>NW_005370043.1:2906684-2908894 GCF_000412655.1 Myotis brandtii
CACTCTGACCACTGGGTACACTGGTTCTTGGATCTAAGGAGGTGCTAATTTATCCTCTGCCTGAGGCTACCCAGCAGGAGCCCAGCTGTGAAGCAATGCAAGCTGCTGTGGGGCCTTGGGCCTTCTTTTGGATGTTCTGGGTCTCTGACCCAGCTGCGGTTTTTTAGGTAATTTTCAGATTGCAAAGGGCCAGGCCTTTCATATGCAAAAGCCTCTGCCAATAGCTTGGGTGGGGCGGGGTCTCAGGGGAACAACAGGGTGGAGCAAGCAGCTATGGCTGCTCCTCAGCCCTGCCCTAAGAGGCCCCGCGTCTCAGTGCCCAGTTAATCGCTGCAAGCACCTCTGAAAGAAAGCCACCCTGGAGTTCCGCCCGATGCCAGACAGTCCAGTTTCTCCCCGTATGAGTCTGGGTCCCCAGAGACTCGCCCGGAACTGGAGTCAGGGCCGTCGGGAGCTTGAGACTCCCTCCCAATTGAAAAAGACAACCGCGTCCTCAGTTGCCAGCCCTTTCCACGTGCGCCTCCGTACCTCTGCACTTTACTTCCGCACCTCCTCTGAGTCTCAGTGTGCTTTTCTCTTTCCTTCTAGTTGTAGAATTTCCACTCAGCCAGCCTTCCTGTGGTTCTGGATGATGTCCGTTTTGTCTTTTAGTTGTATTTTTGAAGTGGTTGTGCGAGGCAGCAATTTCCAGTGTTTACCTATACCGCCATCTTGGTTTCTCCCCTCTGTAATATTTTTATTAATACCATCCCCTTCCTCTTCTTGCAGTGTTTCATTTAACTCTCCAAGGTTCTCATGCGTCTCTAATAATTTCTGTTTTCACTGGCTTCTTTCTTTTGAACCCTAAATGTTCTCCATGAATATATTCTCAGTCTTCTCTTTTTGGTACTCTTAAGTGGCCTCCTCTACTGGATAACAGTCTTCATGACTTCACCTACTACGTATGCATAGATGTTATCTCTCAAGTTTGAATCTCTGTTTTAAGTTCTTGATGTTTGTTTCTAATTTTTTGTAAAAATGTTTACTTTGAGCTTACTGTATCCAAAATAAAACTCCTCTTACATCTACTTCTTATCTAATTCTCATATCTAATTCTCACTACCCTCTGAGAGACACCTTAATGTGAACATCATTATCTTTTATTGTTGCCTTATTTTTTCTTTCTTTTTAAAAATTTATTTATTTATTTATTTATTTGAACATCATTACCTTTGATTTTTATGTCCCTCATCTGCCACATCCAGTCAGATGCCTGGTCTTGTTCATTTTACTTTGACAATCTCTCTTGAATACATTCTTCCCTTTAATTTCCTTTGCCATCATAAGCGCCTACTGCTCTCATCTAGGCTACTGCAATAACCACTTAACTGATTTCATAGTTCTTCCTGTGTCAGTTAGCTTTTGTTGCATAATAAATTACTTCAGAACTTAGTAGCTTAAACAATGACCATTTTATTTAGCTCAAAATTCTGAGAGTTAGCTGGATGATTCCGGGGTTCCTCAGCTGATCTGAGGAACTGAACCCATGGCCTTCTGGTGCACAGGACAACGCTCCATCCGAATCACACCAGCCAGGGCCAGATTGAAAACTTGTTTAGGCTGCAACCTGAGCTTGTTCATCTTCATGTGTAATATTTGGAAGTCTGCCTTACATGTAGCCATTAGACTATTTGAATGATTTTTCTATCTGAAATAGCCTCACTCACATGTCTGGCAGTTGGCAGCCTGTCGGCTGGGGTGCCTTGTTTCTGCATGTAGCCTTTTATCATCCAGCAGGCTATCTCACTCTCATTCACATAGTAGTCTCAGAGTTCCAAGAGCAGCAAGAGTAGGCAAGCCCTAATGCACAAATGTTTTCGAAGTCTGTTTGGATCCCATTTATTGCTGTTCAAGGATGGAGTCTCATAATAGGAGGAACTGCAAAGTCATATTATAAAGAGACTAGAGGCCCGATGCATAAAAATTTGTGCACTCGGGGGGTAGGGGGGGGATACCTCAGCCCCGCCTGTGCCCTCTCGCAGTCTGGGACCCCTCAGGGGATGACCACCTGCTGGCTTAGGCCCGCTCCCCGGGGGATTGGGCCTAAGATGGCAATCAGACATCCCTCTGGCAGCCCGGCAGCCCTTGGGGGATGTCCACTTGCCAGCGGGGAGCAGGTCTAAACTGCAGTCGGACATCCTTAGCACTGCTGAGGAGGCAGGAGAGGCTCC
>NW_005370043.1:2910350-2913580 GCF_000412655.1 Myotis brandtii
GGCTGCTGAAAGCAGGTATCTGGGCTTTGTTTAGCTTCTATAATTGAACCACTGTTGCAACTCCAGCTCTGAGGCCTGGCTGGCCGAAAGCAGGTTTCTGGGGATTGTTTAGCTTTTATAATTGCAACATAGTTGCTTAGAGTGCAGCTCAGAGGCTGGCAGCGGCAGGCGGGGAACCTTGGCTTCCTCCATCACTGGAGCAAGCAAGCCTCCTGTTCGCTTCAGCTGCCTGGCTGCGGCCGCCATCTTGGTTGGCAGTTAATTTGCATATCGCCCTGATTAGCCTATGGGAAGCGTGTCAGAGGTATGGTTAATTACCATGTTTGTCGATTATTAGATAGGATAGGAAGAATTTGTAGTCATTTTTGCAACATAGCACATTTTTTTTCCCATTTTATCCTAAGACCAACTGATTTCATATTTTTACAATTTAGCTCTGCTGATTTTATCCCTCTGCTTAAACACTGTGAGTGGCACTCTGTACTTGAAGGAAGTTAAGAACAATAGCATAATCTGCCTCATCTTATCTTTCTAGTTTTATTTTTCTCTGCTCCCCCTTCTCTACTCAAATTGGACTAGTTTCTAAATTGGTCTGCCTAGCCTGTAAGGATCAGCTCATATGCCACCCCTTTCATGAATCCTTCCTAGATTTTTCTCTCCTCATTCCCACATTTACTTTTCTCAACCCCTTAAGTTGAAATGGTCTCCCCTTCCTCAGTTTTCTCATAGCTTTTTGCACCTTTCTTGTGATTTTTTACCTTGTTATAAATGTCCCTTAACAGACTGACAACTTTTTTAGAATTTTATTTTAGAGAGGGGAAAAAGGAGAGAGAAAAATACTCATTTGAGAAAGTTATACATCAGTGTGAGAGAGATACTAGTACATCAATCGGTTGCTTCCTGTACGTGCCCCAACCAGGGATCAACCTAGGTATGTGCCTTGACTGGGAACCCAACCTGTGACCTTCTAGTGCAGCGGTCGCCAACCTTTCGGACCTTACGGACCACCAGTTGGCTACCGCTACTCCAAAGGTTTCCTTAAACCAGCGGTTGCCAACCTTTTGGACCTCACGGACCCACAGACCACCAGTTGGCAACCGCTGTTCTAGTGCACAGGACGATGCTCCAACCAACTGAGCCACACCAGCGAAGGCCAGATCGAAAACTTTTTAGGGCTGCAACCCGAGCTTGTCCATCTTTATGTGTAATATTTGGAAGTCTGCCTTATAAGTATTTGAATGAGTTTTTAAATTTTTATTAACTTTAGAAAGGAACAGAGAGAAGAGAGGGAAACTTCAATGATGAGAGAGAATCATGGATCAGCTGCCTCCCTGCATGCCCCCCACTGGAGATTGAACCTGCAACTAGGGGATGTGCCCTGACCGGCAACCAACCACTGAGCTACACTGACCAGGCTTGAATGATTTTTGAATGATGAATATTTCTCATAGTTTTTATAATGTTAGTTTTGAGTACCAGTTAATTAAATTTTTTTTCTTTCAGACCAGAAACTAGAGAGCAGTATCCAAATAAATTTATCCAACGAGATGACACTGAAAGATTTTACATTCTGAATACATTATTCAACCTACCAGGTAGATTCATTCTATGCTTATATAACTGATGCTTTCTCTTCTTTCCATGATTATTTGTCTTTGCTCAAGGGAGATAAAGTAAGTTTGAATTTTCTCACCTAAAACTTACGAATATCTATTCTTCATTTTTCAGAGACCTACCTGTTGGCCTGCCTAGTAGATTTTTTTACTAATTGTCCCAGATATACCAGGTATGTATGTGCTATAATTTTTTTCCAATTGATTTTTAAAAAAATTAATGTACAGGGTTTTAGAGAACTGGCCATTGTAGGTCTTTTCTGCTTTTCTGAAGTGAATTTAGTGCTAGTGAGAGATGCCTCATTGCCAGCCTGAGAGATGGGACGGCACCAGCAGCTCCATGCAGGCTCTCACCTCCCACTCGGCCCCTCTTCTTGCCAGTGTGCTGCAGCCATGTTTGGAAGGGACCACTTCTGATTGGCTTCTCCTGGGAATGAAGACGGCCAGCAGAGGTGCTAATTGTGACAACTGAGTGGGAGGTTTGTGTGATGATTATCTGTCAAGCAGAATTACACTAAAACCCCCCTACTCATTTCACAGCAGCTACCCAGGAGCCATTCAGGATGGTAATTTAATTTCATTCCCAGGCCCAGCAAGATTTGATTGAGGAATAAATACTGTTTATCCTCCCCGAAGTAAAATTTTGCTTAAGTCTTGAACAAGTTACCCTTGCCTTTTTAGGAATTTGCATAACCACTGCTGAAAGTTCAGCTATATGTGCTAGAGTTTGCTAACTTCCTTATCCTTTCTAGGCCTTACCCACTCACTTCAAGGCACTGAATTTGGTAGAGTGCTAAATAGAAAATAGGCAATACCTTTGTATCTAGAGATGTTAGAAAAGTCAGGGTAGAGAGAACCTAAATTACCAACTTTAAGTTTTAAATGTTTTTTTGATGGAACCTGTTTCTTAAAAGTGATTAATAAAGGAACTTGATGTTTTTGAAACTGGCCTTTTAGCTTCCACTCAGTATATTCTATCACTTTGTATTTATTTACAGTTATTATATTCCATTGAACACTATAGTCATCTCTGGTGGTCAGATGAATTTTCATTAGGGAGTAATTATTTTCCTAATTAGCCAGTGCCATTATCCATGTGATAATGGAACCTTTGGGTCCCTGGGTAATGTGTGATATTTTATTTACCCTCCTTTGGATTCCCTGTCATGTTCTTTTCATCTCTCTGTAGCTGTGAAACAGGATTTAAAGATGGGGACCTCTTCATGTCTTACCGGAGTATGTTCCAGGATGTAAGGGATGCTGTTGACTGGGTTCATTACAAGGTACCTAGGAGCCGTTGCTTTACCTGCTCACTCTTAGCATGTGTTTTATATTGTCTGACATTAACTTTCTAGGTGCAAATAGAACCGAGTTTTTCCTCTTTAAAAAAAAAAACACACACACACACAAAACCCCACAAAACAGATTTGCCCCCTAGTGATAGCTCTTTATAAGACTTTAATACTTTTGTTCTTGATTGTCCTGCTTTCAGATTGTGTCTGGTTTCTAGATCTTATTTTACAAACACACTTAGAAGAGATTTTAGTGTTAATATTATACTTACTGTATCCTATGAGGATAATTATGGTCCTTCTCCCCCCCCCCCCCCCCCCCCCC
>NW_005370043.1:2913706-2927249 GCF_000412655.1 Myotis brandtii
TAGTACCTGTAAAAAATTAGGCAGATAAATGCCAGTGGTCAATTTTAGAACTACAAATATTCGGCATCATAAGTAATCTGCACTTAGGTGCCATCTGTCAATAAAGAGTGAACTACTAGCATCTAATAGTGACACTGCAGGAGGAGCGCAATAGCGCTCCTGACACTTTTGGGGAAAGACAGGTTGAGCGTGATCGCGCTCCCTGGCACTCTAGAGGTTAACAAATATATTAACATTTACTATAAATTGTACCGAATAAAATATGAAATGGTTTTTGATGTCTAGGTTAAAATAAAAATAATTTTATATTTTAAATACATTTGGAAGTAGAGTTGGAGCAAATCATATCTGCTACTTTATCCTGTCTCCTCCACTGTGTCTGCTTTTCCATTTTGGTAATACTTAAATGATGCATCTCGGTTGATAGTAGACATAATTTGTCTTATAAACTGTTAAAGACTGATTTTGTTCTTATTTCTTTTTTTTTTCCCCCTAGGGCTCCCTTAAGGAAAAGACAGTTGAAAATCTTGAGAAGTATGTAGTCAAAGATGTAAGTAATAAAGGGAAATCTACATGATAGCTTATTTTACCTATTAGGGAAATTAATAAGTCTATTTATAATGAAATGCACAAGGGGAAGGTATGTATTTCCTTGTTATAATATATGCCAAGTGTAATTACCAAGAGTTTTCAGCCAGAGCATATATTTTAGTACAGTTTTTCCTATTTGTTGATAATTAAGAAGACCTAGTATTCCATTTGTTTTTATAGCTCTAATTGTGATAGCAGCTATAGAGGTTACTGTGTGCACATCAGTGTGCTGAGTGAGTGATTACATGCATTATCCTGCTTAATATTCTGTATAGCCATGAATTAGGCATTGTTACCTCTGTTGTATAGGAACAGATGAAGAAATTAAGGAATAAAGGGATTAAATAATTTGGCCAAGTTCATACAGCTAATAAGTAGTAACCCAAATCATAGCCACTGTACTACACCATCTAAACAATGTACAAAGTAACTCATTTAAATTATCTTTAGCCTATCAACAGGAAATAATAGGGAAAGCTTTAAAAATATCTAAAAAGACATTAGAGGAGAACCTAATAAAATTCAGAAAAATCTGTAGTTTATTTAATAGTACTGTGTTAGTTAATTTCTTAGTTTTGGTAATTGTGGTTATGTACAATGTTAATATTAAGGGAAGCTGGATGAAGAATAGGGTTCTCTACTATTTTCACAACTTTAAGTCTGAAATTATTTCAAAATTAAAAGTAAACACACACACTTCTTTTTCTTACAGAGGAAAAGTAACGTAATGCATTATTTTCTCAAAAAGTATTTTGGTAAAGATTACTTACTGTTTTTAGTCTTTGTACCTCCTGTTTCCTCCCCACTCCCACCCTAATCCTTGTTTCAAAAAGAATGCTGAGGGGTTCAGGAAAGGTCCAGGAGAACTTGAGTAAAGGGACCTATTTACTGTGAGAGAAGGGAAATCTGCTGTTCTTTCTGGTTATGAGGAGTTAGAATTAACTTATGTTTCTGTAGGTGAGTCTAGGCATTTCTAGATTGTATCCTGCACATGTCATTCAATTATACAAGGTGATGTGTGTTTTTTTTGTTTTGTTTTTAAATATATCTTACTGATTTTTTACAGAGAGGAAGGGAGAGGGATAGAGAGTTAGAAACATCGATGAGAGAGAAACATTGATCAGCTGCCTCCTGCACACTCCCTACTGGGGATGTGCCTGCAACCAAGGTACATGCCCTTGACCGGAATCGAACCTGGGACCCTTGAGTCCGCAGGCTGACGCTCTATCCACTGAGCCAAACCAGTAAGGGCGTGTTGTTGTTTTTTTTAATGAAAGTAGATACAATGAAGCTAAATCTCCATGTAGAGGATTTTGCTATTTAAAATCAGCTTCTCCTGATCTCTAACATATCTAATTCACATACTAAGATTACAAAGTAATTTAAACTCTTTCCTGAGGCAGACATGGGGAAGGTAGAGAGATGTTTTTAAGAAGCATATAATTATTTATTGTTTATATGTATCATCTATCTATATGTATCACCTATCTTCTATATATATAAAAGCCTTAGCGACCGTAACGACCGTTCGACCTGTCGCTATGATGCGCACTGACCACCAGGGGGCAGATGCTTACGGCAGGAGCTGCCCCCTGGTGGTCATTGTGCTCCCATAGCCAACCTCCCACAGTCCCTCACCCCATCCAGCAGGCCCCGGCCAGGACTGGGCAAGATGGCCCTGATTGCTGACCAGGCCTAGGGACACCACCTGTGCACAAATTTCACGCACCGGGCCTCTAGTTTTATATATAAAATCTATATATTATATACACCATGTATATTATATATGTTAATACTTAATTTATGCATAGTGATTGATAATGTGGTCTTTCTCAATGCAACAATCTGAAGCCATCCAACCAACCCTTAAAGGGAATCCCCTGTTCTTATTTCAGTGGACAAATGTCCAGTATGTGACTATTCCACAGTAAATGAATATGTATTTGGGTTTACTGTTTCACTCATCATTATATTACATTTCAGGGAAAATTGCCTTTGCTTCTGAGCCGGATGAAGGAAGTAGGGAAAGTATTTCTTGCCACCAACAGTGACTATAAATATACAGATGTAAGTACTTAATATTCATATTTGTTTGTTTATACAGAGGAATTATTTTGGCCTAAAGAACTGAAGATAATAAGGAGGAGAATAGTTTATTAAGGGTAGTTTTTGCCAGTTCATTTTAAAAGCAGTGAAAAGAGCAAACATATATACCATAAGAGGTACATCAGTGATTCTCAAATTTTTCTAAATATTTCTTTTGACTGTTTCCCTTAATTACAGTTGGCTACTTGAATGTTTTAATTTGGGGTTATTCAAAACATTTGTGCTGATCAAAATGGCTTCTATGTCTCTTAGGCACATCATTTATATAAACTTAAGTCACTCGCTCCCTGTATTGCACATGAGCACATGCCCTCCTCCCTGTTGTTTGGAGCCGACAGCAATAGATGGTGCGAAGATGTTTTTATTTTTAGCCATCAGAAGTTACCACTGCTTAAGTGCTTTTTGCCAGATTAAAGCATATAGAATAGCCAATTTAACTCCTCGTCTTACTTTTGCTAAGACAGTTACAAGTTCATGATACTAGCAAAAAGCTCAGTATTTTCCAATTCTTCATGTAAAATCTTGTCTTAGAAATCTGATGATTTGGAATAAGCAAGACTGTGAGTCATTAGTTTTCTCTATGGTCTTACCTCAGAAGACCCTAACCTCCAAAAATGGGTTTCAGTCCACTAGAATTAGGTAGGGATGTATGGATGAATCTGTACATAATTATCTCCTAGAACAGTGGTTGGCAAACTGCGGCTCGGCAAACCCTGGCTTGAGCGCCACATGCGGCTCTTTGGCCCCTTGAGTGTGGCTCTTCCACAAAATACCGGCTCTTCCACAAAATACCGACTTCTGCGCATGGGCCATGAAGTTTCAGTCGCACTGTACGTCCGTGCCCGCACGTGGTATTTTGTGGAAGAGCCACACTCGGGGGGCCAAAGAGCTGCATGTGGCTCGCGAGCCGAGGTTTGCCGACCACGGTCCTAGAAGAATATGATGCCCTACTCAGAATGTCAGAAGCTTCTGTATGTTTGTTATGAGAAGCATTAATTTCTGGCTTTCATAGCCATGATTTCATAAACTTTAGAGGAAATGAGAATGTGATAAATCCTATATTGAAAAAGACATTTTTATGAAAAACTTGTGTTTTTTTAATAGTGTTTTATATCTTTTGTAGAAGTGGTATATGGACCTTATGTTGGTGTTTTTCTGTTTTGTTTTTTCCCCCCCAGAAAATTATGACTTACCTGTTTGATTTCCCACATGGCCCCAAGGTACTATATGTAAATTATTAGACCATTGCTTTAGTAATAATAAATGCATTTAATCAGCCTGGAATATTGATGTTAAGGAATTGGTCAGGACCCATTCAGAAATCTTCATTAACATTAGAAGTCATGCAGGTGCTGGTATATTATTTAAAGTCGATAGCAACTTGAAAACTTAGTAGACAGAAATAAAAGAGATATTCATATGGCATTTAGTAGGATGGTAGCAGAGTAATTTTATGCCCAAGAACTTCTATGCAGAGTTAAGTTTGGGTTTTTCAGGTTGAGGAAGATAACTGATTGAAAGAAACAGAAAATGTGTATATTCTTGACAACTTTTAGATTTTGCTTATTTATTGATGAGTTTTGTGCCAAGGGAACAGTTAGCCTTGATATTTAAGCAGAGGTGTCTTTATTTCTGCAGTATGGCTGCACTTAGATTTAAGGACTCTTCATAGCAAGTTAATCATATACTTGTGCCGTGCTATTTTAATTCTAGGCTTTAAAAAAAAAATAAATATCAGTAAATCCCTATTTTGAGATCACCCAAAGGCAGTGCTCTTCAGCTTGACCTTAAAAGGTTGTTTCAGGATGGAAATCATGTTGATGGGCATAACTTTTACATTAGTGCTGTGGTTGGCCTGCAGTAGGTTGGCCTTTGCCAGTGTGCACCTCGAGCCATCATTCTGAAGTCATACCCAGTAAAATTTCCTAATAGTTCCATGCTAGCTTGTATACTTCAGTTCCAAGGCTTATCTGCCTCTCCCTTAATTTGTCTCTTGGGTATTGATCTGCATCTCTTTTTAGCCCCCTTGAGCCTCCTTTTGAGTGTGAGCACATTTACATATTAAACTTATTTCACAGAAATTTAATATAAGTAGATGAAATGATTTAAAATGTAGAGATTATTAGTCGTTCACTTATATTTTCACCTTGCCTGCTTCCAAAAGGATATGGCTTATAAGACACAATGTTTTTAATAAAACAGTGGGATCTTCTGCTTATACTTAGTATTTCTACATTCCTTGCATCTGAGTGAGATTAGATATTAGTGCCTTAAGGGTAGGAGCGATGTTTCAGCTTCTGCTGTTCCTGCTTCATCAGCCTGGGAGCTCCCATCGACCATGGCAGTCCTACTTTGACCTGATCTTGGTGGATGCACGGAAACCACTCTTTTTTGGAGAAGGCACAGTACTGCGTCAGGTGGATACTGTAAGTTGAGAGGATGTTCTGTCTGCACATTGTCCTTCGTGTTTCTCCTTCCCCCACTCCCACTCTCCCTAAGGAAACAGGTATTTTTATCTACTTAACTGTATCTCTCTTTTGAAATTATTCTAAGTCTTGGTTTTAATTGAGGTAGCCGAATAATTCAAAAGTGTCTTTCATTTGTTTGTCTAGCCAAGTAGCCTTTTGGATTGAGATTATGATAGAATGATAAAGTATTACAAAGTCCATGTTCTCTTCTCACAGAAAACTGGCAAGCTGAAAATTGGTACCTACACAGGCCCCTTACAACATGGTATTGTCTACTCAGGAGGTGAGTTGCAGACTTCCCTTTAGTGTGCGTCTCTGCTCAGACCTCACCCTGAAAGCATTGATGTCCTCCTAGCATAGTGGCACATGTTCCCTTTAGTTCCCTGAAGATCTCATCTACTGAAAGTAAATACTTCAGTCCTCTACTAATGCAATAGGAGTCAGGGAGAATGGGTTTGAGAAGTTGTTAGTATGTTCTAATGAATCTTTGATTTTTCACCCAATCTTTCTTTTACTTATTTGAGGCTTTTTCTCAGTGTCTTGGAATCATTTGTGGGTAGTCCTCAAGGAGCCCCTATGGACACAAATACATATTTTGTTGGAGTGATAAACTTAATAGCAGATCTATGATGAGAAAAAGAGGTGGTACTTTTGAGAGTTATAGTCAATACTAATGCTGAGACATGTAGGAGGCAATTTAAAAAATGAGAAAAAGATAAATTGTGGGTCTTTGACTTTAAGGAAGGTGAGCCCTTTTTCTAGTGTGTTCCTCACATAATTGTAAGAAAAAAAATCACAGTATTTAATCGTTATGGTACTGAGAATGCTGTTTTCTTTTTAATATGGGGACATTTTTTTCTTTGTTTATTGTTTCAGGTTCATCTGATACAATCTGTGATCTGTTGGGAGCCAAGGGCAAGGACATTTTGTATATTGGAGATCACATTTTTGGGGACATTTTGAAATCAAAGAAACGGCAAGGGTGGCGAACTTTCTTGGTGATTCCTGAACTTGCACAGGAGCTTCATGTCTGGACTGATAAGAGTTGTAAGGAGCCATTTCTTAGTTTATAAATCTTTGATATAGTTTATATAAAATGGCCAGCTGTGAACCACTACTTTGTATGCAGGGGGTCCAAAAGATAGGCCCTGATATTTGCATAACTCTTTCCCAGACAGCCCAGTATTTCACAGAAGTCCAGAATTGGAGGAAATAAGAGAGGTTATCTTGTTCAGCTTTCTTCTTGAATCCTTTCAATTTTAAGTATAAAATGTTATTCCCTGAGTTCTATTACAATAGCAGCTAATGTGGGAACTCCACTCTGCTCTGTAGTCCCCCTGTTTGTCCAACCATGCTACTAGTTCCAGTCTCTCTGCTACCAGCTCATGTCTGTGACTCTGGGGCATTGATTGCTCTGAGTGTTAATCACCTCCTGATATTTATTTGCTCTTCTGAGAAGTAGAGAATGGGGCCAAATTCCATTCTCTGAACTGAGCTATGCTGTGGATTTAGGTAAAGGTAATGCCTGCATGCCCTTAGGCAAGTCACTGAGACACCCTCTCCCTTCGTTTCCTCAAGTGTGAAAGTGTGGATAGTAATACCTACCTCATAAAGCTGATGAGGCTCAACTGAGGTAAGGTGTGTATAAAGAAGATACAAGTAACAACCCTTCTCAACCAGGGCGCCTCATCTGAAACAGAGAACAGAGAAAATGACTCCATTTTCCCAAAGATGGCAGATAAAGAAAATTTGTTCTATACAATTATTACATTAAGGCTTAATTCTCTTTGGGGAACCCAGGTGGAGAAAAGCTGGAACACAGAGGCAGCATGCAGCAGGTGCTGGCTGTTGGTTGGTATTGTTTGTACTTATCAGTGGAATTTTCTGCTAGCCTTTCACCCACATTTTCAACTCCCCACCTAGGAAGTTTTAGAAATCTAGTGGGCTTGGCCCTGTTTCCTAGACTTGTAACTATGGACAAGTCGTCTCATTCTCTGTTAAGACTTGCTTTGCTGACACACTGAGATGGGGTATGAATTGGCACTTGGTAAGCTTAGACTCAGCATCCAGTTGGAAGAGTTGTGGTCAGCAGTGATTCAGTAGAAGAAAGGCCTAGGAAATACTGATGTCCATCTGCTACCAGATTGCAGGCAGCGTAGCCGTGGGTTTTCCTGAAGGGGGCCAGGGAAGTTATTTTATACACTCACCTATCGCTTTACTTTTCAGTCATATCTGCAACCTTTTTAAATGTAGTTTCAGCAGTAATTAAAAACTGGATGCTTTTTATTTTATTTAAAATATTTTCCTTTTCCTTCCAAACCATAACAAGCACTTTTTGAAGAGCTTCAGAGCTTGGATATTTTCTTGGCTGAACTTTACAAGTAAGTTTTTTCCCTAATTCTAAAATGTTTTCCTTTTTCCCTAAAACTTACCTACCCTTTTGGGAGTCCCCTAGGTATGAGAGATGTCTTTTCTAGAGATTTTCACTGGCCTTCTCATTTGTCTCCAGGCACCTTGACAGCAGCAGTAATGAGCGCCCAGACATTAGCTCCATCCAGAGACGTATTAAGGTATCCAAATGGGATTTGGGAGAAAACTTGCAAAATAAAGTTTAAGTGATTTTCATATTTCTCATTTTATACAGGGACTGGCACAGAGCCAGTGCACAGATATTTTTTTGAATGAGCTGACAGTCTTATTCTTTGATTTAGAAAGTAACTCATGACATGGACATGTGCTATGGGATGATGGGAAGCTTGTTTCGCAGTGGCTCCCGGCAGACCCTCTTTGCCAGTCAGGTGATGCGTTATGCTGATCTCTATGCCGCATCTTTCATCAACCTGCTGTATTACCCATTCAGCTACCTCTTCAGAGCTGCCCACGTCTTGGTGAGTTAATGCAGCTGTAAGCTACTGTTTAGTTAATATACTTTTAAGGCAGAGATCTGTAACTACCTTTGTGGGATGACACCGGAGAAGTTTGGATTATTCCTTTCTAAGGTGCACAGAGACCAAGGGTAGGTTGCACTAACTGAGAAATGTGGTTTTTATGTTCCTATGCTCTGATACTGAACTATGTTTCAGGACTGATTTTGCTGTGAGAAAGGAAATAAGGATCTCTTCTCTCATTTTACCCAGTTTCAGGCTATAGTAAATGGTCTGGGCACAGTTTTGAGGGTTGAGGAGAAAGAAGAGGGTAGGTGGCTTTAGGGAGTTCCAGGAAGACACTTCAGTACCTACACTGGATTGACCTCTGGTCCATGATCGACATCTCTCTGAATGGCCACCTAAAGAGGGAGAGGAGAGGAGCTCGGGAGGCTTCCCAGGTCCGTGAGAGAAATTGCCACCACTTTCCTGGAACTTAAGTGAATACAATCAAAGTAGCATTTAAAATTTTTGCTGGAAAGTATAAACATGAGACTGAAGATATTTTAAAATAAGAACTAGAGGATCAAGAAAGAATAAGCTGTGTAGTCTAGACCACTACTAAGAATTGTATTCATGCAGTGATGATCACTAAACAGTGAAGTAGAACTTGTTTTTAACCAGTGAAATAAGTCAAATAGGAAAGCTTAAAAAGCAGAGGTCCTCAAACTATGGCCCACGGGCCACATGCAAATACAAATATTGTATTTGTTCCCGTTTTGTTTTTTTTACTTCAAAATAAGATATGTGCATAGGAATTTGTTCATTTTTTTTTTTTTAACTATAGTCTGGCCCTCCAACGGTCTGAGGGACAGTGAACTGGCCCCCTGTTTAAAAAGTTTGAGGACCCCTGGCTTAAAGAAACAAACTCAAGCAGAAAGCTTTGAGTTCATCTGGTTTCTAAGCTAGGAAGAGTGGGAAAAAGTGTAGCAGCTCACTGTGGAACAGTACTTTTAGGAAGATGGACAAATCATCAAAAACTGTACTGCTAAGATCAAACCTTAGCTCAGCAAAGAACACCAGTGTATTCAGTAGTGTGGGGCTGTGGTTCAGAAAAGGCTCTTTACACAGGAGGCAAGCAGCTGCTCATTAAACCTCTTCAACCAAATGCTAGTGGAAAGCTCATGACATCATTTTAGAAGTAGATTGGAACTCAGTCAGTGATTTATCTGCTGATGAATACTGTAAATATAAGCTATGGGATAGTTATAGTTGCCTGGGCTCCCAAATCATTTGCTGTTGGGTCATTTCATACTTACACTTGTGTGATAAACCTGGGCGGTCATACACTTTAGAAAAGCCCAACCTGGCAGCCTATTTAATGTTGCCTGGTCGATTGATGGCACTCAGATGGCTGGAGCCTGTGGAAATGGACATACTCTTTCTGCACCAACATGGTGGAGCAGTGTTGGGAGTGGAAAAGTTTTCAAGTAACAATCAAAAGAAAGACCGTGCATGTTTTAACGTTCTTAATGATTCAGTGCATTTACTGGAATTGTGATAGAATCATTAAAGCATCTTTGAACTACAGGTGTTAGGATTTGGGAAATAGCTCCACCTGCTTTCTGAACCTCTGACTTTGTTCTAGATGCCTCATGAATCAACAGTGGAACACACACATGTAGATATCAATGAGATGGAGTCCCCGCTTGCCACCCGGAACCGTACTTCAGTGGATTTCAAAGATACTGACTACAAGCGGCACCAGTTGACACGATCGATTAGTGAGATTAAACCCCCCAACCTATTCCCACTGGCCCCCCAGGAAATTACACACTGCCATGATGAAGATGATGATGAAGAGGAGGAAGAGGAAGAATAAGAAAGAAAACAAAAACTCTGAACAACCATTAAACAAGTTCTAGCAGGACTCATAGGAGCATACCATGTCCCTGCTTGGGTCCTAGTGGGAGGGGGGGGTACTCCATGAAAAGGTTCTGAAGACCTTAAGATAATTCTAATCATAGGGAGATACTTGTTTTAGTTTTGTGTGCTACAGTCTTTACAGATGGTTTAAAATTGTAATGGAGTCTGTATTGGAAAAAAGGAAGGGTAAAAACTGGGCTGAATTGCATGAAGATGGCTCCATTGTGGCTTGTGACACTGTCTTGTTTCATCATCAGTCTGTTAAGTGTCAGAGAGGAACAAGGAAGATGATGGAAAGAGGTGATCTAAAATGGCTGTTATGTTACAAATTGTGCTCTTACTCCAAAATCCATCTTTTTCAGTGCATTACATAGTATTGTATACCAGTGGAGAAATACATTGTTTCCAGGATCAAATGTAGCCTTCTGTTAAGGTCAAGGTTCCTTGTGTTCTCTACTTGCTGTAGGGCTGATCTGGAATGGACTGCAGCAATTTCATTTTGAGGCAAAAGTCTTCGTCTATTTCTACAGTTCTATGATAAGTTTTTTTGTTATTTCAAAAAACAATCTTCTCATCTAGGACAAATCTATAGAAAGAATTTAGCTCAAAGAGGACAAAGGAACAAGCCCCCCAAAAGAAAAGGAGGAACTTTCTTATATTACAGCATAACTGAGTAAAATTCACTGGTGTGGTCTATATCGTGTGGCTTGTGCTACCGACTTCCAGCTCTCTCTCCTCTGGAGCTGAGTTTCAATGTCAAGCAGTAGAAGATAGAACATGGGCTCTGTAAGCCAAAACTCTACTAAAGCAGAGGGCACAATCAGTGTGAATGAATTCACTTCAGAATCCCCAAAATCACTTCTTGTTGTCTTGAACAAGAATGGATCATTACTGTATACACTAGGGAGGGGCTATTATAACTACCTCCCAGTAGAGTGGTATAGACTCTTACTTTATCCTTCACATATTTCTTTCATTCTTATGTCGTTGGTCAACATGGGAGGGTAGATTAGTTGCTCTAGAACTCAATAAAGTATAATATTTCTAATACTGACTTGGACCTCTTATGTAGCACAGCTGTAATAATAGCTGTTGGGTTTAGGTTTAGCTTAGTGACATCAATTTGACACTCTCTCCTAAAATATAATCTAGCATGGTTAATGGTTAAAATTATAGCATGTAAATAGGCCTCAATTTTCTCATGGAAAATGTTTTTGGTACAGGACTATGAAGTAAGGCTTTTTTTCTTTTTTTGAAATCATATAGTAGGGAACACAGTAATTTAGCTAAGGCCATATTGCCTCACTGCTTTCAATATCTGTGGCTTTACACTGTCATGTCAAGAAACATACATTCTAACGTATCTATTAGGAATATGTGCTACTTTTAAAGTATCATGTTAGAAATGGTATTCAAATAGCAATTAGATACTGTCATGCTTTAAATTTTAGAGAACGTGCATATGGTCACCCAGTTATTAATTATTCTCACTTAAAATAGAGATGTTGCCCAGTTTACACATGGTCTTAAATTTTCGCAAAGCCAAAGAATTTCTAAGTGAGTCATTGTAACTATAGAGCTCACTTATAATAAGTAAATTGACATACCTTCCCTTTTACAGCAAGGACCAACATGAGCAGTTCGCGTTAATTTACCACACTTTCTGTATTGTCCACGTAAGAGCTTATCTATGTAATAGACTCTTTTTAGTCAGATGTCTCTCTGGCAGTGGGTCCAAAGACTGAGAAGTAAAAAACACAATTGGAATAAGTAAGAATTCCACTGATGGTTACAACTTAAGGACCACCAAAATGTATTTTAAAGAGCTCAGATTCCATAAAAGTCTAAGATCCAGAGCAGAGTGTACTGGGGAATGAGTGATCCATGGGCAGGCAGCTACAATTGGGCTTACTAAAACATGAATGGGAGTGGCTCTTGCCAATAGTTAAAGGAAGCTGAATTTAAAACATATTCCCCCACCTACCTTTTTTGAAACCTGAGGTGTTTTAGACTGATCTCCCAACTCTTCAGAATGTCTTTCCTGGGTATTTGAAAAACACCTCTTACGTTCAGGCTTTGTAAAAGTGCCACATACCACTTTTGGGGCAGGTACAGGCTAACAGGGACCCTGGCACTCACCCAGCAGCTCGTTGGGCACAGCAGAGCCCAGCCCTGCTGGGTTTCCTCTGCAAGAAGAATTGCCCCATACGTTCATCTCTACAAAGATGGTCAATTAAAGCCGAGAATGTTAGTGTTCTGTTTAGACCTTAGATGTTCTCCTACCATATGCATAGCTCTTAAAATAAGAAAGCAAGTCCTCAAGCTACCCTTTATAAGATGCTTTTAGAAGTGGTTCTTAGTAGAACTAGAATAACTTAGAGCTAGTCGTGTTAAGTATTGTTTTTAAGCAACCACTATAAAGCCACTTGCAGTGACATGTCAGACTTAAAAATACTTTGTCCATGTTTAGATAATTCTAAATCTGATTTATTTAATAACTATTTTGTCAACAAGTTTAAAGTCCTGAAATTTTTCCAAGACTGCCAAGAGCATTTAAAAATACTGTGCTTATTCACCACAAATAGCCTGAGACAAACAACTGCATATCTAAGTCTGCATTAAGTATAGAGCCTTGTCCACATTCCATGTTATGGAAACTATTTCATCTTTGTTTGGTGGTGGGAAAAATGGTAACTATGATCTAGCTGTTGCCATACGTTACTGGCCCAATTCCTCACTTGGTTTAGTAGTTTATGTCTCAATACTTAGGTTTCTCATGACATTCTTTCTTGGTGACTAGAGCACAGAGCTCTTAAATGGTTTTCCTCTAATGGAACAATTTCAAATGACACATAACTTTAGGAGGCCCTGAGAATGAATTCTTTACCATGGAGCTACCTAAGCATCCTTGAAAATAGAAGAAAAACAGTGCACTACTACCAACAAGTGGAGGACGCACACGCACAGCAACCAGGAAGCAGAGGCAGGCGGCATAGAGTGATCCCACATCCCATCCTCCACCTCCACTAACAGGTGCGGCCTTCCACACTGCTCTTCCTGCCGAGTATGTAGAAGTAGCAGAAAGCACATCAAGAAAGAAAATGCCCTGTTTAGGAATGAACAGTGCAACTTTTCTACCTAACCTGGTTATCTCAACCATTTTTCCCTGTCCTCAGACACAGTATCTTCATTCCAGGGCCATAACCATCTGACTTGTTCCAACAAAGGTATGTAATTTCAAAAATAAAATATACACAATAGTTAAGTCCCTTTGAAGAGTTTTAACACAAGAAGTACTCCCAATTAAACAGAACATTTCATCTCAAGTTTGCTGACTCTGGTACTGTAAGTCTCAGTAATCTATATTTTCCAACTTAAAACAGATGACCAGTGTTTGTTTCTTAACACAAATTATATTTTTGCTCCATTTTATCACTAGAAAAAAAGTGTATTAGATTGCTTTATGAACTAAAGGTACAAGTATGTCCCCAAATGCTTGCTCTCCCTTTGAGCTGAGCTCTCCTCTCCCCAAAGTCATGTCTAGCCAGGGCTGTAGACAGGGCCTGGAGAGTCTGGGCCAAGATAAAG
>NW_005370043.1:2927270-2933041 GCF_000412655.1 Myotis brandtii
ACACACAAGAGCCTAAGCAGACAAGTGCATGTTCTTCCCATGAAAGAGAAAGTCCTCTCAAGTTCCTGAGATCCTGGGAAAGACGGTTTGCCAATCAGTCCTTCCCAACATAGAAAAATGTTCATTACATGTCTAGTCTTTTTGAGAGAGGATTCTCACCAAAGGTCACCTTTGACTTGTGGGGGTGGGTATTCTGAAGCAAGTAACTTCATTTTTTGGCCCATTGCCCTCAAATCACTGATGTAGCAGAACAGTGGTAGGGGAGCTGGCTCAATCTAAATTTCTGCCTGTGTCCTAGCTGGTTTGGCTCAGTGGATAGAGTGTTGGCCTGTGGACCGGAGGGTCCCAGGTTCGATTCCAGTCAAGGGCACGTACCTCGGTTACGGGCTCCTCCCCGGCCCGGGCCCTAGTCAGGGCGTGTGCAGGAGGCAACAAATTAATGTGTTTCTCTCACATCGATCTTTCTGTCTTTCCCTCTCTTCCACTCTCTCTAAAAATCAATGGAAAAATATCCCCAGGTGAGGAGTAAAAATTCCTGCCTTGGGTTGGCCTAGAGTGCTTCACAATCACTGCTACCCTGGCAGGAAAGCACTTTAACAACAAATCCTGGCAACTAGTCCCCTGGTATCCTTAGGCCTTACAATCATCCACCAGGAAGATGGCCTGTCCCAGAGAAAGGGCCCTGTAATCATTCCTTTGTTCTGAGACTTCTTTGAAAATAAGAGCACAGATATGAGGATCTTGGAGGGGAAATGAAAGTTATATAAAGAAAGCAAAAGTTTACTCGCTAATATAATTCAACTTTTGACTTTAATAAGGAATCATCTGTATTAAATTGAATTACCTTCAGAAAGTATCAAATAAGTTTTCAGAATCAACTCCAAGCTATGAAAAGGTCGTTCAGTTTGTGCACTCACTTCCTCTACAAATGCTGAACTGAGAAGACGCCCTGGAGAAGACAATGCGTTAAATGAAATTGAAACCTCAGAGCTTTTTTCACAGTAAAGCTTAGAAATGAACTAACACATGGGCACATGGATGCAGACAGAAAGCTTAGGCAAATCTCATCACCTCTGTTTTCCTTGGAGCACTCATCCAGACAACGTGAGTAAAGCAGGAAAAACTAAGAGCAATAACTGGGTGTGGATGTGCTGGAGAGATGGTTCCTTCCCTGGCCCTGCGTGCTTCCTGCCCTGCTTCTAAAAAGCAAACAGGCTCCCCAGAAGGTAACACTTCACTGGAATACAGATCTGCCTTCTACTCCGAAGAAAGAGGATAATGAGTGGGGAGGAGGGATGGTGGTTAGGTCAGGCAGTGTCAAGCCAGTTTTGTCAGCGCTTCACCAAAATGTCTTCATCCACAGGATAAAATACGTAAAACAGACCACAAATATCAAATAATAACGGTGGGAAAAATAAGGGACCAGAAATCAAGAGGAAAAAAGGATTCCAAAAAGAGGTGGTCTAGAAATGGGTCACAGAGGGGCTGTGGATGCCTGAATCCTGAAGAGCATCAGAGCACGACTCACCACACTGACGCTGGTATTAACTCTAAGCCTGCGGATCCTCTCTCCGACCTAGGCTTCATGTAGCAGGGGAGGCCCCACCGTGGGTTTCATCTTCGAGAGCCAATCGAGAGGCTTGGATGAGGCCTTCAGTCTTGCCTAGGAAAAAACAGCTTAGAGAGTTGCCCAGATAGTTGTGTTATTAGTGACCGAGCACCAAATTTCTGGGGAAATTTGGATACACTCAGTGTCCTTACCTAAAATAAACTGACGGGGGACAGATTACAATCCTTGCAAAGGGACACCCTCCCGGAATTGGCTGTACCAGGCTGTATGTTGGAGACTTGGTTCTAGCACCCACTTTGCTTTTAACACGTGACTTTGTGATATATGTTCGAAGGAAATGCCTTGCTGTGTTACCATGCCGACAACAATTTCCAACTTTCCCACCAGTAAAGTCAAGCAATTGGGCAGGGGACCCAGGCTGGTGTTGCATAGATGAAAGGGGAAAGAGGGAACACACACCTGCTATAAGGGTGAAAAGAAAATCATTTATCTAAATAGAATAGAAATGAACAAAAACCTTTTAAAACAATCACAAAATTTACAAATAAATTGGTACAAAATAAATAGGAGAGATTGTAAATCTACAACATCATTTGAATTATAAAATGCGTTCATTATGACAATCAGCTCATGAAACCTATACATGTCACTTGTGCTTTAGGTTTACGTACACGGCTCTGAATACTGTGTTCAGAAAACTTCGCTGCTGCAAAGCATGAAATGTGCACTATGATACAGTGAGTAAAGACTAAGGAGGATGAAAATCAGACACAAAGCAGGGTCTTATTTGAGGGCCAAGGCAATGTTGGCATTGGGCCTCAAAACCAAGAAAAGGCATACTAGAAGCCCTGATGGGCAGGCTCCAGAGAGATGAATTCTATAATCCAAGGGTGGGAATTAAGAGGCCATTACTGTTGTAGGGCTAGGCCACCGCCCTGGCTTTGAAGGGAGGGAGGGAGGAGGCTCTGATCTCACAACTATGCTACTAGAGAATAGAGCTAGTAACTAGGAAACCACCTCAAGTATTTCACAGAGGTACCCGAGAGGCCCTGCCACGGGTGAGAAACCTGCCTCCACCCTCATCCCAGACACTGGTCATAGGAATAGAGGTCCCAATAAAAGGGGCCGGGGACACTAGGACCAACATAAGAGCAGCAACCTGTTTAAGACAAAACAAACAAAACTGCTGCCTTCTCACCCACTTGAAGGGACAACAGAACTCTGGGTGAGGGGCTCCAGAACAGATCTCAGCTTAGTCACAGACGATGTACTAACAGTAGAGGAATATGTACATAATAAATAATATAAAACAAAGCATATACATTTGTGGATCTGAAGGACTCCAGAAACAAGAAAGGTCAATGGACTGATACACTCTATCTTCACAGTAGACTTCAGACACGGCAGTGATGAATGAAGCTAGGCCGGGCTCTCTGTGGAGTGAGAGTCCTGAGGCCTTACTCTCCCCACTCCTTTCTGCTCTGGCGGCCTGAGACCAGCTGTTTCTATCCAAGGGGCTGGGTCTCCACACACAGGCACCCAAGCCCCCCAGGTCCATCTGCGTTCTCTCCAGGGTGAGTCTGAAGAAGAGTCTGGCTCCAAAAGAATTCCTTTCTAGTGAATCCACATCAGTCAGATGTGGGTGGGCAAATGCCAGGAGCTGGCCTGCCAAATGAGGCAAGACAGTGCTCCCGTCATTATTCCAGTTCCCGTCATTCTTAAAATGCTCCTAGGTGTTAAAAATCGAAAACGTGTTTTCACTCAGTCTTATAGTACATGCCGGCTCTGTGTACACAGGCACCTTGGCATACAAATGCCTAGAACTTTACTCTCGTGCCACTAGAACCTTCATTTTCATTTGCATCAAGAACAGCCTGGTATTTCCTATCAAAAGATATTTAAGACAATTCTAGCGAGATGATGTCAGTGGCTAGCACATCCCGAGAGAAAGCTTACTGGAGCTGAGCCACCCACAAAAATCTAAGAAGCAAAGAAGGTCCCAGCCCAGGATTGTGGGAGAAGAGCTGCTCCAAGCTCTGCAGTTGCCATGAACTCCATTTCCCTGCTGCCCTCACGGCTGACCAGACAGGACAGACGAAAACCAGCAAGAAAGCATTGGCTGCATCAGGAATGAAGGCCCCCGTCAGCCTTCAGGGATGGTAACCAGCAAGCCGGGTGCCACCAACACCCCAAACGGAGACAGCGAACCTCTCCTATCAGCCCACATGAATACAACAGAGAGATGAGAAGATGAAGATCAGCAAGTGGCCCTGAGTTACAAGAACGGAGTAGGTTGCCCACGATACATTTACACCAGAAAGGTTTCTGAATCCCCACATCACTTTCATACTGAACCAAGTCCCTCCTAATTCTGGGCTAACCTACAACCCACCCAGAACAGAATGGAACGAAACCTGACCCCAGACAAGAGCCTGTGTCCTCCACAGGAAAGAGCACCGAGGAAGCCTCACGCCTGCACTGCCGCTCCGCCTTGGGGTCCTCGCCCCTGCGAGAGAAGCCAGGGGAGCCGTCCCCTTGGCCCCTGCCAACAGGGAGCTTGGGTCATGTGATGGCACCAAGCCAACCCTCCCTGGTGGCCTCTTGCTTGAAATGCCAGGGAACAAGGTGAACACCTACCTCCCTGTGCCAGCCTAGGTCAGGCCTCTGCCTGGGGTCACCCCTGGGAACACTGGAGGCATCTTGGTCTCCTGGCCCAGAAATAGGGAAGATAGTCACAGATCCCTGGCTGGCTTTCAGAAGATGACAGGGTTGGGTTTTTTTTTTGTTTGTTTGTTTTTGTTTCTGACCAGCCAGGACACAGGCTCAATCAGCCATGGCCTACTTAGGTCTGCTTCTCAACCTGAGAATTCGAGGGCAGAAGTTCATGGTCCCTGCTTGGCCTAAATACCTGTTGCTTCACTGTCTGTGGAAAATGCATTTCTACTTTTATCTATTTTCCTAGACTTGAAAAAGCTGGTCCTTTAGTCGTATGGCCCTGGTATAGCTCAGGTAAAGATGTTCGCAGTAAATGTTTCATACTGATGGTGTGGAGTTCTGCATTCAACATTTGTACACAAGTTCCTTGAAATAACAGTAGGAAACAGTAAGATGCCCTGCTCCCTCCCACCTGGGGAAGCCCAGCATGGGCACTGAGCTACCTTTGGGAAGTGAGGTGAGGGAGGGAGGAACGGGGCTGAATGGGGTGCCCCTTCAAATTCAAACTCTGCAAGAATCGAGGCGTACACTAGTTGATTAGCACCCAATATCCAGGAACAAATCTTAAGGATTTGTTTTTCTAAGAATTTAAGTACATGATTTTGGACTTTCCTGATTATATAAAACAGGGAAATAAAGGGCGAGAACCTCTAAGGCAGTAGGTAAAAAGCCACTTTCATTTATAAAAAGAAAGCCAACAGTCCTGGGAACATTTGGATCCTCAATCCAGTTCCATTTGAACCTTTACCAGGGAGGCTGCGCAGGAAGAGGTTCCACAGCAGGGGCCACAGAGGCCATGGAGGGGGAGGCCCTGGGTCCGACAAGGGCTTCAACAAAAGTCAGGACCCTAGGACCTGCATCTGCCACACAGCCCTCCCCTCCACACTTACAAAGCCAGCAGCCCCAGGAGAGGACGAGCCACCTGGTGCTAAGGACTGGCCACTGCACATCGAGATCTGAACTGTCTTTCTCTGCCCGACTCCAGTTTACTTTACAGACAGGAATTGTACAGACCTTCTAAGCCAGAATCATTCTCCTGCCGCCCCGAGGAGCAGTGAGCGAGCGTATCTCCTTCCACAGCCTGAAGTCAGTTCCCAGGGGGAGGGGCCTGGAAAAGAAATCTGGTGGCTCACATTGTGATCTGAAGGGTCTTGAGCATTCCCCAAAGCAGATGTATAGCCAGATGTTAACCTTCATGCCTCTCGGGGCCAGACAAGAATTACTTTTTATTCTTTGTTATAAAAACAGTGTGAACAGTCAAAGGTAAAGAGTGGTTTATAGAAACATACAAACTTGGAGGTTAAACTTCTGTCCTCTGGGAGCCCCCGTGCAAAGCCACCCCTGCCAGCTCCTTTACAGAGCGGACAGAGAGCCACATGCTGAACAGGTAAGAGATTAAAGAGTTCCGTTTCTCTCTGAAGTCAAGGAGGCAGCAGCTGGAATCGATCCTTTCCCTCGACCTGGACTCTCACTGAGCTTTAGGATT
>NW_005370043.1:2933063-2947386 GCF_000412655.1 Myotis brandtii
CTCTGAAAAGACCCCACACGGCAACTGGCTGCAGAGCTCCTTCCAGTTGTAGCAAGGCGCCCCGAGACGGACTGTGGAGAAGCAGGTCGGCCAGGAGAGGCTGACGCACCAGGGTCCTCAAGGCCAGAGGAGCCTCAGCTGGGCTTCCCAGACCATAGGGAAGGCCAGTGCTGAGCGGGCCAAGAGTGGCATGGCTGTCGGGGAGAAGCCTTCTGCCCCAGCAAGGCCCAGGTCCCACTTCAGGGAACACTCGTGTCTGCACACCCTACACATAGTCCCAGTTCCCGTCACACTGGGGCTGTGCTCAGCTGGATGCATCTTAAGATTTAAACTCAGATCAAAGACACACACACACACACACACACACACATACACGGTGCAGGGCTCCATCCCATGGTGGCAGGTTGGGGCCGGCAGCAGGCCACACAGCCCCTTCAGGGGGTACCCCCGAGACCCTCTACCACAAGGTGAGGCCAGCGCGTCCCTCACTATGGCTTGGCACTGAATGAGGAAGACACTCCAAGACTGAAACCAGAGGAAATCTCGCCAAGTGTGCCTATGGCACCGGAGACACCGCACTGCTGGCCCGAAGGCAAGCCGGCATGTCGCTGGTTAGTCCCCCAGCGCAGCTCCCTCCCACGGAGCCACTGGGGCAGCCCTACCTTGAGGAGGGAGGAGAAAACGGGGCCATGGAGACAATGCTCTCTTCGTGGCTAGAGGCTGGAGGCAGCGTGGACAGACATTTCTATAAGAAAGCCAGTCAGGAGGAATTCACTTCAGTGCATGAATGTTGCCAACAAAATGCACAGACCCCTCGGGCTAACACTTAAAACACAGATAAGACAGTTAAGAACTGAGTCACTCAACTAACACCTCCTGACATTAATTTCACTGCACGTGATGGATTTGGTATTAAAATCAGACAGACACATGAAATGGCCACGCACACATTTGGTTTCTGAATCCCTGTTCGGGGCCAAACTGGCCCTGGCTGTCCAGGCGGCCTCTGCGTGGGCCACACCTGAGGCGGGAGGCACGGTCCTCGGGCAGGGACACAGCCACGACCGGCCCCGCGGGCCCAGGGACACGGGAAGAGGGACAGTCGGCTCCCTGGAAAGGGGCGGGGGCTGGCAATCCCTGAAGTGCCCTCCTTTAAACATACGGGCTTAGAAACGCCTTCTGGGTGTGGAGCACAGAGCACAGCCGGAAGGTCCAACTCCCTCCTAGCAATTACACGCAGCGGGTGGGGAGGAGCCTGCACGCCACACCCGTGTCTACTCAGCAGCCCCGTGGAAGGTGTCCGTTTGGCATCCGTGTAGCAGCATCTCGGGCCAACAAGAGCGGACGGGGAGGCGGGTACCGGGCTCTAAGCTGGGCCGGGAGGCGGCCTGGCCGCCCGAGATGCCAGGCTGTGGGAACGCCGGGATGAAGTCACCTTGCCTCTTGCCAATGATAAACCATGGGTTTAAAATTCATTAACATTCATTTTGGTGATAAAAATTCCTTACGAGTGGGAGCAAAATCACATTCCAAGCACATGTTAAACCTTTCTGAGGGAAAGGGACACAGTTAAACATTAACTTAGAACAACACTGAGCTGAGAGGCGGCTGCAGGTCCCCGTGCAAGCTCCACCCTGCAACGTCCCAGACTTGGCAGGTCTGCGGCAACACGGTTTTCTTCATTTGTCCTTCGAGTTCGACAGCGACACCCACTGGGGCGCAGAGGAAGGGTGGGCCACGGAAGGCCAATGAGGGGCAAGTCCATCCTATTGGGGTCACATCATGGGGTCAAAGCAGAGTTCAGGCAGGACAACTTAAAACTCTGCAAAAGACACTCTAAAAACATGATCTCTTGAAAAAAATAAATCCCAACAATTTTCAACTTCATGCAAATCAAAGGAGGAGGAGAGTGAATAACAAAAGGTACAGCTGAAAAAATAAACATGATTCTATTTGGGTGGAAGTTCATTTCCAAAATCTCAAACGTCAAACCCCAGCCCTCGTTTCCACTCCTGCCCTCACCGACCTCCTCTGCTGCTTCCAGGAAGGGGACAAAGTCTTTGGTCTCAGGATGTTGCAGGACGCAGCATGGCACACAAGCTCACACTAACGGGATTCACTGTCAGACAGGCGAGGCACGTGGCCTGGCCCGGATTTGGGGGGAGGGGGCCTGGGGGCGCCCTAGATGGCGCCTTCGTTGTGTAGGCTGTGATTGGCCTTGGTGTGCGTCACACAGTTCTGTTCATTGAGCAGGTTGGCCGTCTCGTCTGGCAACCCGTCGTGCAGCTCCGTAAGAGTCAATTCAATTTTAGTGTTTTCACTGTCTGAAGACTGAGGAGTTTTGTCCATCCGGGATGCCATCAAGGCATTTTGGTATTGCTGTCTTGAGATCTGGGGCCAGAAGATGGTACAGAAAACAAACCAAGATAATGCTTAGTTTTAGGTTCTCTTGTCTGGACATCGTATTACACATCAAGTCCCCCAAAAGGCCCTTAGTTGTTTCTCTAGAAAGTCATCCTTGAGTACAAACTGAGCCAATTTTTAATGAGAAAATTTATTTAGAAAGTCACAGAGGTGGTAGAAGTGAGGAGGTGAGCTGTAGAAGGAATGGGCTCATTACAGAGGCAAAAGAGGGTCCTTGGAGCTTAGGAGAGAGGACGGGGACGGCGAGGTTCCTGGGGAAGGGGAGGAGGGAAGGCGCAGGCGTGCTCCCAGGAGCCAAGCGGAGACACTTTTTAAAGTTCAAGTTGACTCTGGTAAGCAAGTCAGTTTTTACTGATTTAAGCCATTTCCAAATTTTATTTCAAAGTTTCCCAGAGATTAGAAAATGGAGCTAGGCTTCCATCAGCTAAAGCTGGCTTGTTCTCCGAGAGGCGTCTTTAGTTCAGACTAAGGAAAGGAGCCTGTCCCAGGGCAGAAGGTCAGTGGAGGGCTCTTCCCACTCCTTCCTGGCCAGTCTTCCGAGTCTCCGACCTCTGCCCTTTCAGGACCAAGCAAGTCTCTGGAGTCCGAGCCCATGGAGACCTGTGAAAGGTTGTTCTGTTTCTTAGAGCTGCAGCTCTCCTCCCCTCACACGGCCACATCTGATTTGGCAGCTCATTGGACAGAGCGCGCCAAGGACATACATGTTTCCCCACCTGAGTCCTGGACACAGTGGCTGGAGGCAGGGCACCACAGGGTGACAGGGACTCAGTGGAGGGGCTGGGGGGTCAAACGGCTGGCTGTGGATTTGACCTCGAACTTCCAGGTCCAGCCCAGCGGCGCGCTCTGCTCTTACCTTAACAAACTGGAGATCAGAAAGGGCGCGCACTGAGTAGTCGGGGATGTAGACTTGAAGGAATGAAGAGTTGAGCTGATTATTGCTGCTCCCCAGCGAAGGTGTGATTGCATCAATCCGGTCACTTCGACTGAGAGAGTCTGAGTGATTCAAGCCACACGGGCGAGGAGGGGACTTGTTTTCACCTGGAAATGGAGAAAAAACAACACACGCCCAACCACTGTTTAAGTGAGGTAGATATGAACAATAAAGGCAGCCTTGTGTTTTCCAGACAATAAAGAAGTAGTCATTAGTAGACAAGCTTAATCCACTTCTGCCTGACGCCTCAGCCACACAGCTCACCCCCCAGGCCTCCCACAGGAGCTCGCTGCTTCCCTCAGCGACGGGTTTCACGGGGATCAGCTGCGCAGCCTGTCCGAGTGCGGGACACAGTCCTCCCCAGGCTCTGCCAGACAGGCCCCACGGTGCACACCGTCAGAAGCACGGCGCCGGCTGCGAAACGCACAACCCAGGGGAGGCACGGCCCAAGCCAGAAGCACAAGCAAAGAGCTCTTGAGGATGTGCATGAATCAGTGTGTGTTCTAAAGGGATCATACCCTACCTCCCAGCCAAACCCATTGCCTTTGTCTCTGACTCCAATAAAACCCCCAGCAGGCAGCCCGAGGTGTCTCCACACCAGGAGACACCAAACCCCTAAGAGGTTTAAGTTACCTTAGGGCCTGTGTGACTCGTCACTGAGACAGACAGTACAGTAAGTCTGAGTGATGTTGCTCTTAAATGCAGGTTTCCCACTGCTTTTAACATACATTTCATTTAAAATAAGACCTGCCCCCTTGCCAGGCTTCTTTCATGTTTGCTTTTCCAACCTATTCCACAAATAGGAACCGGTGCCCACACATGACAGGTCCTGCAGTGCACCATGTCCTAGGGCTGGAGGGGACCAGTTCTCCCACCTGAAGGTTAGCTCCTCTTTGCAATGTGTCCTGACAGATGCTCCCACAGAGCTGGCCCTCAGCTGGTCCCACCCTTCAGCTATGGGAAGATCTACCACCGCGCCCATCAAAATCTGCCTCCCCAACTTCAGATGACAGCCCCCCCCCCTTCACTCTATGGAGCTTTTGTGCCCCTGCTACTTGAAATAGCCCTTAAAAGCTCAAAGACAGTATGTTCTCCTTAAATCTCTTCCCCACGTTAAGTACTTCAGCTCACGTTTTACCACCTGTCATCCCATCCTGACCACCATCTGAGATTTCATTCATGAATGTCCTTCCTATAATGACACCCAGAACAAAACATGGTAGCTACTCGAGGAACGTCAAATGAAGAGTTCACTTTCTGCTAAAATTTTCATGTCACCACTTTCCCCACAATTTCCATGTCATGAACCAATTGTCCATTTTTAGGTAAAAATTAAACTCATAGTAGCAGTTTTTCTTGTTGCTTCCACTTATCTTCTAAGAGAAAAAGGCAAATTAAAAATTTATCAGATGTTTTCTGTTTAGCAGAACGGAGCTTTGATCAGATGTCCCAGCATTGCAAAGCCTCCGATTCCTTACCTGTGAAAGGCAGACGATAACAGTGCCACCTCACGTGGCCTGATGAAGATGCAAATGAGATCATGGATGGAGTGCTCAGCATAGCATCTGACTCCGATTAAGCACCCGACAGATGAGCCTGGGTAACACTGTTGTGTTCTTTCCTGTTAGCTCCTCCCTCTCCACCACGCCTGCCCTCACCACCAAGCCTTTCCTTCTGGCGGTAACTTCACCAGCTGACAGACCCCCAGGTCTTTGAAACAAGAGATCCCACTGTATCCCTGAGTTTCAGTCCAAAATCACATCACCATTTCTACAGATACCTTCAAAATGGTGTTTCCTTCTGTGTGTGACAATTCAAAGGGCACTTTGCTTACTGACCAGACCCTGTGTGTTGGCAGGCAGATATCAGAGGCCTGGTGCAGAACCTCCGAGTCTCCTGTTATTTTGTCCTGAGGAGGATCACAGAGCCTTTTCTCTGGTCTTCCAGCATCTAGACTCGTAGGCAGCTTCCCCTCCACCCGTGCCTGGCCTCACAGCCACAGTCTGGAGAAGCAGGGCCAGCCTCCCCTCAACATGCAAGGACATGTATGTATGTTCACTGGAAGGAGAATACAGACTCTATATGGCCTCCCTCCAGTTCAGGTCATGTTTTGTTGCCGAATTTATGTGCCAAGATTTTAGGCAATTATGAAAACAACTTTCAACTTTAATTCCTCTTTATGTCTTCTCAGAATTGTTTTCTGCTTTTGTCTTGCCTTTTAAAATTCATCCTACCTAGGCATCCTCTCTCTTTGCTAGTAAGCTAGAAAGATACAATAAAGAGGCGTTCCCAGCCTCTTCCCTGGGAACCCCAGGCACCCGTAGAAGAGGCTGGAAATCACCGGTTTAATCCACCCATTTCTTAGGAGTCATATTATGGTCCTGCCAGCATCCCTGAGTCCTGGGCCTGCAAATGCAGTTTTCTGCTACTGGCTCAGATGGAGTGGGCACAGCTGAGAAATCTCTTAAGTTTTATGGGAAATGTAAAAAAGTAAAAGACATTTCCATGAGCTTCATCCAAAAGTCACTCCACTTCAGCTTCTGTGACATTTTAAATAGGTGGCAGATGCCAGCAAATAAAATGGGGAGGAAAAAAAAATCATGCATACATATGCATAGATACATACTAATGTGTATACATGTATGTGCACATCCACATGTATGTATAGTCTGCCAAGTGGTTTCATTCAAATAGCCTTATGAGCACGGCCAGTGTGGCTTGGTGGTTGAGCATCGACTCATGAACCAGGAGGTCACAGTTCGACTCCCAGTCAGGGCACATTCCAGGGTTGTGGGCTCGATCCTCAGTAGGAGGCATGCAGGAGGCAGCCGATCAATTATTCTCTCATTGATGTTTCTCTCTCTCCCTCTCTCTGAAATCAATATACATATTTAAAAAGCCTTATGAATTATATCTTACCCCCAAACACCCCAAACTTTTCAAAGCAAAGATCTGAGGGAACATTAGTTTCTAAGACAAGCATTGCCTCCTTTATCAAATATCAGCATTTTAGAGTTTTGCTGAAATTGGCTTATGAAACACAAATTTCATCAGTCAGATTTTAAAAATCTAAGCTGTATGGAACAAAATAAATACAGAAAAGTCGGACTATCGAATAGGGAAGCCCAGCAATTTTAATTAAAGAAAGATTAAGGCTTTGCCTTCGTTTTTAGCAGCTGGACATGTGAGCCAGGCACAGCCGACCCTCCTGCAGGGCAATCGCCAGCAGCTGGTTAGGAATGTGCACGGCACTAACTTCAAAACAAAGGGGGGGACAGGAGCAGGGCCGCCTGCCCAACGGAGGACAGGCTGCAGGAACCCGCTCGCGTGGACGCTGGGAGGACGGAGACAGGAATGCTGGGATTTACCAGGAACAGTCAGTCCCTCAGGCGCTGGGCTGTGTGTTCTGTGGAAGCGTCCTCGGGTTTTGTGGTCCTTGGGGCTTCTGCCTCCACACACATGACTTTGCTGAGGTCAGAGAAAGAACCAAAGCGGCTGCCGTGGCTGCTCTGCAAACCCCAGGTGGGCAGTGTGGGCGGACAGATCCCTCTTCCTTCCCGTGTTTCCTACCATTCATGTTCCCAATCCCCTGCCAGCATCCAAGCCCTTTCTGCACCTGTTGTGGGCGTCTATGTTCCTGGGGAGCTCATATGAAGGCACAGAAACATGAAGAGCTAGAGCTTACAGAAAAACCGAAGGTGGCTTTGGGGGGTGGGGGGCGCGGGGGCAGGGAGGCAATCAGAAGAATTATGAAAAGGAAACATGCAGAATTACCTGGAGAACCTGCTGCTAACAACTCTGTCCTGCTGACAACAAAGGTACGAGACAGGGACAAAGGAACTGAAAAATGGAGAAAAACAGGGTGAGACCATATCGAAAGGCAAGAAAGGAGACCTCTGTAATCAGGGGACAGGAGTGGGTACCAGTCCTACCAACATGAGCCAGTGGTTCCAGAACTGAAAAGGCCTGTGTGACGTCACAGACACAGAAACAGGACACACCGCTTTCCAGGAAGAGGGGCAGGGGCAGGGGGAGGCCGAAATCCTGGTCGCCATGCTTCTTTCTCACCTAGAAATCTCTAAGCCATATGAACACCCAATGGGGTATAGCTCAGAACGCGCTCTTCTAACGACTTAAGTCACAGCTAGCCACAGCCAGGAGCCTCAAGAGCAGGACCCGAGCCACCGTGCCAGCACCCCACGCTCACTCCCAGGACAGCCTACAACTCCCTATTCAATTCACTTACACCCTTCGTTAGTCTGACTGTAATTCTGACTTGACGCTTTGAATTGCTCTGGAATACTCTGAAATGTCCAAGTATTAGAGGCCAGTAAATAAAGAGCAACGTGCACAGACTTCCTGGGGAGGGCAGGACAGGCGTGCTCGTCACCGCCTACCCACAGGGAGCTGCAGCCACCTGACCGGAGTCCCGTCAGCACTGCGTGCTGGGCAGGAGTCTTATTTCCTGGGCAGGTTTGTTTTTTAAACTGAGGTAACTGGACATATAACTGGGCAGATCTTGATAACAGATCACTGTAGGATTTTTCTAGGCAATCAAAATTAATAAAAATATTATCTTGAGATTACTGTACTAATTGCATCTCTTGCACATACAAAATCCCAAATCCGAATGGTAAAGTCGAGTACAACACTGGGCTTTGTAATAAGAGGCTATTAACAAAATCCCCTTCCTTCCTGGCATTTCCAACGAGGCAGGCAGCCCCCAGTTGTCTATATGAAGGCCTGCTCTCAATTCCTCTTCTGAATGGGACTTAGCCTCACATGAACCCACGGTTCAGTATCAATAAAAATGTACAATTTTCTCTCCCAGCTTTCTTTTCAAAACTGCTTTGTGAATCTATTCTGCTCACGTGGGCTGATTTGAGGTTGGTTGCCAAAAAGCCGTCACAATGTCAACACCTGTCACACCAGTTCCCTCTTGTGCTTTAAAGGTTACGGAGCACGTGTGAGCATCACCACATCGATTCTTTCAACAGTCACACGAGGTAATCTTGTATCCTCTCAATAGTGAGGAAGCCAAGGGCCTTTCTCAGAGTCTGGCAGCTGAATATGATGGAACCTGGCTGTACCGCGGGTCTTCTCGGCCGGCGAAGAACCTCCCTGTCCTCACGAGCAGTGAGAACAGGTCACCTTCGCGCACGGCCAACACCGACTGATGCCGTGGGTTTGATGGGGCTACGTTCACACTGGGTGCTCGTCAGCATTGACAATGGGGCACTGGCCCCTGTGACTCAAACGCCTGCCCAGGGAGAGTGAGATGCCGCCTCTGGAGCAGGGGAGGCTTGGGGGTGTGAGAGGATTGACGCTGCCCTGGCTTCTAACCGTAACATCTCAGTGTCTGCGACATCGTGTGGCACAGCTGAGGACCAACATCACAAAAACACACTTGTCTGGAAGTAGCCCTCCCCTTTTGAGACTGTTTTTCAGAAGTAACAGTGGTTTTTAGGATGGGCTATTGCAAAAGTTTTCTAGGACAGCCTGTCATTTGATATTTTAGCCACAAGGTGGCACTACGGCACCTCTGTTTGCTTGCCTGCCCCATTCTACACACACACACACACACACACACACACACACACACAAAAAGCGCGCGCGCGCGTGCACAGGCAATGTCGATAGGGACCATTCAAGTCCCATCCCAGAGGTGAGCCAGGTACCCGTGTCCATGTTCCCACTAGGACAGGCTCCGCTTGCTGGCATCTTGTGCAGAGCACTTAGTTAATGGCCCATGGCACAGCCACCCAGAGCTGGCTGACTCCAGATAAGAGCTGGATATAGGCCATAAATATATGTTAACAACCTCATTCATCCGCAGGAAAATGCAAATTGAAAAACCTCCAGAGCAGTTACCATTGAGATGACGCAGCGATACCGCGGGTGCAGCCACGGGAACGTCCTCAGGACAGGAGTGATGCGAACGCTTCGGAAAACCACTAAAGCTGGAGAGACCCTCATACCTGTGAGCCCACAGTCCCACTCCGATGTACAGACCCGGGAGGGAGGCCCACACGTTCACCAAAAAGCAGCACAGGAGTGTCCATCACACAACCACAGCAGCCCCCAACAGGCGGCCACCCAACGCCCATCAGCAACGAGAAGAATAAACACAGCTGGGCGCTCGCACACAACGGAGCACTTCCAGCAACGAGAAGAAATGGCGTCAGCGCCTCTGACAATACAGGTGAGCGTGACGGGCAGCGCTGGGTTAAAGAAGCCAGACTCAGGAAATTCACCCCAAAAGGGCGTGTGGTGGTGGCGGAGGGTCCTGTGGGGCCAGGGATGTTCGGTCTCTGATCGGGCTGTTTGCACCGGCGTGTTCAGTTTGTGAACGTTCACATAAGTACATGTACTTATGATTTGTGCAGTTTTTTGTATACACAATACACTTCAATACAAAGGTCAGGAAGTAAATAAACGGCTAGCTGCAGGCAGGGAGAGGAAGGCGACCGTAGGAGGACGCTATTTCCCAAAGCACGGCTCTGCCCTCAGAGGCTGAAGGCAACTCACCTGGGGAGGCCGTGAGGGCCATGACGCCGTAATATGAAAAAGCACTGGCTTCAAACTTCATACCTTCTTTCCCAGCTTCTACTTCCACTTTCCCCTGTGAAGAGAGAAGGGGGCGTTTTCAGTCCAGCACATGAATCCACGTGCAAACCTGGGCAAGACTTGGTCCTTCCTTCGAGTCTGACTAAATCCCTTGCCCGCAATCCCAAGGCAGCAACGCCTCTGACCATCTTCCCCCTGAGGAGAGGGTTCCTTCTTCTCAAACGTGAAAACCAGATTTGGCTGGGGATGCAGAGGTGGCAGTAAAAGAGTGATGTTTAACTTCTCTCGTCCACTTAATATTTTCCCAGCATCCTTAGCTTGTGGATTCCTCAGGAGCCCTCCCGGTCATGAGAAGACGATGCTCTTGCTCCGTCGGGAAGGCAAACCCTGAGAAGATGCTCAGGGATGGTGGCCAAGCTGTCCTGTAGGAGCCCAAGTTGGAGCAGAGTCAGGGTCAAGGGTCAGCATGGTTTGTGGCCATGGGACAGAGAGGACTAAACGGGTTCGCAGGGGCGCCCCCTCACTAGCATGGTCCCCTGACCAACTGCTCAGACGTCCTGCAGGCCAGTCCCCTGTCATCCTGACTCCCCAGAGGCACGCACCACCTGGCACACGCTCCTTGCAGCCCCAGAAGCACCTTAAGGAAGTCTCCTCCCTCAGGACAGGACCTCCCCCAAGGTTTTCCCTTTTCTTCCCTTTCTCCAACTGGTCTCCATCTCCTTCCCTCTTACCAGTTCCTGGGACAGACCTCCCTACCCGTCCCTATGGCATTAGGGTCCACCAGAATCCCTTCGCGGGAGATGCTCAATATGCGCTTTCTGGGCGACTGCAATACCCTAGTGACTGAGCTGCACGTGCGGATTTCCAAGCCACGGCTCAGAGCGGCCCTGACTGCCTCTGTGAGAGGGGACCTTCACGGTGGGCAAACAAAAAGGTACCGTTTATTGAAGAGGAACTGTGCTAGCCAGTCACAGTGCGTTGATTAATTCACTTAGTGCTCCCAACTCGGAAGCAGACACAATGACCCGCCTCTTATAAGTCAGGAGTGGGGGCTCAGAAAGATTAAGTAACCGAAGAGCAAGCTCTTCACCAAGATGCAACCTATGCCACCCACCAAGGCAAACTCTTTTATTCAGATCACTCCCTGTTATTCTAGACTAAATTCCCGATTATGGGAGACCTTTCTCAAATCACTTCAGAAAACTACCTGTTGTCTCTCTTTTAGGTTCTCCTTCCCTCAATGGCTATGTTAGTTTTACCAACTCCACTAATTCTCTTGCCATAGAAATGAACGGATTATTAAAATCAACCTGCACGTAGGTGCCGAAAACCTGACCATCCCTGCAGGTCCCAGAGCAGATGCTGTGGAGTCCAGTAGGGAGGGGAGAGCACATGAAAATCAATGATGCAAAGCAGTACAGTTTTTACTGAGGGGAAAAAACCCAGTAAGAATATAAAGAATTCAGCCTGGCCAGTGTAGTTCAGTGGTTGAGTGTCGGCCTATGAACCTCCAGGAAGTCACGGTTCGATTCCTAGTCAAGGCACATGCCCGGCTAATGGGCTTGATCCCCAGTAGGGGGCATACAGGAGGCAGCCAATCAATGATTCTCATCATTGATATTTCTATTTCTCTCCCCCTCTCCCTTCCTCTCTGAAATAAAAACAGTTTTTTAAAAAATAAAGAATTCAGAGAAAGAAATTACTTCCCTGTTATTATATAAAGGCAATTTTATACAGGAAAGAAAAATCTGAGGGGGAGTAGGATTTGATTGAGCCAAGAGAAGGGAACAGCATGAAGGAAGGTCCAAGGTAGGTGACAGCAGACTGCCAGGCTCACTGGGTTTGCACAGGGAAGATGGGCAAGAAGGGTTTGGAAGAGCAGTTTGGAGGGCAGATTAGACACTGAGCTCCTTAGGTGATAAGCTAATGAGGTCAGGTTCTTGAACAGAGGAGTAGGTTTCAGGAAGATAAAGCCCAGACTTAACTAGAGTGGCAACCACAGGACTGGAAAAAGATGAGTGTGGATAAGGAATGGACATAATTTGGTGAAACCAACAGGGAGAAGAAGGGACTCGATAGTCACACAGAAGTTGGTCCTTTGTGAATGGAAACAGACACCTTGGGTGGAGGTGGCAAAGCTGGGAAGGGGTTGCCTCTGTGGTGGGGGCCAAAAGGGGAGGACACATTCCATTTAAGAATAAGGCCTTTTGAAGAGTCCACCAAAAAGACCGAAATGAAGACTGAAGGTCAGGAGAAAGGTCAGGCCCGGAGGTGGAGATCTGAGAGTGGATAATGAAAGTACTAGTAAGTGGAAAGGAAAGGACCAGACTGCGTGCAGCCCGTGACCAAGAGCAGGAGGAGAGATGGAAACCAACATGAGAGCAACGGACAAAACAGACAAAAAGTAGGACTAGACAGCTGTGTTGCCATAGAAACTAGGGGGAACCTCACAAGTAAAGGGAGGGTCAGAGTCACAGAGGCGGGAGATGCTGTGGCCTTCAGGAGTATCACCCTGAGGAAATCAGACCGTGGAGGGGCAGGGAGAGCGGGCGGGAGGGAGAGAGCACAGGCGCAGGTGAGGAGGGAGGGCCGCCAGGGCTCCACTGAAGGCGAGTTAGGGTCAGGGAATCCAGTGCACCAAACTGTCATTTAAACTCCTCCGCAAGTCCTTTTAATCCAGCATTTACACTATTTATAAAACCCCATGGCATCATCAGCTCAACGGTTCAGAAAACTCGCCACATTTGTATAAATATACACATGGCATAGGTATTCCAATGTAGGCACATATACATATGCCTTGTCAAAAATATCTTTATGTTAGAAGACTTACTTGTAAATGGACAGGGATTATAAAGTCCCTTTTCCATAAAATCTATTTTGAGACCCGTCAGCCAGATAATGGCTCTCTTCTATACCAACAGAGCATTACTGAATCACAAATGCATCAAGACTAACTATATAAAAATTGACAACTGAAAGCATCATAGTTTCTACTGTTACCACTGAAATCCACAATGTCAATCCTCAAAATTGTCCTAAATAATCATTTTTAATGTAATCCAAAGTTTCTCTAGGTTTAAGGAATACTAGTACTCACATCTAGCTTTATGAGAAACATGAATAATTATTCCCTCACTGCAGCCCCTCAGAATTTCGAGCTTGTCCATTTCCCATAAAAGAAAAACAATTTGAAGTTGAATAAAACTAAGGTTCGTAGAGGAATCGGGTTTGAATTAGAAAACCCTGCCAACAGATGTTTCCAAGAAAGACTGTATCAAAGTGGCATGTGACCAGTTAACCCATGGATTTTTCTACAGTTCCTCACTTCTGCTTCCAGATGCCACAATATTGTCCAAGCATGGGGCATGAAACAACACTTTCCCAAGTTTCTGGCACAGATATCTGATAAGAGTTCCTTTCAAACAAAGAGAACCTTCTTTATTCATTTAGATAATTGGGGCCTTGCTGGACTCATGTAAATTTTAGGGCCTACCAAGTACTGACTACACTCTTATAATGATACCTCCAACTCATATCTTAGAAGCAAGCAAGAAATATGAGAATGCTTAAGGGGCTAGTATTCTTGTATTGAAATAAAATCAAGATTTTCTACAAAGTAATTCTTCAATAAAGAGGTACAAGAAGTGAATAAAAGCAGCATTTTGTTCACTCTAATGTTCATGTTGGTCTCCATGCCAAGGACGGTGTTCTATTAAGTCATACTGTGATGTTATCAGTGTCTCCTGATAACTCAGGCACCAGAGCCCCAAGGAGGGTTCACACTGGATCAACCTTCCCACCTTATATAGTGGATTATGTTGTAGTGAGAAGGAAAAAGTCACCATTGGTTAGTAACCTGGAATAAAAACTATAATAAATGAATTATTTAGATAGTACTAAGGGAAGAGATAGTAAAATATCTCCAGGAAACTATGAGAACGGGGGGAAAAGATAAAAAGATGACCCAAGGAACTCAAGACACTTAAATTTTAAATGTCCAGCCAAGATTTAGACATGTACAGGTAATTCCCCAAAGTCTTCAAAAAATACTAACAATTGAATTCACCCTTCTTCATTTGACTCAGGGCCTCAGCAATCACTGAGTGCCCTTCAGTATTGGAAATTGAAGTAACTAATGGCATTGCTTATATTGGAACTAGTGGCCCGGTGCACGAACTCGTGCACATTGAAAGGAAATTAATTAGAAGAAATATTTTAATATCACTACTCGCCCTTTCTCTATAATAGAAGTGTCAACCAAATTCACGATCAACAATGATAGAAACACATGCGTGCAATTGGCGCCAGCAAGAGCTTTATATGTATCACGCATGCGTGAGCCAACTTAGCCTTTTATAGATATAGAATAAACTTGCTTAATTAGACCTGCTTTCTGAT
>NW_005370043.1:2947543-2955704 GCF_000412655.1 Myotis brandtii
CACCGAAAATGGGATTCTCCTATCTACCTACTCCAGGACTTCTGTGAGGATCAAATGAGATGAGGTACGGGAAAATGCTTCACAGACATTTGGTTACAGTGTAAAGTGTTTGCACCTGGCTATAAAGTAAGTCTTGTTCCTGGGCTGAAGAAACTCCAAGGAGGCTAGTTGCTAGGGAGAGGAAGCTGGGTTTTGCTACGTGATGTCATTACCTGGACGGACACTTAGCATATTAGCCTTTTATATACTAGTATATAGATTATTTTACGGATATGAAAACGGGGAGATGAAATTCTCCCACTTACACGGCTACCCCAGAAGTATGTAAAATCCGACACCCATTCACCTAGACCAAATCTCAGAACTTGAAGGGTGGGTACTCAATGAGATCAAACAGCTACTGAATAAGTCTCTGACCTGCAAAATGAGAACGAAGTAGTCTACAGGTTTGTTGCGCTGGTAGAGGTAGTATTCTGGGGCTTTCTTGTTCTTCTCATCATACTTCAGTTCCTGGATGACATTGGGGTGCTTTAGCAGCCTTAGAAGGATCTTCTCTGACATCTGGGATGGGCTAAATGCTTCTACTTCTACAGATATAAACACAACTTGACATTACACTTCAAATGGACAGAAAATATTAGACTAGTGATTAAGGTATTTGGGTAATAATACTTGGAATTAAAGTGATGCAATATGGATTAACGAGGCTTCCGTTTGGTGATCCACTGGGGGCAGATTACCTGGGAGAAATTAGAAAATGCTGCATTTTCATATTTGTTTCTTTAAAATTCTTCCTTTTCAATCTGTCATTGGTTTTAGTTCTCATAAGAACACTCTAATTTTCTGACTGATACAAATGAAAATCAACCGGAAGCAGGCTCCTTGACTGCCAGGATGTCCTTCAACAGCCACAACAGCCTGACTGTCCAACAACAGCCAAAGGAAGAAGCAACGGTCAGGAAGCATCTAGCTGTGGGTTAGTACCAGGTGCACAACGCAGTGCCCCACATCTCCATCTCCCATTCAACTGCCCTGAGAAAAGTCTGGGAATGAGGGACACAGAGAGACTCGGGATAAAAGCAAGGCACGTGCACACATCAACATGCACTCCAACTTGCTAATTTAAAAAAGTTATGTTCATCTATATTTACAAAGACATACATTTTATTTAAGATAAAAGCCAAAATTACTGATTTAAAGGTGTTATTCTGAAACTGGACTTTATGGTATCTCAGAGGCAGAGTAGGATAACATTTCATTTTAAATTGTGGTTCTTGGGTGATGAAGAAGAATATCACATTAGAGAAAGAATAAGCAAGGAAGTTAGAAATACTGCTTATAGGTTTTTAAATGTTTTAAATGATGTTATATGTGAAAAATATAAATTCTGTATTAGCTTCTGTGCTTTTTTGTAATAACAAAATAAGATAGTACATTGTAGAAATTTTGGAAAATACAGAAAAAGACAAAGAGGACAATAAATAGTGACCTATAAACCAACCACTGTGAGCAACTGGTGATGAGCATTTCCTCCCAGTACCTCGCCTAGGCCTGTGCCTGCGCATGTGTGTACGTCCAAAAGACTCTATCACCTTCCTGTACACACAGATTTATATCCTGTTTGTCCTCACTTTACATTAAATTATGAGTATTTCCCCATGTTGTAAATATTATATTGTGAGCATTTCCATTATCTGAAAACATGATTTTAAAAAGTGCACAACATCCCCTCATGTGGCTGTTGTTGGCCTTCTTTTCAAAATATTCTAAGCGTGCTGCACGCAGTTGGAAGGTGCTGGCTGCCCATCTTGGACACAGACGTCTTCTACAGGTCACGGGGTACCTTCAGATTTTCTCTCACTTCCCCTGGCCAACAGAGCTCAGCCTTTACCTACAGAGCCACTGGGGATGTGAGAAGGGTTAGTCAGTCTCTTAAGTTCATTCAACCTTGACCTCTATGGAGCAGTCAGTGCCGGCTGGGTTGGTGTTTTTAACAATGTGCACATTTGCCTCCTGGAATGGGCCCAAGTTAATAATCTGATTTGAAGAGGCCGTCAAGAAATCCCTATCAAAGTTCTCAGAATTTCTGATTTCATTAAGTCCGAAAGATTTCACTTTGAAAATCTATTTTTCTTCTTTGTAAGTCAAAGCACCTGTGTTATCACTGACATCCACTGTTCCTCCAAGGCAAGCTGAAGAGAGAATTACTCAGCTGTCCGACACACAGCGAGGTGGTGTCTGGCTCGCACTGTCAGCCTACTCCGCCAGCTGGCGCTCCCAGGGGCTTAGCTGGAAGCAGAGGACCTGGCCTACTGTTCACATGCAGTGTGGCACTAACATTCATCCTTACCTTTCAGACCAATTTAAGTTACTGGTCCACCTGGTAAATGTCTCAGAGAGTTCATGCCGACACTGAACATAGGAGAGGAGAGAATTTAAAAAGAAAAAAACAAAACTAAAACAAAACACAAACGTGGCATTACTTTTCACCCCATTTCCCCGTCTCCACCCCAGCCCACCCCAGTCAGCGGTGGGTGAGAAACACTCGCTTCGGGGTTGGTAGAGATTTCAAACTGTGATAAGTTGCACTTGCCTGTTGCTAGGAAACGGTGCATGGCCAAGAGAAGCTGTGGTGATATTTTAACCTTCATCTCGCTGTCTGTCTGCTTAAAGGCAGAAAAATCTTGCTTTCTTTCACGATGGGCCACTTTCTTTTTCGTTCTGTTATCCGCTGAGGAAAGAATAAGAAAAAAGCAAGGAAATGCATTTCATTCTAGATCAGGGCCCTTTTTCAATGAAAAGAACAAAATATACTGCAAAGGCTAGAAGAGAGAATTAGTCAACCGTCCAACACACAATTCTCTCCAGATTTCGGACACTCTACGCCAGCCGTGGGCAAATTACGGCCCGCGGGCCGGATCCGGCCCGTTTGAAATGAATAAAACTAAAAAAAAAAATGACCGTACCCTTTTATGTAATGATGTTTACTTTGAATTTATATTAGTTCACACAAACACTCCATCCATGCTTTTGTTCCGGCCCTCCGGTCCAGTTTAAGAACCCATTGTGGCCCTCGAGTCAAAAAGTTTGCCCACCCCTGCTCTACGCACAAACACCACATGGAAAGAGGACAGAAGAGAGAATCCTCATCACATCAGTGCTGCGCGGTCAGAACGGCAATCCAGAGTCAGTAACAGGCAACCTGATTAGTAGCAACGACAAATATACCTCATGGTATCTTTAGAGCCCTTACAGGTACATGACTGGGCAGCCTCGAACAAAACCCTCCCCACATAAAACCTATATAACCCATAGCAACCGAGGATGTAGTCTAGGGCGCATAGTCTCCTGCTCCTGTGTCACTGCACAGCGAAGAACGGTCACTGTTACAGAGGACACGAAGGAAGTGTGTCCCTGCCTTGGGCAGGCTCCTAGCCTGTGCTGAAAGATGAAACAAATATCTGAGCACAATCTCTTAAGAAACAAACCAAAACACTTTCATAGAAAAGCACTTTAACAGTAACATCTGTAGCCCTGGCCAGCGTGGCTCAGTTACTTGAGCACTGTGCTGTGCACCGAAAGGTCACTGGTTCAATTCCCAGTCAGGGTGCATGCAGCAGGCAACTGATTGATGTTTCTCTCTCACATCAAAGTTTTTCTCTCTTTCTCTCTCCATTCCCCTCTCTCTAAAAAAATCAAGACTGTTTTAAGTAACATCTGTTAGCTTCATTTCTACCTAGATCACAAGATTCTCAAGGTCAAGCAAAAATGAAGAAAGTGATCCAGAACACAAGTCAGCAAACTTCCCCTGTAAAGGACTAAGTAGTAAATATTTCAGGCTCTGAAGATCATGCAGTCTCTGTTGCAACTACTAAGCTCTGCTATTTAGCAAAAGCTGCCATATTGAATGAATTAGAATGGTTGTGTTCCAATAAAACTTTATCACAGACATGAAATTTGAATTTCATATCATTTTCACATGTCACAAAATAATTCTTATTTTTTTTAACACAATTTTAAAATTCGTAGCTTGTGAGACACACGAAAACAGGGAACAGGCACTCGTGGACTGTAGTTTGCCAACTCCTGATCTAGAAGGTCTAATGCAAAACCTGTCTTCACATATTTTTCTGGACAAAATAATAATCAAGAAAAACACTAGATTAAAGACAAGGCCTCAAGTGCTTGCTCCTTTCCCCAAAATCAAAAGTCTTTGCACTACCATTTCATGTCTAGGGCGAAACAGATGGCTTACTAGGCTTGTTTTGGGGAGAAAATGATCACAACTTATACTGTTCTTCTATCTCAAATTCTTTTGAGAATCAGACAGTATAAATCAACACAAAGATGTAAAATAATGTTCAAATGACAAAAGTTATCATCTCTGATCACCTATTTAATTAATATACAGGAAACCACATGTTCAGCATTTCATATCAGTAAGTTACATTAGACAACACTTTTGTATGAAATCAATCTAACCAACGTTTGAAAAAAGTTCACAAGTACAAATAGAAGATCTCATAAATGTCTAAACTACCTTTCTTATGATGAGTAATACCCCTGGGGAAACACATAAATACACAAATACACACTTGGTATTAAACAGTCACTGTGAGGAACAATGAAAAAAAATGTAGACACGCATGACAATATTCTGTATTATGTGACCTCTGACTACTCTCCAAGTGTTGAAACCACATAGACACTGGAGTTTTTTAAGAACACTATAGAGATGTGAGGGGAAAATAAGATACTTCTCAGAAGCAGGTCACTGGCTAATTATAAAATCTATTCTTTTAAAGGGCATGTGGAAAACTTTCTCAATTTTAAAATAAGGGACATTCAGTTCTAGTGGAACTGAATCAAATCACTTTGCCCCGAGTGCCTCGGGCCATTTGAATGATCCGTTCCAATCGTGTTTCAAAAACCAAACAGCCGGCGCCCGGCTCTTTCTCTACCCGACCTTTGAGACCCCAAACATCTCAGGCCTTGGGACACCTTTGGCAAGAGTGAGGCTGAGGAAGGTTTAAGCTGCACAGTCCGACGATCCAGTTGTGGACTCAGATAGAACAGGATTCAGGTTCAACACTCAGCCCAGGATCCAGCCTACACCTGGGCAAACAGTGTGAATACTCCCCTCCCCCGCCCCTGGCACACGCTACTCCCCACCCCACCCCAAAGGAGCAGAGAAGCAGAAAAAGAAAGGGAAAAACACATTTTATTGTGTACCCCACCCTGTCCTGCCTTCTATACCCCACCTCACCACCGCTGCCCCAGCAAAACCACACTTGCAAACCTCACCTCTACCCTCATCTATCAGAGCTAGAAAATTTACACCACAGCTCTTCGTCAATTTAATAAATCCCCTCACTTTTTAAGGACTTGAATTATGACCTTAAGTAGAAACAGAAATTTATCTGAAAACAATTTACCTAATTGTGCAAAATAAATTTTCTGGTCAGGCCAAGTAATGCCCAGATGAATGGTTGGAATCAGCTGGCTTTTCAAAAAAAGAAAGAAAACCATATTGCCACTCAACATTACAGGACCTGCCCTGCTTGCCCCGCTCTGGTGACGAGACTGGATACACCGACAGGCCGCACACAGCCTACACACATAGTGCATAATTGGAAACAGGTGGACAACAACTGGAGGGACGTCAAATGACTCACAAACAACATGATCAAGAAAGCAAAGGTTTGGGAAAATTACTCTCAGGCAAAGCTACTCACTGTATAAATCTGTTTCATCCAGAATCTCCGATTTGATGATTTCTTCAATCACATCTTCTAAGGTGACAATTCCCAGGACTTCATAAAATGGATCCCCCTCCCCCTCATTGTTAACTCGCTGCACAATAGCCAGGTGAGATTTACCTTTGAAGAAAAGAAAGCAAAGGTTAAGAGGTAATCTTCTGAATTTCCTGAATAAAGTCTTAGGTATGATTATGGGGAAAAAACAGCAGCAAACACAGATACCAGATGATCAAAGTGTGCAGTGCAACATTTTAAAATGCATGGAAACACCCCAAACGGAAACGGTTCGTGAGTCATCAAAAGCAAGACCAGGTAAGCCAGAAGAATATCACCTTCTACACACACTGCCCTGCCCCCACATTACCACCGGGTTCCTAATAGAATTGTCTTCAGTGATGTTAGCTCTTCCTCTGTGACCTTTTGGCAGTTGCCACTTTACTTTAGGAGAGCGGTTCTCAAAGCATGGGCCAGGGACCCCTAAGGATGCCCAAGACCGTTTTATAGGAGGTCTGCTAAGTCCAATGGTTGGCATTTTGAACCAATGGTGCCTGAGCACAAATCAAGGCAGTGGAGGAAAATGTACTAGCGACTACGGGGTTCTCCACCACCACGTCAGTAACAAGGGGGGAGTCCATTTCCCTTAAGAATATCCTTAATAAAGCAGTAAGGGTTTTAATTCCATTATATCTTGGCACCAAGGACCTGCCTTTGAATATTCTATGTGACAAAAGGGAAGAGCATGAAACACGTGTGCTGCCTGCAGAAGTGTGACGGTGTCTTGAGGTAAAGCATTTGCACAATTGGTTCCAGCCGCTTTCTTCAATGAACATCAATTGACTTGAAAGAATGACTACTAGACAAACCATGGTATTTAGCTTATTATTGAGCAGACATTTTCCTAAAAGTGAACAAAACGAGCCCGTCACATTCAGGAAAACAGCAGCAGCCTTTGCTGCCACAGGACGCCACGGGCGATGCTCACCTTCGCCACCTGGTCATTCAGGCAGCGTCCCCCGCTTTCTGCGCTCTAAAGGCACTCTTTCTGTGTTGTGGAAGCAGGTCTAGCCTAACCTCAGGGAGGAGGGAGGGGTAAGAATGAAACTACTTCCTGGAGTGGGCAAGGATCTAAATATATTGTCCAGAATTCTGTAAGGAAGATTTCAGACCAAAGGATTTTAATTCAACTGCAGCCAAAATCCACTGTATAGTTTGATTCTACATTGCAACAAACCTTTAGAGAAAAGCAATATATATATATATATATGTGTGTGTGTGTGTGTGGCACCCAAAATCCACTGTATAGTTTGATTCTACATGGCAACAAACCTTTAGAGAAAAACAATATATATATATATATGTTATATGTATGTGTGTGTGTACACACACACACACACACACACACAGCAACGAACCTTTAAGAAACTATCACTTATGGAGTTTTGGTGTAGTATCAAGAGAATACCCACGATTATCAAAAAAGGCTATAGAAGAGGGTAGAGGTGAGGTTTTGCTGGGCCAGTGGTGGTGAGGTGAGGTATAGGAGACAGGACAGGGTGGGGCACGCAATAAAATGTGTTTTTCCCTTTCTTTTTCTGCTTCTCTGCCTCCTTTGGGGGTGGGGTGGGGAGTAACCTGGATCAAGGGAGTGGGAGGGGAGTATTCACACTGTTTGCCCAGGAGTAGGCTAGATCCTGGGCCGAGTGTTGAACCTTTTCCAGATACATATCTGTTTGAGGCCAGATTTTCTTCATATACTTCAACTAAAACAGTCGTACTGCACGGACTGAATGCGGAAGAGAGTCCAGCTGCCTTCCACTTAGCTAGATAATAAAGAGATCTACAAAAAAAAGGTAAAACAATAACACTTAATACTCTTATTTTGGAAAATAGTGATTTTAAGTTCAGTGTTATTTATGTTAACATAAAATGGATTTGTGATTGTCCTTTCAAAATGAATTAAAATGTTTTCAATTTCTCAGGTTTTTAAAAAATTTATTTATTGACTAGTGACCCGGTGCATGAAATTCGTGCATGGGGGGGGGGGGGTCCCTCAGCCCGGCCTGCACCCTCTCCAATCTGGGATCCCTCTCACAATCCGGAACCACTGGCTCCTAAACCGGCAGTCAGACATCTCTCTTGCAATCCGGGACTGCTGGCTCCTAACCGCTCACCTGGCTGCCTGCCTCATCGCCCTTAACTGCCTCTGCCTGCCTCGTTGTCCCTAACTGCCCTCCCCTGCTGGCCTGATCATCCCTAACTGCCTCTGCCTCAGCCCCCACCACCATGGCTTTGTCCGGAAGGAAGTCAGATGTCCGGAAGATGGCCGGTTGACCCAGTATAATTAGCATATTACCCTTTTATTAGTATAGATAGATTATATAGGATAGGATTGCTTAAATGGG
>NW_005370043.1:2955776-3010225 GCF_000412655.1 Myotis brandtii
GCCTGATCACCCCCAACTGCCCTCCCCTCCTGGCCTGATTGCCCCTAACCGCCTCTGCCTCGGCCCTGCCACCATGGCTTTGTCTAGAAGGACGTCCGGAAGGTCTCCCAGTCTAATTAGCATATTACCCTTTTATTAGTATAGATTTTAGAGAGAGAGGATGGAAGGGAGAGAGAGAGAGAGAGACATCAATTTGTTGTTCCACTTTATGCATTCATTGACTGATTCTTGTATGTGCCCTGACCGGGGATCAAACCCACAATCTGGGCTTATCAGGACGATGCTCTAACCCACTGAGCGACCTGGCCAGGGCCTCAGGTTTAATGTCAAACACTGTAAATACCAAAAAGTATAACCCACAGGGAAGGACACATGCTCTGAAGTCAAACCGAACCATCCTGGATTGGAACTCCAGCACTGCCAGTTAATTAGCCATTACTGGCTGTGTGGTCACAAGCAAACTACGCAACTTTTCTGAGCCTCAGTCTCCTCACGTCCGAAAGCTCATAATCACTGCTGCCCGCAGGACTGCAGAGAGTGACTGTCAGAGACAATGTTGGCAGAGAGAGCAAAGACAGTGCCTGGGATCCACGAGGTGATCAATACAGGGCAACTCCTATTAATTTATTAATGTCCTTCCTCAAGTCTAAGGCACCATCAACTTATTACCAGCTTAGTCAGAGGGGAAAAAAACCCCCACTACATTATATGTGCACTGTGACTAAAAGATGCACTTCAATTTCAGAAAGATCTTTTAAAATATTAAACACATTTTTCACACCAACATTGGTGTTTCCAGTTCAGGGCATGTGAAGCATCTGAAATACATCCTAAACTAAGCCAAGGAGACATAGTATAGAAATTCCATGATCAGTTAACACGTATATTGGGTGTTTTTTAAATCACAGGATGGGGTGTTTTGGGGGGATAGGATGGAGGAGCAGTCCTTTAAATAAAGTTTACTTTAAACTAGGAGTCCACCGAGTTCACTCGGACACAGCCAGCTACACGAAAATATTCCCTACGGCCAGGTCTGCTCAAGTTCCCAGCAGCATTCATTCAGAAACTGCCTCGGGTTCTGCAGGTTGGTTGGCCTTTCCTGCTTTGGCTCAGACCCCTTGAGCGGCAACAATGTCTGGAAGCCTAGAAGGTTAGATTGTTAGACAATTAGGCATCCTAACAATTTTCATCCTTAGCATGCTCATGCTCAAAGAATGAAAATATTTTCAGCAAACGAGACTAGGAAAAAATCTTATCAGCAATAGATATAAACACCGCATCGGGGTCACGTCAATTCCAGTCGAGTCAATTCAGTCTGGTGAGCTTCTCACATCTGCTTTCCCAAGAACCCAAACATAAGCAGTTAAAAATTCTTGGTCAGTGCTGTCTGTCGAAAGTTAAATTCTTTTGCTATTCCCAGCTTGTGATCATTTAAAAGGAATTTTCCAAAGCAAGGTCTAATATTAGACTCAAAATGAAGTTTCCATTCCACTGAGGCGCTATTCTCACCAAAGTAACTACTGCATAATCAGATTGTCTTGGAGCAATTCGTTTAAATGCAGATGGACATACTTGGAATACCAGCTCTATAGCACCAGCAGACCGGACTGGAAAGGGCCTTACTCTAGGAGAAATTGTTCATGTGTGTTAGGCTTCTTAGACAGAAAATTAAATTTTCTTAGGGGCTCCCTCTCACACCCCACCTTCAATGCTGAAACTTTTGCATCTGCCCGGAGCCACATTCTTTCAGCTTTTGAATTCCTGGTGAGAAGTCCTGTTTTCTGAACCTTCTTGCTGGTAAGCAGTACAAAAAAAAAAAAAAAAAAAAAAAAAAAAAAAGTGACCACCCTCTCTCAATCATGCTTTAGGAGGCCAGCAATACAATGCACCCATCATCCCCCACTGAATCATTCGCTGCAGGAGTTCCATCTTCTCACCAATGGAACAATCAAAAGGGAAATGTAAGCAAGTTGTCAATACAGAAATTTAAAAAACTGAGCTCCAATTGCATCATTCTTAACCTGAGCATTGGAGGGATTCAGTCAGGAATGAAAGCAGAAAAGCAATTTTGGGGAACCTAACAAAAAACTCAACCAAAAACTAAAAAAGATTATGAACTGGTGGATCCTTAACTTCCAAAGAGAAGAATGAAAATATAGCAATCAGTACAATATGCAATTATAGGCATTAAATAACACAAACGTTTAAATATGTGTAAATTAAACAAACTTGTTAAACTGTGTATAGAACAAATGAAGCAGACGTTGCTGTCACTGTCAGGCTTTGGAGAGAGCCCGTTTTGGCCAGCTGTGAGAGTTCTTGCAGTTCCGGTCACTGTGCACTGTCCTAGGAATGGAGGACAAGGGATCACCAAGAGAATCAAAGCTGGCCTGTTTTCAGAGTCCAGGGCTCTATGGGTACACTTCCACTCAAATTCAGAATCATAAGCAAGTTAGCATGAAATGATCACCTAGATCAGTGGTTCTCAACCTTCCTAATGCCACGACCCTTTAATACAGTTCCTCATGTTGTGGTGATCCCCAATTTCATTGTTACAAATTGAACATAATTAAAAGCATAGTGATTAATCACAAAACAATATGTAATTATATATGTGTTTTCCAATGGTCTTAGGCGACCCCTGTGAAAGGGTCGTTCGACCCCCAAAGGGGTCGCGACCCACAGGTTGAGAACCGCTGACCTAGATTGATCATTTTTCTAAAACTGCTATGTGCTCAAGGCAGGCACTTACAGAGATGAAATTAGAAGAACATCTCTTCATTGTGAGGTGAACTAAATAAAACTATCTATACACAGTAAAGGTGGGATCAAATTTCTGCCTCTGCCAGCTCCCCAAATCAAAGCTTATTTGCATATCTTCTCTGGATTGGCAAAGCAGCCCAGAATGGTAGCAGGCTGGCACATTTGCATCTTTTAACCTTACCACAGAGGCTCAAATTCTGAATGAAAGATACCATTTGGATGCTGATGGATTAATCAACTGGATAGGCTGACAAAGGGACCTATAACTGCCTGTGAAAAATATGGACTCATTTGTATCTACACGTTTCATGCCAATGAAGTGAAGTGGAACAGTAAGCGAACTAATAGAAATAGCCAAAGAAGAAAGCCAAGAGGGTAGGCTGGAAAGATGGAAGAAGGATGGAAATGGGAACAACCAGACACAGCTGTAGTCAGAAAGACCTAATAATGCGAGCACAAGGCAAACAAGAGTCCGTGGGGCCGTAAAATGCCACTCCAACAGCAGGAAGAAAATAAACAGAAGATTCAATAATGAGAAATTCAAGCAAAACATTTTAGAGTCACCATTACTGCTGTGTTGCACAACTTCAGGGGGGACCAATAGCGACTGCACGGCTTAACGGTCCCCTGGAAGTTGTGTGATGCCGTGGCCTCTCACTAACCAAGGGTAGGTCAAACACACTTGATATGCCTTTGTTTCTAAAGTAGTCCCAGTTTAGCTAACAAAAACTGTAACGCTTCAATAAGTAGAATCATTAAGTCCCTAAGAGGGAGTTCAGTTCCTAGTCATTATGTTCCTAAGAGGGAAGTACTGATAGAAGAAGGAAATGCTCTGTAACGAAATGGATGGAGGATATATTTCAGTAGCCATTCTTAAGATCTCCCAAGGAAATCAATTTGCATATTAGCAGTTAAGGAAGTGAAGCACTTTAAATAGAATTAGATTTAGTCCAATTTATAAAAAGTAAACGAACATATCAAGTGAGATCATGTGTATGAACATAATTTATAATCCATAAAATACAAACAATTGGGGGGTGGGGGTACATGACAACATGGAAAGCCTGTCCAGCTCAGTGACCAAAAGTAACCACATAGGATGGACTGATCATTAATCCCTAACTAGGAAGGCCATGGCGGAGAGTCACATCCCAGGCCTACAGCTTCAGTAGCAAAGGTCAGTCTTTGCCTTACATGAGTCCTGCCCATTGTTCTTATGCAGCTAGGATAATATACCTTTGAAATGTCAGAGAACTTTTCTTTTCTAGACCCCTTGAAGGCACAACTGTAGGCACCAGAGCACAAGACCATGGAACCCGTCATTGCTATCTTGTTCCCCACATACCATCTCTAATGCTTTAAATGTTAATTATTACCTATCCTACAAAACTTTCCTATAGGCTAGATATTCTTTCATTCAACTCCAGATATACAAATTCATTCATTCACTCAAATACTTACTGAATGCCCATTTTGTAACAGGGAACAAAACCAAACACTAGCCCACAAGGAACATTCCAGTGGGGAGACATACATTAAGGGACAATATAAAACATGTCCGACTGTGTAAGATGTGCTGTGGAGGACACAACAGCAGGGGCAGAATTACATTTAATAATAAAGTGACATCTGAGCAAAGATGAAGGACGTGACGGAGCCAAATGAAGCACATAAAGGACTGGGCGGGATGTTTGGGGCAGAGGGAACAGTCAGGAAAAGCAAGGAGGCCAGTGTGGCTGGAACAGAGCGAGCGAGAGGGAACAGGGTACAGATGAGGTGCACGGGGGTGGGGAGGCTGACAAGGATGGTGTGCAGATCCTGTAACCATTATAAAGACTTCAACTTTTACTCTGAGTGAGAAGTCACTGGAAGAAGGTTCTAAGTAGAAGAGTGACCTGCTCTCTAGCTGCTGTGGGGAGAAAAGGCTTGGCAACTGGTGGAAAGAAGTCGGGGGGAAAGGGAAATGAGTTGTTATTCCAGTAACCCAAGTGGGAGGAACAGTGGCTTAGAGCAGTGGAATAGTGGAGGTGACAGACCTACTGAGATTCTGGATATATATTTAGATAGAGCCAACAGGTTCTGTGGATGGGCTGAATGTGGGGCAGAAGATAAAGAAAGAGAAGAGTCAGGGCCGACTACAAGGTTTTTGGCCTGAGCCATGGGAAGGACAGAGTTGCCATTTACTGAGGATTGTGGAAGGTACCTGCTTAGAAGGAAAAATCAGCTCAGTTTTAGACAGGTTAAGCGTGGGACGCCAAATAGACACCCTAGTGCTGTGGTCGGCAAACTGCGGCTCGCGAGCCACATGCGGCTCTTTGGCCTCTTGAGTGTGGCTCTTCCTAAGGCTTAGGAGTTAATAACAATGTACCTACCTGTATAGTTTAAGTTTAAAAAATTTGGCTCTCAAAAGAAATTTCAGTCGTTGTACTGTTGATATTTGGCTCTGTTGACTAATGAGTTTGCCGACCACTGCTAGTGGAAATGTCAAATAGATACTTACACACCTAAATCCAGGATTCAAGAGAATGAGAGAAATGTGGGCTGCAGATGAAAACTGCCCCAAAACCAATTAAATCTCCTCAGGTGTGGGTGTGGTCAGAAGGGGTCCAAGCACTGAGCCTGGGACATGCCAATGTCTCGTTTGTTAGGAAGTTGAGATATAACCAAGAAGGAGACGGAGAAGGAATGGCCAATGGGATGAGGAGAGAATAAAGGAGAATGGTGTGCTAGAAGCCAAGCCAAAAAACAAACCAAAAACCCACAAACAAACCAAAAAAACAAACTACTTCAAGAAGAAGTTCAAAGTATCAAATGTAGAAAAAAGGTCATGAAAGGAGATTTGGGTGACAAAAGATGCTCAAGAAAAGAAAGGTCGGGGATGAAGAATTTAAGGATCATCATTTACGTGCCATGCCCACGTCCCTGTCCAGCATGATTTCTACTTCAGCCCTTCCTGCTTCTAACAGGGAGGCACAGCTGGCCTGCTTTGCCAGGCAGCCTGAACCAGGGAGAAAGGCCTGCCATTAGGACAGAGTTTGGCTTGTTCTCTCCAAAGCAACACCTCCCTCTCCGAGTACTGACCTCTGGAAATGATACATTAGATTTCCGATCACCCAGGCTTTTAACACTGAAATCTTTGCTGCTTCTCTCCCTCATAATGTTTTCTTCCTGTTTAATGAAGAATGAATGAACACAAACATACACACGCAGTATAAAGTACACCTGGGGAACCACCACCCAGGAAGGATTACATAACAATGAACTACAGGGTGAATGAGCAGGAGGTTGGAGGAGCCAGCAACGGCATGAGGAACAAAGAGTGGTAAGAGATGTGGTTCAAGGTGAGTACAGGTCTACCTGCGGCCTCTCTGGTAGGCTCTCCTCTCCCCAACCCATTCTATTTGTTGAAAGCAGGTCCCTAAAGGATAGGGAGAACACACGGTGGTCCAGCAACATATCTCATGATGATTAAGTGGCAATACAACCTCAGAAGGGAGCAATTCTCCTACTCTTTCTAGCCATATCTGGAATATTGTGTTCAGGTCTACATTTTATAAGAGGCAAACTGAGGAGAGACTGACCAAGACGTATAAACGATGAATAAGGAACAAATAAAGAGGACACAGACATTCAGCTAGAAGAGAAACCTGGACAGGGAGGAAATGACAGTGGCCTTCAAATCTCTGACATGAAAAGCAATCACTTGGTTCTTAGGCCTCCTCACCCAACAGCTTACTACCTGCACACTTGCACCTGCACATCTGTACCTCAGTTTACCGCAGGCAAATGGCCTCCCTGATTAGGTCATGAACTCCTTGGTGACCACTCCCTAACCCCCAAGTCTAGCACAACACCTAACACTCCAGTCTCTTTCCTAGTCCTATATACACAAAGGAAAACTTACTAAACCACAACATACTCATAATCACTCAGAAGTCCTCATTTCCTATCAACAAGTGAATTAAGGGGAAAAACTTCTTAAAGGCCATCAGAACCTGGCACCCAAACACACCATCCTCCCATCCTTCAGTCTCTATATGCACCTCATGGCTTCACTGTCCAGTCAATCAAATGACTTGATTTTCTCCAATCATAACCTCTGTGGTTTTACTCATCCCCATAGAAGAGGTAGGAGCTTCTCCAGGGATAGAGGGGGAATGGTAAAAACCCACCATACCCAGCCCCTTCACTCACCTCCCTAACCCAACCCACTGCCACTGCCACTGCCACACCTGGGCTCTGGGAGTGCCTACATCTCTACACCCACATTACTCTTAACAGTAGGTAGGTCCTGCCCTGGCCAGGTGGTTCAGTTGTTGGAGCGTCATCCCATACACCAAAAGGTTGTGGGTTTGATTCCTGGTCAGGACACATACCTAGGTAGCAGGTTTGATCCCTCAGAGCACACGGAAGGCAGCCAATTGATGCCCCCTCCCCTTTTCTCCTCCTCTCTCTAATCAATTCGTTAAAAAGACATTAAAAAAATAGCAAGACAGGTCCTTTCTCTATCCATTTCCCTCTCAATTCAACAGCTACAAAATCAAAAGAAAAATAAGCCCTGAATTATAAGCCACACTACACAAACACAAAGCCATTTTCTCACAGATTTTTGTAATGCATTCTCACACATGCCTGCAGATCTTCTAATACGGCGACAGACCTAGTGTGATAACCTGAGGACAATGGCTGCATTTGCTTAAGGAGAAGCACACAATGTAATTCAGGGAGCTATCACCTTACTATTTCTGTACTGTTTAAAGCTAAAATGAGAACAACAAACTTCATCTTTTTTTCTAAGTACTTATTTTACCTTACCAGCCCCACCAGAGCTAAGTGCATTTTTTCCAATTGAATTTTCCCACCATAAAATAGACCAGAAAAATGTGACACAGATCTTAAAATAGTCCTATAAAAACAATACATGAGTATATATATAGAAGCACTTGCTGTATATAGAAGTTACTGGTTTTAAGTGATGATAACAGTTGCTATTCTGGGAGATAAAAGGCCCCTTTTACCAAAAGGTTTACTATTTCCAAAAATTCCAATGGCCAACCAGTAAGTGGCTGCCCAAGTCTCCCCAAGAGGGCAGCTCCTCCACTCCAGGCACGTGGGAGTCATCTCAGCCATCGACAACCTCACTCCGTTAGGTCCTGTCCGCCAGGAGGTTTACTGGGGCGGGGTATGGAATCATGGTTTGCTAAAAAAGTAAGTTTTTTGGTGAGAGTAGGGGTTATTTGATACAGATAATATTTCTTTATAGGGTAAACCCTTGAATTTATCTATTAATTTTGTAGATCATAATAGCTTTCAGGGAACAGCCTGCTGTTCATTGGCCACTCACACTCTGAAAGCAGGAGGTAGCCATTCACTGAGAGGCTCAGCCTCTAAAGGACTTTGTTTTTAGCAGATGCCTTCCCCAAAGGTGACTGCAGAGTCCTGGGCACAGTGCAGGGAGCCCCGGGAGTCTGAGCAGGCAGGCCAGGTTTACCAGGGCCCAGCCTCAATGCTGCCCCTGGAGGCAATCTCTCTTGCTGTCTCAGGCTTGCTTCTACGTATTTGCTATAAATACCTGTTTCTTAACATTTACTAGTAAACTGAGTTTGTCCCCACCTTCCCATTCGTTACTGACATTTCTTATTCTATATCCCTAAAATAGAAATACCTGGAAAAGGAAAATATCTTTTCTGACAATTAATATTTAAAAGAATTATGTTTGTGGCTATCTTTAAAATGTTATATTACTGCCCTGGCCGGGTAGCTCAGTTGGCTAAAGCGTCGTCCCAATATGCCAAGGTTGCAGTTTCGATATCCACTCAGGGCACATAGAAGAATTAACCAATGAATGCATAAATAAGTGGAAAAACAACTCGATGCTTCTCTCTCAAATAATAAAAAATTTAATGTTATTTTATTATTATTGACTGGATGGATTTCACTTTTCCATAAAAAGCTCCAATGCAGTAAGATCAGAAATATTACACCCTGAGAAAATCCAACCCACGTGGTTCTCAGATTTTGACAGATGCATCTGTGGAGACTCAGAGACGGTATGCTGCCTTCAAGGACATCCACATTTACATGTTAGGAATTACGTTAAAGTGTGAAGTATATTAAAATTAAAGATATCTGCTCGGCTCATTGTAGGCACACAAATATTACTGAGTGAATCCACAAATTTACCTAAACCCTTTGAACCTATTTTTATTTTCAATCTATACAATTTTCTGGGCTAAAATTACATTTTATTTGTCCTAAACTACCTCCACATTATTTTTGAATTTATAACCATAACTTCTCTCAGTTATCATTAGAGTGAAGATACTATCTTTTTACAGTATGCCCCATATTTCATCTAAGAATTAAGCCTCGATTTTTACAAAAACACTTTTATATTAAACTCTACACTCACCTGTAATTTTCCCATCAGGCATACTTTCTTCCAGTCCTCAAACATTATTATGTACTTTATTCCCAGCACAGGGCTAGTATATAGAGATGTCCACCTCCTTAAGAAAACATGTTTGTTTGTGGTTATTTTTTAAAAAACATGAATTAGAAAATAATTTATATTATGAAAAGATTCTTAGCTTTACAAAATGAAACATTTTAAAATTAGAATTTTTGTTTTGAGATAATTGTACATTCTTATGCAGTTGTAAGAAATAACAAAGATCTGGTGTACTTTTACCATTTTCCCTAATGGTAGCATCTTATAAAACTCTAGCAGATACTGACACTAATGCTGCTGCAGAACCGAACTTCCATCCCCACAAGGATCCCTTTTAGAGCCACAAATACTTCCCCTTCCCTCCAAAACAGATCATTTTAATTACTTCTCTGGTGAAATACATGCTTAGTTTTCTACTGGCAATGGCTCTTAGCTTTAAAGTTTAAGCAAATATTAAAAAGCTCACAAAATGGCAATCAATGGGAAAATACTTTTTAATCAACAAAAACTTGTTCTACTGGAAGTTTGAAAACTCAAAAATGGAGTCCAATCCTGGCAAGGCTAGAGGACCAGGCTTCCCGGCTGCGACACCCATGGCAGGTTGCTACCTAACTGAGTGCTCAGGCAGCACTGTTTTTGGAGAGCAGCAGAGACCCCACCGTGACTTAGTAAATGTCTGTAGAGAGACCTCTGTGGCAGCATAATTTCCCAGGCAGCTCCTCTGGCTTCTCATAATGTGGTGGATTTCTTGTTGTTGTTGTTAATCCTCACCCAAGGATATTTTTCCATTAATTAATTTATTATTATTATTATTATTATTATTATTATTATTATTATTTAGAGAGTGGAAGGGAGGGGGAGAGACAGAGAGAAACAGAGGTGAGACACACATCGATGAGTTGCCTCCCACATATGCCCCAGCTGGAGCTGGGGATTGAGCCTGCAACCAAGGTACATGCCTTTGACTGGAATTGAACCTGGGACCCTTCAATCCACAGGATGGCTCTACCCGCTCAGCCAAACCGGGCTGTGTGATGGATTTTTGATGGAACTTGGATAGGTAACAGTCCCCAGTAATTAAACACTAATCTAGGTGCTGCTGTGAAGGGATTTTGTGGATATAAAGTCCCTAATGGGTTAACTTTAAATAAGGATATCTTGGGTGGGACTGGCTTATACTCAGCTGGAAGGCCTTTTAAAAATGAATTTATTGGGGTGACATTGGTTAATAAAATTATATAGGTTTCAGGTGTACAATTCTAGAATACATCATCTGTATATCGTATCGTGTGTTCACCACCCCAAGTCACGTCTCCTTCCATCTCTGAGGGAGACGTTCTACCTGACCACAGCAGACCATGTCTTGGGGTTCCAGCCTATTTAGGATCTTCCCTCCTGACAGCCTGTCGTAGGGACTTTGGACTTTCTTAGATTACAATTACATACATAAGCCTGTTCCTTACAATAAATCCCTTAATGACTGTTGTGTGTGTGTGTCTGTCCTGGTTTTGCTTTTGAACCATGACTGACAGACTCAGACACAAAGGGACTCGGAAAGCAGATACCAAGAGAAAATTAGGGTTAGATTATGTTTTCCCTTCCCAAACTCAAGACAATGAATGACTGTCTACGAAGACAAGCTAATATATGTATACTGTGCCAAAGAGACCCCCTCAATGAATTTCCTCGTAGGAATAGAAAATAATCATTTGGAACAAAAAAGGTTAACCTAGACTAAACTGTGGCTGGATTTAAAAGACAAAAAGCCAGATTATTCACTTCAATGCATCCAAGTGTCCTACCCTATTAAAGACAGCCCTGTGGTCCTCCATCCAGGTCGGGATTCCAGACCAACAAACAGTGGATGGGCTCACATCCCCCCGCCCCTCCCCTCATCCCACACCAGCTTGTTCTCTGTCTTACTTCCTCAGTCCTGCTGTCAGATACCTCAGCCAGAAACCCAAGTGAGTCAATTCATAGAAGATTCCAGTTGTTCTGTGACTTGCTTAATGTCCCATCCAAGTGATTTGTGAGAAAAATCTTGTGAACCAACAGAGCAGACACTGAAGAGATTTTCCATGATTCCTTTCTCCCAGAGTATTTAAAGACTTGAATTTTCCCATCTTTTGGAGAAATAGTTTCTTATAAATAGTGAGGCATGCCGGGCATCTCCACTTCATCTTTTTTGGTGGTCTGCAGCACTCATTGGACACTCGCTGGAATGTTTTCCTAGCAAATGGCCAGCAATGGAAACATGGCTAAGACAAAAGATGGCTTTCAGGCCGAGATGATGGGAACCTTCTCATCTTTCCCAAGGGACAGGTAGTTCTTCTATAGAACTGGGGGGTTTGTTTTGGAACCAATGAGTCTATTTTTGTCTTTCCTTTAGACTTGTAGCCTTTGTAAGGATGGAAGACTGACTATACTGATGAGGTAATAGTCCAACAGATTAGTAACAGTCCAACATATCCAGTAACAGGAGATTTTAAACAGAGAAGTATACTTCTGCTGTTACAACTAAATATCAGTCTTCTAATTTTATAATTTTCTCTTCTATTCCTTCCTCAGGTCTTAGTTTTTGGATCAGCAATCATTTAGAACTTTGTTTTGCAATCCAAAGCTCTTAATTTCAACTAAACTAATTTCTTGGATGATTTCTACAACACAAGTAGACAAGATTGGTGGTTACACAAAGTCATGCATAAAAACACAGTTCTCTTATGATAGCCACCGTGAACAATAATTATTGAAGTCTAGATGATGTGATCAAACCACACCATATATTTGCTTTAGGAGAAGGCGTTTTTATTTTTGTAATCCTCACCTGGGAATATGTTTTTATTGATTTTTTTTTGGGGGGGGGGAATCCAATGGTTGTCTCCCATTCACACCATGACCAGGGAATCAAACCGGGCACCTTTCGGTGTATGAGCGGATGCTCCAACCAACTCAGCCACCTAGCCAGGGCAGGAGCAGGCACTTTAAGGAGAAGGGTGAGGTCATCCGTTCCTTTTAAACTTGCTTAAAGGAGAAACTAAGGGTGGATTTGTTAAAAGAAAAAAGACTTTATCCTCTTTCCTCACTCAAATCTCCTCTTTTCATGAAGACCTTCCTGATGACCTCAAGTTGGAATGAGCATGTGGAAATGTTAATATATATTAGGATACAGTTAACATAAGTTAATAATAATATATTATTATATAATTAATAATCATGTGATATGAGGAAAAAGGGCTATCAAAATTATTAAAAGTCACTGAGTCCTGGAGTTGGAGGGAAAATTTAAAGTTATCTAGTTCAAATTCTTATCTAATATATTAATCCCACCTTTAATTTTTCTGCAAACAAGAAACTTTAAAAAAAAAAATGAAGGGAGCATGGATAATTTGAGGTTTCACTCACTGTCCTGAGATAAAAGTCCTAGCACTTTACTTGTCTGTTTCCTGTCCTAGAAACAGAAGAGTAAATACTTCATTATCATTGTAGAGGAGAAAAGATGCAATAGGTTAACTTGACAAAGCAAACATCCTCTATAACAAATTCCTTCACAATTCCTTCTCACCTTCCCATTAACCTCCTCTCCCCGCCCCGCCAGTATCTCTGAAAAACGTGTAGGAAATAAAAGGCAAGTTTTTCTATTTCTATGAGAAAAAAATCACCACCTAAATGTCCACCAATAGACGCCGGTTAAATAAGTTTTAGTACAGCCATACAATGGCAGCATACAATGGTATGCTGTGTTGCGTTTAAGAAGAATCAAAGCTCTACACAGACTTTTGAAAAGTTTTTCCCTATTTTCATGAAACATTACCCAAATACAGTAAGAAAAACACTAGAATAATAAACATAATATGATCACATTTGTATAATTGTATATACATAAGCATTTCGGGGGGGAAATTAACAGTAGCATGTTGGCTGCAATTTACAGTTACAATTTGTGTCTTACAGAGTAATTCTATTTGTGTGCTTCTCATCAAAAGGGAAAAAAGAATGTAATTTATAACTGTATACACTGCTCTCCTGTATGTAATCTTCACCAGAGAGAATGTTTACTTTGACTAGGAACAAATGAGTAGAATCTCTGTCAACATTAAATGCCTCTTAAGCGCCACCGCAAAATCCTCCAGGCCCCATGGCTTCCTCCTTCCACCACCGCAGTGACCCGTCCACACAGGCTTGGACTGGGTTCTGCCCGTGCAATCAGTGGAAGCAGACGGCCAGCCCATGGCAGCTCAATGTGCTTCTCACTTCTGCCTGGAGACTGCTCCCCAAACCCACTCTGTAGTTATGCGTATGCAATCCAGAAATGGGGATATGTTAGGAATTAATGCCCGTGGGAGGGTACTTCCCCCTTTTGTTCTCAGTGGACAGTTCTGAGAGCACTTGGGAAGGCTCCTGGAAAGGCCCTGGGTAGGACAGAACACCTTAGCCCTCAGTTGGTGCCATATCCAATGTGCTGTCACATCCTGGAATTTCTCCCCCCCCCACCCCACCCCACCCTTCCCATTTCACTTCCCTTTGTCCTGAACTCCTGCTGCCTAGGGTCCCATTCCAAATACACTTCTTTACACGTCTGTCTGTATCAGGCTGCCCTTCTGGGCGAAGATAAAATCAGATGAGTGTAAAGTGTTTCTGCCAATCAGTTTCTGGCTTTGTACATTTCACCCTTTTCCGTTTCCATGATTCCAGATATGTTAGGACATATTCTATCTCAACACGATGCTGGTCCTGTACTTTTGTGTCACAGTCCTGGGTAGGCTGGTACAGTCCTGGGTAGGCTGGGTAGGCTGGCAGGAGTATTTCTCAACAGCATTACCTCACTGCACTGGGTGGCCAGCAATAACTATCCACTGAAGTGACTGCAAACCCAAACTAAATGTATCCCCAGCTCACGTTCCACAGCTGGATTCCCAAAATCACCTGGGACCACTTCACCATCACCAGACACAACAATAGTGGTAGAGTAATTCGAAGTGGCAAGAGAGCAATTTTGACCAATTGTATAAAACATCTGGATTTTGCAATTTTAAAAAAGCATAACCATGTAGACACATTTGTGAGGGCCCTTGCCAAGGCCCATGCATGTGAAGCACTTAGCTTAAATTTAATTAGCTTTACGGTAAATCTGATTTTCACTACGTACTAGTCAAGTAACTATAACATAAGCAGACATTAACACATAGAATGAAAACTCTCAAATCTATATACTAGTACCATCCCCAGTTCAATATTTTTTCCTAAACTTCAGATTCAAAAATATCCCAATTGCCTACTTGGTCCTCTTTTCTGTCCCACAAGCATCTCAAGATCAACACATCCCAAACTGTATCATCTTGACCAAACCTGTCCCTCCACTCTGCTCCTCTTGCTGCCTAATGGCACCAGCACATCAAATGTGAAGGCGAGAGTCATCTTAGATTCCTCCTTTTCCTCTAGTGTCACCCTGCTATGACAAACTGGTTCCAGAACACTGTGTTAAGTTTTAAATTTAAGACTACCTCCTAAGTATCTATTGAATCTCTCCCATATTCTCCATCCCCATGACCAGCTCACCTTAGATACATGTCTCCGTTATTTCTCTTCTGAACTGCAACAACCTTCTTCTAACTTTAACAATTTCTTCAAAGACATCTCATTGATGCCATAGTAATCTTCCTATTAAGCAAACCTGAACATGTTATTCCCCTACTTGAAATTTTTTAATGGCTTTCGATTACATAGTCTACTAGTAAATGCTATGGTATGGCCTACAATGCCCATCGTGACATGATCTGAAGCTCCTTCTCCAGCTTTATCTCCCATGTCTTTGCTCATTTTGTGCCATACTGTTTGCCATTCTCCAATCTAGATACACCATTTCATGGTTCCCTCTGCCAAGAACACCTTCCTCCCCTTATTCTTCCTCAAAGATGCAATTCAAGTATCCTCTCACCCTGGAAGTCGTCCTGGCCTCACCTTTGCCGGCTGGCTTGGCTGTCCTGTCTCTGCTCCCATAGAGCCTTCACTAGCTCCATCGGAGCACTTATTATTCTGTGTGATAATGTGTTCTTTCCTCTACTATACTGTGAGATTCTTGAAGGCAAGAGTTCTCTTTTATATCTAAAGCCTCAGGAGCAAGCACAGTGCCTGGTATATAATACGCTCAATAAATGCTGAATAAATAGCTCAAATTAATCATAAGAAAATAGGAAGGGGGATGAAGATTAGAAAAAATGGTATTATCTCTGCAAGCTCTTATCACAAGACATTGTTTTTCTTCCTGGGACACAATGCAATAAAGGAGGCCAATCAGTAACTGCCGGTTGTCTGTAATTTTAGCAAGTTTCCCAGAAGAGTGGCCAATTGTTACCTAAGCTAAGGCCTTGTACATAAAAGACTCTCATTTCCTATTTAAGTTAATTGTACTGATTTTATTATTTTTACTCCTATTGGCACCAAATTCTAGAAAAGTTACAATAGAGTTTGTCTCCAAATGAAGCCAGCTTGAAAAACAAGTAGAAATCAAACTCTGTGCTCCTTCCTGTTGAGCTTGAGAATATCTTTAAAGAATTTTCATTGTCTTCTTAAATATACAACATGAATTCAGCCTGAAAACTGAGACTCAGATATTCAAATATGATGGCTTGTCAAGAAAAATAAAAAGCATTTAGCTTACTGAATGAATGAATGTTCAAAAGAACTCAACATTCATTTACTTATTATGTAAACATCTTTAAAAGTATACCTGCCCCTCAGTAAAAATAACATGTTTTAAGGTTTCTGGGAGAAGGTACTTCAACTGTTTACTGGTTCCTGAGATAACATTCAGAAGATCTAAGTCATCCTTGGTCATTGATCCCTCACCAAAAGTCACAATTTTTAGCAGTGTTAGTGATGGGACCCTAGAGCATATTGTCAGGGCTTAAGGGCTTAAACTAAAATTAGACAGGTGGGTTTGGATCTTTTGGTTCTGCTACATATTAGCTGTGTGACCGAGGACAAGTCATTTACCCTCTCTTGGCTTCTCACTTTAATCATCTGTAAAACAGAGATAAATCCTAAGGTTACTATTTAAAAAATGAATGGTCTGGCTGGCAAGGCTCAGTGATTGAGCATTGACCTATGAACCAGGAGATCATGGTTCCAGCCCCAGTAAGGGCACATGCCCTGAGTTGCGGGACTGATCCCCAGTAGAGGGCGTGCAGGAGGCAGCCGATCAATGATTCTCTCTCATCATTGATGTTTCTATCTCTCCCTCCCTTTCCCTTCCTCTCTGAAATCAATAAAATTAAAAAAATAAAAATTAAAAATGAATGAAAAAATGTGGAATTTAACGAAGTGCTTAACACATACTAACTAATCAATAAATGATAATGATATATTATTGATGAAGTTTGTCCTGGTTCTGGAAGTTAAAAATAATCTTAAATGTACACGTATAATACCTTTTAATATCTATAGAAACAGGACCTTGAGATCATGAGGATTATTCAGCTATAAGTAGCTTCTTTCAGAATATAGGTTATAGACTTCTATCAAAGAGCATAATTTTTATCACCTGACCATTCAATCCTATGTAGGCTTGTTTTCTTTTAAGTTCTTCAGTATAGCAACTCTACAAATTGTTCACTCTCTCAACACCAAAATTTTGCGGCTAGGTGGATCAAATGGGTTATGGAGATTGTCCTCCCTCCCCTCTCACCTCTAGAAGTAGTTGCTCCCGCTTACTGGATGAGGCAGTGGGGAGGGCGGCCCATGAAGGAAGCTTGTACAGCCACTGCCTTTGTCATATTTCCTCTGTGAAGAAACAGAAGACTTCAGTTCCTGGGATTGATTAAGCTCTAGAATAGAGAACTAAGGATCTACTTTGTATTTTCCTAGGACTCTCTTCTCTCTTTGTGATAGTGTCATTGCAGAAAAACTTACATTTTTGCGTTTTTGTCAGGAAAATGGAAAGATAATAAACACATGGTAGCTTGCAATGCTCAATAAATTGAAGGAAGTTGGCACAAAGCAGAGAAAGACTCAAAGACTAGGAGAATGAGAAGAAAAACCAATGAAAGAATAAATTATATGCAATGATCATACAAACCCTGACGTTTGCAAAGATATTGTGAAGGTTACTATAAGATCAGAATTCACTTGAGGTCAATATAGTCTCCTCTGGTGCTGGTCATGGATTCATTCAACAAATATTTTTACTGGGCACTCACTATATGCTAGGCACTGTACAAAACACTAAAGATTACAACAAAAACATACAAATAAAACTAGTCTTTACTGTCAAGGAACTGGGAGTCATGACAGTGGGGAAGACAAGGCAAGTAAATTACAATAAGATAGACTATCTTTTAAGTGATCTCCATGTAACAACATGCTGGTTCACCACACACTCCATTCTCCCTGTAAAAAAATGACTGAGGCCCCCAGCACACTAAATGCCTTCGGCTAGTAGGCTACTCTCTAGTCCTCTGCATACTCCCATAGAAGAAGTAGAGGTTTACTAACAATTGGTTATTTTTGTTCCCAAACCTGTTCGTAATATCACTCCTTGATGCTACAATTATGTAATTTAAATATTACAGAAATTGATGAGACTAAAGAGTTGTTGTTTCTATGGAAACTATGATGAATTCTCTGGAAAGAATCAGTAAAAGCAAGCTGCTTAAGAAAAACTGATACTGAATTAGCAGTGGGCAAAAGAATTACGAAGGAAAAAATATAGCAAGATTCTGCACTAGTATTGCTTCAAAATGCTTTATATTGCTTATTCCATTTAAAAAGAAAACTCAATTGAGAGAAAATTTAGAGAAGATATATTTTTAAAAAATATATTTTATTGATTTTTTATAGAGAAGAAGGGAGAGGGATAGAGAGTTAGAAACATCGATGAGAGAGAAACATCGATCAGCTGCCTCCTGCACACTCCCCACTGGGGATGTGCCCGAAACCAAGGTACATGCCCTTGACTGGAATCGAACCTGGGACCCTTGAGTCCACAAAAGTTAGAGAAGATATATTTTTTTAAAATATATTTTATTGATTTTTTATAGAGAAGAAGGGAGAGGGATAGAGAGTTAGAAACATCGATGAGAGAGAAACATCGATCAGCTGCCTCCTGCACACTCCCCACTGGGGATGTGCCCGAAACCAAGGTACATGCCCTTGACTGGAATCGAACCTGGGACCCTTGAGTCCACAGGCCAATGCTCTATCCACTGAGCCAAACGGGTTAGGGCGAGAAGATATATTTTGAGTGTGATTCACACACCACTACAGGAAACACCAACCAGTGAATCTACACTCAGAGAAAATGCCTTGGTCCTATATCAGAAGAATGCCAATACTACTTCGCAATGCGTCTTGAAATAAATTGATTCAGGAAAAGAACCTTAATGGCTGCTGAAACCATTAGGGGAAAGGTCAATCCAGAAAAGGATATTCACGTGGTGCCAAAGTATCACTCCACGGATTACTGTGAAAATACATGGAAGGGGAAAACATATATTTACAATGGGGACAATCGGCAGTCACCACCTTAACCAAGTTATCAAATTTAACATCATTAATGGTGGACAACCAGCAACATGAGTGATGTACTCTGAAGTATATTTCATCCTCTATAAAGTATTCTTGCCAAAAACGTTTAATCAAGAACTTGGATCTAATTTTCAGTGTATAGGAAATACAGGAGATAGAGAATTTTAAATGACATAATGAGATCACTGCCTCAACTTAACTGACTAGTATAAAATTCTAGCTATTAAGTCGTGTGTTAACATGATAAATGGCAGGAGCAAAGATAAAAGGACCAATACAAATAAGACCTCAGAATTTATAGAAAAAATGTTATTTCTTACAATGGTTTTTACTTACTCTATGAGTTTCTCAAGGTCCAAATTGTACTAAGGCAATTTTGTCAGGATTATAGTAACACTTAATCAAAATCTAGACCCCAGATCTAGAATTACAGAGATTCTATACAGAATTATGAATTTCCCCTCAATAAATTTAATCTAACACAGTTTACTGCAGAATTAATTACTTTAACTTTTTTTCAACCACCAAAACTTGTTTCTGAATTAAAGTATAATACAGTCTTAACCCATTCAATGCAAGGGCGCCCTTTTTATTTTCCATTGCTCTTGGATTTCCCAGCAGTGTGGTCTCATTTGGGTTAATTAACAGGACTCTAGATGGAAAATTTTCCTGGTAGGTTGTTCCATTCAGAGCCATTTAGAAAGCACTGCTTGCGTCAGACTCTGTTTTCTGCTTGGATAAGGGGGCTGTTACTGTAAACCCCAATTTTTTTGGCATCCCACCGTCACACTTCACCGAGTGTACCCCGTGCCGTGCTTGCCTTCTACTAATGACCTTTCAGAGCAAAACTTTATCTAACTCACCAAGTTAGGAGACTTCCTTCCCTTAGAGTACAGCTTAAGTCCACACAGCCTACAATTCCATCAACAGACACTGCATGACTGCAGTAATAGTAATAATCCGCAATTACTGCAGGCCTGTGTGTGCCAGGCACTGTATTTGTATAACAATTATCCAAGAGACTATTAATTCCACTTTATATTATCACAAAACTGAGACCTAAAAAAGCTAACAAACATTCCCTGGGCTTCTGTCCTCCCTTTAAAGGACTCTAGTAGCTTACTCAAATGTTTTCTTTTTGCAGTGATGGCAAACCTTTAGAGCTCGGCGTGTCAGCATTTTGAAAAACCCTAACTTAACTCTGGTGCCGTGTCACATATAGAAATTTTTTGATATTTGCAACCATAGTAAAACAAAGACTTATATTTTTGAAATTTATTTTATATATTTAAATGCCATTTAACAAAGAAAAATCAACCAAAAAAATGAGTTCGCATGTCACCTCTAACATGTGTGTCATAGGTTCGCCATCACTGTTTTATAGAATAGAGGGCCTTATGAACTACTGTCCATATTTTATAAAGAACTTGAAGATCACCCTGGCCAGTGTGGCTCAGTTGGTTGGGCGTTGTCCCACACACCTAAAGGTTGTTGGTTCAATTCCCAGTCAGGGCACATGCCCCAGTTGTGGGCTCAATCCCTGGTAGGGGGTGTGCAGGAGGCAGTTAATCGATGTTCCACTTTTACATCAATGTTTTTCTCTCTCTCCCTCCTCTTTCTTCTCCCCCCGCCCCTTGCCCATCTCTCGCCCTCTCCCTCAAAAAAACAAAAAAACTTTTAAAAAATAAAAATAAAAGCTCTTTGTAAATTAATTATTTTGTGCTATCATTTATTTTGCATTTATCCTAATCTGTGGTTGCCTTTTAACATAGTTAATTGGTTGCCAATCTTTTTCTCCATAAATTCTGGATTTTGTGTAATTTTCAAATGACTGTTCCCAATTGAGAATATAAAAATGTATTCTACAGTTGATCCATCTTGAATTTGCTCTGGCACAAGTGGCCACCCACTTCTTTTGAAATGTCCCATATACCCATGAATTCTAAAATTCTAACACATGTTCATTAAAATGTTATGTGCCACATTCATATTTTTCATGATTTTATAAAATTTAGTTTTCATATTCTACCCTCACTCATTGTCATTTTTATTTCCAAATGGGACTACTTATATTTTAGTCCATGTCATCCTCAACTCAATCATGTTTTTCCTGTATCACTGCACCCAAAACTTAGACCAACACTTCAGATGTAACAATATAAGATATTAATGTATGACTATGATGGTGCCTATTAGGTTTCAGATTCCTTCTAAACAATGCCTAATATTTTATCCACCAAACTACACTGAACCATTATTTTTAGAACATGATTTAAAATAAATCTTAACTTAAAAATTTTTTTAAACCTTAACTTTTATTCCACTAACAAAAAGTATATACTTGATACTTTTGTCAAGATTTTGATCACTCAAGTAGGCACATAATTTTTTTAAATATATTTTATTGATTTTTACAGAGAGGAAGGGAGAGGGATAGAGAGTCAGAAACATCGATGAGAGAGAAACATCGATCAGCTGCCTCCTGCACACCCCCTACTGGGGATGTGCCCACAACCAAGGTACATGCCCTTGACCGGAATCAAACCTGGGACCCTTCAGTCCGCAGACCCACACTCTACCCACTGAGCCAAACCGGTTAGGGTGGCACATAAATGCTTAAACGTTATCAATGATACCTAGGAAATTATAACACAAAATTTCTCATATATTGCTGGTGGAAGTGTTAACTACTTTAACTGCATTGGAGGACAAGTTGGCCAAATCTATCAAACTTACAAATCCAGATATCCCTTGATTCAGCAAGTCTTACTAGTAGGAATTTACAAGGTAAACTTACACAAGTATAAAATGATGTATGAAAAAGGAAAGCCTCTGTTGTATTGTTAATAGTAGTAAAATGTTTGGAAACACTGAAATATCCATTAATAGGAGACTGGTTAAATCAGTTATGCTAAATCCACACAATAAATATAATACAGCCATTAAAAAAGCATGAGAATGTTTTTTATGTACCAATATGAAACTATCTAAGATCTATTGAGAAAAGCAAAAACATAAAAATATGCATACAACATGTATAACATGCTATCATATGTAAAAAGGGAAAAATAAATACACATTTTATTTGTGCATTTCTGGACAGATATACAAGAATTAATAACACTGGTTGCAAAGCAAAACATTGGCCACCTCCAAGGAGAGCGCACAACTAGCAGAGTAAGTTGTGGTACATTCACAAAATGGAGTACTACTCAGCAATGGGAAGGAACACTCTACAATTGCAACTCACAAATTTAATGTGGTGCAAAAGCAGCAGAACAAAAAAATACATCTTCTACATAAAGTACAAAAACAGAAGAAACTCGAACCTTAATGGGACATGGGCACAGTACTCCCTCCTGGTTACTGTTTCCCGACATGCATTGTTTTACATGGATAGGAAAACCCATCAAGCAGCATACTCATATTTGTGTGGTTTCTGTATATACATTATACAGAAGTTCATTAGAAAGTTCATTAGAAAGCACTGGGAGTTTAAAATGGATCAACTGTACAGTATAAATTATATCTCAATGGATCTGTTATTTCTAAAAGAATGTCCTGGAAGGAAATACACCAAAATCCTAAAAATAGTTATCTGTGGGAGATGAGATTTATAATGCTTATTTTCCTTTGTTTACTCTACTGAGTTTCTCATTCTTACTTTATACAAAGGACAGTAATTTTTAAAAAATATTTCACAAATTTTTGTGGAGGAAAACCGGGAGATTATTCCTAGTGGTTACCTCCCAAGGGCTTCAGAGAAACTTCTGAATGATACTGGAGACCATGCAAAAACTAAGTAAATTCTTCTGATAGCTCAATAAAAACATTTTAATTCTAAAAGCTATTTTACATACAAAACAAACTAAAACAAAATTTATTCTATCAATTACCATAATATTTCCCATTTTCAAAAAGTTCCTAAAGAGAATATGAACCTAGCTAGCTTAGGTAGATGAGATGCAAACAAAATTTGTTTGGGGGGAAAAAAATTTAACCAGAAACATATATTACTCTTATATCGTTAAGCTATACATATCTTTTCATGTCAATTATTTTTATCTCTACCTTATCCCCCCCTTTAAAAAAAACAACTATGAGATATAATTCACATACCATGCATTTCACCCATTTAAAGTATAGACTCCAATAGGTGTTAGTATATTCACATAGTTGCACAACCATCACCACTATCTAATTCCAGAACTTTTACATCACCCCAAAAGGAAACCCATACAATCAGCAGTCACTCCCATTTCTCCCAACCCCTTATCCCCACCCTTAGGCAAGAACTAGTTTACTTTCTGTCTCTATAGATTTGCCTATTCTGGACATTCAACAGTTTTATGTAGTTTGCAGATGACAAGTTTTACAATTCTGTTAAATTTATTCCTGAATATTTTGTTCAATTGTAAATAAAACTGTTTTCTTAATTTGACTGTCGGGTTGTGCAGTATAAAAGTATAAAATACAAGTGATTCCCTTGTACCCTCCCTGCCATATGGTGAACTCATTATTAATTCTAAAGTATTATGGTGGATTACTTAGGGTTTTCTTTATATAAGATCATGTCATCTGCAAATATAGTTTTACTTCCTTTTCAATCTCGGTGCCTATCTCATCCGTTTTTTAAAGGGCTACATACTATTCATCCCCATTTATAGTGTTTTAAAGGCCAACCCACCTAGAGGCAAGGCAGTATTTTTCAGTTTCCTTAAATTTGTTCACTTGGAGTTAGCATATGTACATGAAGGGTTACACATTATTTCCTGTATAACAGAATATACATGTTACTTTTTCTGTAACAAAAGAGAGGCCTGAAAATAATACAATATAGTTAATATTTACATGAAGTTACATTTGATAGCCACAGAAAAGAATGGAAAGTACTTATCTTTAAAAGTATTGAGTAGCTTGTCAATTATGCATATTGATGTCGTTAGCCAGCCCATGCTAATGTCTTTTGCTACATCACTAGATAAAGCCCTAAGGAGCTTCCTTGATGCAGGGAAAACTACTCTGCAAATATAAGTATGCACGCATCGAGCACCACCCCAGTGCCTGAAATCACATCTACACCATGATTAGGCATTAGGCTTGTTCTAGCCTCACCTCTTTTACTGGCATTGTGCTCTGTCTACTTGAAAGCTTAATGAACATGAACTCTAGGGGGCTGCTATACTATTATTAAATTATATTGTTCATATACTCACTAATTATCTTTAATGAAGCAGAAGTCCTACAGTTTAACAAATGAGTAAAGAGGACATTAAAAAAACCCGAAAGTATCTTTAAGGGTCTCACTCTTGGGGATATCTCATCTTACTCTCCAACAATAAAGTTCCACAAACCTCAAATAACCACTCAAGGCATCACATATTAAGGAAAGGTCACACACATCTCACAAATCAAAAAAAAGGGAATAGAAAAGCATCAAAATTACACTAAAGACTGCATTACAGCCCTTGCTGGGGGGGGCTCAGTAGTTAGAGTGTTGGCCCATGCTCGGAAGGGTTGAGAGTTTGATTCCTGGTCTAGGGCACCTACCTGGGTTGCAGGTTCGATCCCCAGCCCCACTTGGAGTGAATGTGGAAAGCAACCCATCAATGTGTCTCTCTCACATCAATTTTTCTCTCTCTCTTCCCCTCCTGCCTTCTCTTCTACTCTCTCTAAAAAGCAATGGAAAAAAATGCCCTTGGGTGAGGATTAAAAAATATTAATAAAGATTACATTTAAAAAACTGGTATAAAGGGTCAGTGAGATGTGTTCTAGATTAGGAATTAGACTTGTTCTATCCTCACCTCATTCACTGGCACTGCCCTCTGTTTACTTAAAAGCTTAATGAACATGAAATGGGCTGCTACAACTGTTATTAAATAATACTGTTCATACAGTCACTAATTATCTTTAATGAAGCAGGAGCCCTACAGTTCAACAAATGAGTAAAGAAGACACTTAAAAACCCCCAAAGTATCTTTAAGTGCTTCATTTCTTACTGCAGTTAGTCGTGACTCACTTCAATTAAGAACCCACATAAAGCAAATATTTTTCTTCCCTAACATACAACAAGCCTAATAAAAATAAAACTCATTTGCTGAAGTAGCCTCAAAAAAAAAAAAAAAAAAGGATGAAAAGAAAAAGACCACAGCTAAGCTTTTAGAAAAGACAAAAGTCATGTCCTAAATGGCAAGAAGCTTTCTTTAGGAATGGTTCAAGATGGCTGAAAAGATAGTGGAAGGTTCCCCTGCTCACCCTGACATTTTGCCAGGCCTTCAGCAACGAAACTTTGCTTATCTATATAGACAGAACTTACTTAGTGAAGGGGGGGCTGTTAAAATTACTGTTCACCTAATAAAACTCAATATTCAGAATTAAAATTAGACTTGTCTACTATGTAAAAAAGCCAAGAGAACAAGAAAAAACTTGAACTACACAAAATGAACAGTACCTTTATTATAAAACCCAATGTAATCTAACAACCAGGGTTACTACTATTTGGGTATGTCTTATTCTAAATCCTATACCCAGGATCTTCGTATAGTTTTAGGAGTCAAAATCATCCCCTTTGTGTCCTGGCTGGCATGGCTTAGTGGTTAGAGCATCTGCCCGCACACCAAAGGGTCTCGGGTTTGATTTCTGGTCAAGGGCACATACCTGAGTTGCGGGTTCAATCCCCTCATGTAGGAGGCAACCAAGTGATGTGTCTCTCTCACATCGATGTTTCTCTCTCCCCGCCCCCTTCCACTCTCTGAAAAATCAATGGAAAAAATATCCTCAGGTGAGGGTTAACCAAAAATAAATAAAATCATCCACTTTCAAAGAGCTCATTCACAGGTGACTTCTAGAGCAACTAAAGAGAAAAAGTTGATCACAAAAATCGTTAAAACGTCACTTCCTGGAGAACAATCTCATTGATCAAATTACTACATAGTTTTGATGCTGGATTGAAGAATCTTGTCTTTAATAATGGGTGGAATGATTACTTTTCTAATGCCATTTTTAGGTATAGCTAACAGTTGAAAAATATGGGGAGAATTTTATGATGGAACACATTCAAGCAACCTTGGTAAGGATAGCAAATAATGAGCTGAATTCACTGGATGTCCTAGGTAGGCTACAGTACCTAAATATTCCCTAAAATTGTATGCAAATTGTGTGCATTCTCCTAGTGGTCAGCAAACTCATTAGTCAACAGAGCCAAATATCAATAGTACAACGACTGAAATTTCTTTTGAGAGCCAAATTTTTTTAACTTAAACTATATAGGTAGGTACCTTGTTATTAACTTAATTAGGGTACTCCTAAGGCTTAGGAAGAGCCACACTCAAGGGGCCAAAGAGCCGCATGTGGCTCGCAAGCCACAGTTTGCTGACCACGGTCCTAGGGGAAAAGTACATATGTTTTATAGAATTCTCAGAAAAAATATGTAAATAGAACTTTTTAAAGAACTGCAGACCTAGAGGATTTCTTTGTGTTCGAAGGAAAGCACTCGCATTGTATGTGTGCCATTAACTTTCCTTTGGACCTGTGAACATTCACAGATTTCAGTCCAAAAGCATCACTATCACTTACTACTATCAGGGTTTCAGGGTCCTATCTTTGCCTCATACCATTTCAGCTTCTGAGTCAATTAAGTGAACTGGTGCACACCTGGGTTCCTAACAATAGTGTCCAGAATTACCTCCTGCATAGTTCAGGCCCTCACATTGAAGCCTCAGAGAGAAGCCAGTGAACTCTGAACTTTGGCTTCTTATTCTCTCAGGAGCCTCAATGTCCTCTGACTTAAAGAAAATAATGATAACTGTGGCCCCAAGTGACAAAGAAGCTAATGATCACAACATACTGGGTAATCTTGATGCCAGTTTCAGAACAGTGATATAGTCACACCTTGTGATATGTCAACGCCTTGCCCACCAAACAAAAGACTTCAAAAGAAACTAAAACAACCTAGCATCTCTTTACAGGCGTCGTTATGGAAGCATAACACAACCCAGGGCACTACTGCCTAGAAATACTCTTCGAACATCCTATCCCATGAGGTCTCACCACTCAAGGAAACAGCCATAGATTTCTTCCCCCACTTCCACCCCAACAAATCTGCCCTATCCTCTCTGCTAGCCTTTTCCCCCTAGAATAAAAAGTTCATCTCGCTACTTTATCCATCCTCCTCTCTGGTTCATTCACCACTAACTAGGGCTGATATCACTTCCCTGAGTAGAAAGAGAGAGGAAAGGATGATAGTACTATATGCTAATAATTTTATATTTTTGTTTTTCACCCTGTCACATGCATACGGCAATGATCTTTGTAAACTTCCAAAGCATTATAACTATAGTAAGACGAATAACCACCATCAATTAACTCATGAATCCTAATAATTAACAGCCTTCTACTGAAACTCTCCTTATAAAAAGATTTTGGGCCAAATAAACTCTCTCAAATTGTTTTCATCCCATTACTCACATATTTAAGGAAACTGTGGGATATAATCAAACAGACCAACATATACATCGTGGAAATCCCTGAAGGAGAAGAGAAAGAGAAAGGAGAGAATATTCGAAGAAATCGTGGCTAAAAACTTACCAAATTGAATGAAATAGACAAATATAAACATCCTAGAAGCTAAACAAACCTCAAGTCTTCAAGAACTCAAAGAGATTCACACCAATACACATTATAACCAACTTTCAAAAGACCAAGATAATCTTTTTTTAAATATATTTTTTTATTGATTTCAGAGAGGAAGAGAGAGGAGAGAGAGAGAGAGAGAAACATCAGTGATGAGAGAGAATCATTGATCGGCTGCCTCCTGCATGCCCCACACTGGGGACCGAGTCCACAACACAGGCATCAGCCCTTTACTGGAATCGAACCTGGGACATTTCAGTCTCCAGGCTGATACGCTATCCACTTAGCCAAACCAGCTAGGGTGACAAAGAGAATCTTAAAAGCAGCAAGAGAGAAGTGAATCATCACATAAAAGGGATCGTCAATAAGATTTATCAGCAGACTTCTCATCAGAAACTTTGGAAACCATAAAACAGTGGGTTGTTATAGTCAAAGTACTAATAGGAAAAAGAAAAAAAACACTATCAAACAAGAATCCTGTATCTGGCCAAACTGACCTTTCAAGAGTGAGGGAGAAATCAAGACATTCCCAGATAAACAAAAGCTAAGGGACTTTGTGACCACGAGACCTACCTTGCAAGAAATGTTCAAGAAAGTCCTGGTAAAATGAAAGGACACTAGATATTAACTTGAAGCCATATGGAGAAATAACTATCTCAATAAAAGTAAATATATGGACAATTACAAAAGCTAGTATTCCTATAAAAATGGTTTTAACTGTACTTCCTACATGATTTAAGAGACTAATATATTTAAAGAAAAAACAATTCATGTAAAAGCTAGTATTACTGTCACTTTGGTTTCTCACTCCAAATCTTGTTTTCCACATAATTTAAGTCAAAGCATTTCAAAACATTCTTAGTTTATGTTTGGGGGCACACAGTGTATAAAAATGTAATTTTGTGTTATCAACAACCAAAAGTAGTAGGGACAGAGCTGTAAAGGAGCAGTTTTGTATGTTATTGAAGTTGTAATAAATTCAAATTACAGTGTTGTAACTTGAAGATGTTAAATGTAACCCCTGTGGTAATCACAAAGAAAGTAGCTATAGAATAAACACAAAAAGAAGTGAGAAAGGAATTTTAAAATTTCACCACAAAAAAAAAAAATCAACTAAACACAAATGAGGACAGTAATACAGGAAATGAGGAAGGGCCAAAAAAAGCTGTAAGGCATAGTGAAAACAGGTAGCACCATGACAGAACTAGGTCCCTCCTTATCAATAACTACTTTAAGTGTAAATGGATTAAGCTCTTCAATCAAAAGATAGAAATTAGCATAATGCAGAAACACATATACTATATGCTGTCTACAAGAAACTCACTTGAGATCCAAAGACACAAAACAGTTGAAAGTAAAAGAATGAAAAAAGATATTCCATGAAAATAGTAACCAAAAGAGATCAAAGGTGGCAATATGCATATCAGACAATATAGAACTTAAATTTTAAAATAATTACAAGAAAGAAAGACATTATCCTATATAATAAAAGCCTAATATGCAAATTGTTTGGGAGTTCAACTAGTAGTTTGACCGCTCGCTATGACGCGCACTGACCACCAGGGGGCAGCACGGAACATGGCAGGCGTCGGTGACATGGCTCTGGCAGCAGGTGGCAATGGAGGCGCTGCTGGCCTCAATGGGCCCCAACAAGAGCAGGACCACAGTGGGATGGTGTGCGGCGGCACCAGACCAAGGCGGGCCACTAGTATTTTATAACTGACTATTTACTGGTATATAGGAGAATTACAGATTTTCCCCCTATATTTGATTGTCAGGCATTTTTCTGAACTCTGCTGAGGGAGCCGGGTGGGGGCTCCGGCCCAGATCAATTGTCCCATAGGCAGGATGGTGGAGCAGGTGAGGGGGCAGTGCCAGGCCACAGCAGGGTGCCAGGTGAGGCTGCGAGGCTGAGGTCACGAGCTGGGGCTGCCAAGCCTGGGGGCACAAGCTGGGGCCTGATAACTGCAGGCCACCCTGAGGGACCCCACCCATGCAAGAATTTGTGCACCGGGCCTCTAGTCTATATATATAAAAGGCTAAGTGACTGACTGTCCGTCCACCTGACGGTCCAACTGACCACCTGGCCAGTACATATGACGCACACTGGCAATTTAAAAATAAACACTGACTCGCCCATGCATGATACATATAAAGTTATTGCTGGCACCAATCACACACGTATTTTAAATTTTATAATACTATATGACATATACTATTTTGACATGTAATTTTTTGCAGTAACATAATTACCACACAAATCTTTCTTCTAATTAATTTCCTTTCAATGTGCACAAATCCGTGCACCAGGCCACTAGTGTATTATTGGTGTCATCAATACCGCAAGAAGATATAAGAACTGTAAACATTTATACACCTAATGACAGATCAACAAAATGTATAAACCGCCCTAACTGGTTTGGCTCAGTGGATAGAGCGTTGGCCTGCGGACTCAAGGGTCCTAGGTTCGATTCCGGTCAAGGGCATGTACCTTGGCTGCAGGCACATCCCCAGTAGGGGGAGTGCAGAAGGCAGCTGATCGATGTTTCTCGCTCATCGATGTTTCTAACTCTCTATCCCTCTCCCTTCCTCTCTGTAAAAAATCAATAAAATATATATTTTTAAAAATGTATGAACCAAGAACTAACAAAATTGAAGGATAAAATAGTCGATTCTACAGTAATAGTTGGAGATTGCAATACTCCACTCACAATAATGAATAGAACAACCAAACAGAAGATAAATAAGGAAATAAGGACAGACAAACATACACAGAAAACTCTACCCAACAACAACAGAATACACATTCTTTCAAGTGTACATGGAACATTTTCTAGGATAGACCTTAGGCTACCAATAAAGTCTCAATAGATTTTAAAAGATATACAAAATTTCTTCTTTGACCACAACAGAAATTAACAAAAACTGCAACATTCACAAAATTGTGAAAATTAAACACACTTTTAAACAATGGATAAAAGAAAGTAATCACAAAAGAAATTAGAAAATACTTAGAGACGTATGAACATGAAAACACAATATACTAAAATTTATGGACACAATGAAAGTGATGCTAAGGGAAATTTATAGTTATAAAATTTATTACATTAAAAACCAAGAAAATTCTCAAATCAACAACCTAACTTTACAATTTAAGGAACTGAAAAGAAAAACTACTCCCAAAGCTAGAAGAAAGAAAATAATAAAGACTAGAGCATAAATAAGTTAAATAAAGAATAGAAAAATCAATGAAACCAAGAGTTGGTTCTTCAAAAAGATCAACAAAATTGACAAACCTTTAGCTAGAGGACTAACAAAAAGGGAAAGAAGACTCAAATTACTAAAATCAGAAATGAATACTTCCAATTCTACAGAAATAAAAGGTATTACAGGAGAGTACTATGAACAATTGTACACCAACAAATTAGATGCCCTAGATGAAATGGACAAAATCCTAGAAACATAAAACCTGACAACACTAAATAATGAAGAAAAAGAAAATCTGAATAGTCCTATCTACACTAATAAAAGAGAAACATGCAAATTGGTGTCACTCCGCTATGCCCACCAGCCAATCAGATGAGTATGCAAATTAATCCAACAAAGATGGCAGTTAATTTGCATACGCAGGCACGGAGCAAAGACTGAAGACTGAAGAGGCTTGGCTTCTCCGCTGTGGCTGGACCAAAGGCCTGGGTCCCGGGTGCCGGAGGAAAACTGGTGCCGGCAGCCAGGGGAAGGAAGGCCTATTGCGCGAATCTTCGTGCAACGGGCTTCTAGTAACTAATAAGGGATTGAGTCAGTAATCAGAAATCTCTTGACAAAGAAAAGCCCTGGACCTGATGGCTTCACTGGTGATTTCTACCAAACATTTAAAGTACTAGCACCAGTCCTTCTCAAACATTTCCAAAAAACTGAATGAGGAAACACCTCCTAACTCATTCTGTGAGGTCAGCATTACCCTAATACCAAAGCCAGCTAAGGACACTACAAGAAAAGAATACTACAGACCAATATCCTTTATGAACATTGATGCAAAAATACTAACAGACAGAATTCACCAATATGAAAAAGATTATATACCATGACCAAGTAGCATTTATATCTGAAATGTAAGGGTGGGTTTATATATAAAAATCAATCAATGTAACATGCCATACATCAACAGAATGAAGGGGGTACATGATAATCTCAACTGATACAGAAAAAGCATTTGACAAAATCAACACCCTTTCATAATAAGAACATTCAGCAAACTAGGAATAGAAAGAAAGTACCACCCGGTGTGGCTCAGTGGTTGAGCATCGACCCATGAACCAGGTGGTTATGGTTGGATTCCTGGTCAGGGCACATGCCCAGGTTGTGGGTTCTGTCTCCAGTGGGGGACATGCAGGAGGCAGCCAATCAATGATTCTCTCCAATCACTGGATTTTCTATCCCTCTCTCTCTCTCTCCTTTCCTCTCTAAAATCAATAAAAACATATTTTTTTTAAAAAGGAAGGTGCCATCCTATAAAGATGTAATATACAAATTGTCATTATGTAACGACCGACCACATAACAACCGGATCACGGATCAGCAGGAGGGTGGGGCAGCAAGCTACAAGTGAGTGGCGGAGAACTACAGGAGGGGGCAGGGCAGCAAGCTATGAAGGGGTGGCAGGGGGAGCTGGAGGAGGGCGGGGCAGCAGGCAGAGAGCTACAGGAGGGCAGCAATGAGCTACTGGTACACGGATTCATGCGCAGGGCTACTAGTAATATAATAAAAGCAATATGTGAAAACCCACAGCAAATATCATACTCAAAGGATTTCCTCTAAGATTAGGGACAAAGCAAGGATACCCACATTTAGCACTTCTTTTCAACACAGTCCTAGAAGTTCTACCTAAAGCAATTATGCTATAAAAAAGGAATAAGGCATCCAAACTGAAAAGGAAGAAGTAGAATTATCCATTTGCAGATGATACAATTTTATGTATAAACCCCCAAAGATTCCACAAAAATAGTAAGAACAAATAAATTCAGTAAAGTAATAGGATACAAAGCCAACACACAAAAATCAGTTGCATTTCTATATAGAAACAATGAATAATCTGAAAAAATTACCAAAAAAATCCATTCATGATAATATAAAAAAAGAATAAAATACGTAGAAAATAACCAAAGAGGAGAAAGACTTGTACAATGAAAATTACAAAACATTGCTGAAAGAAATCAAAGAAGATGTAAATACAAACACAACCCCTATTCATGAACTAGAAGACTTAATATTGTTAAAATGTCCATACTACCCAAAGTGATTTACAGATTCAATGCAATTCCAATGATACTTTTTGCAGAAATAGAAAAATCCATCCTAAAATTAATATGGAATCTCAAAGGATTCCAAATAGCCAAAACAATCTTGAAAAAGAACAAAACTGGAAGACTCACATGTCCTCATTTCAAAATGTACTATAAAGCTACAGTAATCAAAACAGTGTGGCAAATAGGCAGAGATATAGACGAATGGAATATACTAGAGGGCCCAGAAATAAATCTTTGCATTTATGGCCAAGTGATTTTTGACAGGGGTGCCAAGACCTTTCAATGGGGAAAGGGATAGTCTTTTAAACAAATGGGGCTTGGAAAACTGGATATCCACATGCAAAAGAATGAAACTGAACCCTTACCTAAAACCATATACAAAAATTAACTCAAAATAGAACAAAGACCTAAACAAGACCTAAAAGAATAAAACTCTTAGAAGAAATATAGACAAAAGCTTCACTACATTGGATTTGGCATTGATATCTTAAATGTGACACCAAAGGTACAAGAAACCAAAGATGGAGGGGTTAGGGGGTGATGTGAGGATAAGGACACATATGTAATGACTTAATAAAAAATTTAAAAAAAGAAACCAAAGAAAAAATAGACAAATAGGATTTCATGAAAATTAAAGATTTTGTATACCAAAAGACACTACCAAGAGAGTGAGAAGGCAACCCACAGAATGGAAGAAAATATTTGCAAATCGTATCTAATAAGGGGTAAGTATCCAGAATACATTTTTAATAAAGACTCTAACAACTCAAACAATAAAACAACATGATGTAAAAGTGGGCAAAGAAATTGAATAGACATTTCTCCAAAGATATACAGATGGCCAATTAGCACAAAAAAGATGCTCAACATCACTAATCATTAAGGAAATGCAAATCAAAACTACAATGAGACCCATTAGGATAGGGACTATAAAAAACACAACAATGAGTGCTGATGAGGATGTGGGGAAACTGGAAGCTTTGGACCCTGCTGTGGGAATGTAAAATGGTACATATAGCCACTGTGGAAAACAGTATGGTTTTTTCCCTCTGAATGTCTTCCTTCAGCATTTCCATTTCCTGCTTCCATCTTTTAAACAGTGGCTTCCATATTTGACCAGCTGCTCTTTTGGGAACAACCTCCCTTGACAATTTCACCTTGTTCACTGACTAACCAATCATCACTATAGTCTTCTCAGCTTGTTTTCTTTCTGTGCATTAGTATACAACCATTGAACATTTATGCCTGAATCAAAAATCCCACCAGTGTATTATCTGGCCCACCCTATCCATACTTCAATTCCTACACAAAATCCCTACACTTACTTACCTAGTTTCTGCTGAATCATCCCTAATATAATTCTACACATTTGGGGGCAATACAGAACATTTCAAACAGCTCTGCTCACTGGAAATTCTATTTATATTAAGCTGGAATTGACTTCCTGTAATTTCCAAATTGATTCTAATTCTGGCTTCAGAGGTCTCACAGAATACCCATCACCACCTATACTCAAATCTAAATCAAATGCACTATCTTTGTAATTTTTGAGATTCAGTGGCACAGCATGACGATTTTCCCCAAGTTAAACAGGGCAGGTGAACATTAGTGCTAGCTCGTGTCCTACAAACCAAAACAGCCACTGAACACTACAGGTGAACCAAGGCAGGCATTGAACAGCATCCAGGGGTAAAGCACAGTTTAGTAAAGAGATGGCATCACAGATATTAAAAAATATGGGTCTCCAAACTGATGGATAATACAGCAGAGCCTGAGCGTGCCAAACATCATTATTTGGGAGGTCTCTCTTCTGTTGGCAAGGCATATTTGTTCTCTGTTTAGAGAACTAGGAAACCCACCCAAGCCTTTTACTACTGTCTCTTGATGAGCTGTTCTTAACTAATTACATTGTAGCTGAAAGAGCTACTCATCCCATAACCTGATCTGGTAATATAAACACAAGACAAAAACATGTTCTATTGCAGAATAAGTCATAAAAGGCTTACCTCTGGGTGCTCATGACTTGGTCATGATGTTGGAGTTGATGGCTAGAAGAAATATGACTAAGAGCAGCCAGTAAGAACCCAAGGAAGAATCTTATATGTATTGCAGGGTAATATGTAAGCCAAGAATATACTCAGAGAATATTAGGGAACTCAAATGAGACCAATTTTCTGGTTTGTGTAGGGCCATTCACTTGGAAGCAAGGCACCACAGAGACTTCCTATATCTAGCCCTGTTGATGAGGAACTTGGCAGATAAAGAAGCTTCGAGAGTTCTCAATGTTGTTTTGAGACTTTTGGCTGTATCAGACAAAATATTAAGAGACAGAAGAGGATTACTAATTAAGTTAAACATGAGGGTGAGGCGAGGCAAAACATGCCTCAGACAGAAAGAAAAATCAACTATTCAAATTCGTAAGAAAACCAGACAAAACAATCTAGAGTAATTTAGAATTCTCAAGGTCTATCAAGGTTTCTTATGCAAAGCAGGAATTTTGTCCAATTGTCACAGAAAGAAAAAATTCTCCCGTTCATATTTTCATGTTAGAAAATATTAGCAAAATTTGGTCTTTTTCTGTTCTTAACATGGACTATAATTTAAAAAAGGATAGTGATAAATATAATTGTGTGATACTCTTGCTATATTCTGGATTGGACTGTTAAAGAAATACCTTGTTCTAGAGAGAGTATTTTCCTAAACCTTCTACACATACTTTTTAAAAATCACTAACATTAATTTTTTTTTCCTGCAAAAACTTTGTACTTGTAGAGACAAAGACTTGGAGCCATTGCTATTGCTTAAAAGACTGGAATTCCCATACTTTATGGCTGTTGGGAACTATAATATTAGAAGTTATTTTCATTAGTGTTGCTCTGATTCTATTAATATAACACTTTCTAAAGTCATCCCATTCTTCAGCTTTCTTAAATTGGCCAATTTAGCCTTGGCTATTCCACTAATGTACAGCCACAGAAGTTTTTAACCTCTCTGGCCTTCACTCTCTATCCATAGCATACATTCATTTATTCAACAAATATTTACTGAGCAATAAGTATTTACTGAGCAATAAGTATTTACTAAGTCTGAACCTATATATACCCTACAAACAGAATACAAATTTCCTAGGTATATACCCAACGTAAATGCATGCATATACCTGTCAAAAGACACGTACTAGACCATTCATAGCAGCATAATTCATAATAGCCAAAAACTGGGAACTATTTGAATGTCCATCAATGGCAGAATGGATAAATTGTGGTATATTAACACAGAAGAGTATACAGCACTGAGAAGAAACCAACATCATGCAACATCATGGATGACTCTCACACATATAATGTTGCATAAAAGGAGCCATGATGAAAATATATTGTATTATTCCATTTACATAAAGCACAAAAACAGGAAAAACTAATCTATGTTCTTAGAAGTCAAGATAGTGGTCCCCCTGGGGGAAGAGTAACTGGAGGGGAGCATGAGGAGTTGCTGGTAATGTGCTATTTCTTGCTTGGATGCTGGTTATACAGGTTGATCAGTTTCTGAAAACTCATTCAAACTCATAATATGGGCATTTTTATGTATGTTTATAAATGTCAGTAAAGTTTTCTCAAAGATGAATCTAACTGCTGTGTGGAAAATGGATTCTAAGGAGGCAAGGGGGAAATGGCAGGATGGCCTATTAGGAGCCAATGCCATCATCCAGTATAAGATGATGGTGGCTCAGGTGGCAGAGGTAGGATGGTGTCGAGTGGCCACATTCTGGAAATATTTTGAAGCTAGAGTCAGTATGATTTCCTGACATACTATAAGGATGAGAGAGACAAGGAGCAAAGGATAGCACTAAGATTTTTCTCCTGACAACTAGAAAAATGGAAATGCCTTCATTGAAAAAAAGAGGACTACAGCAAGTGTAGATTTGGAGAGCATAGGAAAACTCAAGAGTCTAGTTTCGACCATCTTATGTTTGAGTTGGCTCCAAATTGAGCTGTTGAATATATAAATATATGAATCTGGAGTTCAAGAAAATCTGGGCTGGAAAATAAATTTGTGAGTTGTCAGCACAGCACAAAGTCAGTTTTAAAACAAAGGGACTGACTACTTCAGCCAAGTGATCAAGGTTAACATCAATAGTGATTAAATCTTGTTGATAGTATGTACCCTTGATATGAGGTGATGAGAATGGCACTTTACTCTGTGGTCTTCCAAACCCCTTAACTCCTGACAAATCATTCTACCAAATCCCTGAGCAAGACTCCTTAAAATTGTCAAGATCATCAAAACAAGGGACGTCTGAGACACAGAACTTTCCCTTCTTATCTTTCAGTTCAGTGACCTTGCTTCCACTGTTGCTCCCTCTGGAGCAGCGAGGTCCAACTTCATGTGATGATGGAAAGAAATGTGCTGTCTAATATAGTTAAGTAGCCACTAGGCCAGTGATGGCGAACCTTTTGAGCTCGGCGTGTCAGCATTTTGAAAAACCCTAACTTAACTCTGGTGCCGTGTCACATATAGAAACTTTTTGATATTTGCAACCATAGTAAAAAAAGATTTATATTTTTGATATTTATTTTATATATTTAAATGCCATTTAACAAAAATCAACCAAAAAAATGAGTTCGCATGTCACCTCTGACACGCGTGTCATAGGTTTGCCATCACTGCACTAGGCACATGTGGCTACTGAGCATCTATTGCGACTGGTTACTATTTGGACAGAACTAGCTCTGGAGTTCAGAGTCTCTTATTTGATCCTTTCTTTTCCTGACCCTTTACAAGCCATAATACTTCTGACAATCCACACTTGATTATCTTTGCTCTAGAACAGTGATGGCAAACCTATGACAAGCGTGTCAGAGGTGACACGTGAACTCATTTTTTTGGTTGATTTTTCTTTGTTAAATGGCATTTAAATATATAAAATAAATATTAAAAATATAAATCTTTGTTTTACTATGGTTGCAAATATCAAAAAATTTCTATATGTGACACGGCACCAGAGTTAAGTTAGGGTTTTTCAAAATGCTGACACGCCGAGCTCAAAAGGTTCGCCATCACTGCTCTAGAACCTGGCTCTGGAACACCTTTAAACAATGTCTGAAGTCAAATTTCCCTTTGGCTTGGTTCCTATCTTTCTACAGCTACCTAGTGTAACTGGAAAGGACAGAGCCTCCCAGTCCAAAGATATCCCTCACTAATCTCCTGTAACTCAGGCCTCAAAGGTCATTAATAGAGACTGATTCCTATGAATTTAAGGAGACTGTTTCTCAAATGTGAATCTTTTTTACACACACAAAAAAATTTCCAGTGTTAATTATAAAGCCAGATATTAAATTTTTACAAATTAAATGTAAAACATGCAAATATGCAAATTAAAGATATCAACTTAGTGAGATAGGGAATGTCATCCTGCTTAAAACTAAACCACTATTCACAATGTGAATTTGGTACCAACTCATACAGCACACATTCCTGCCTCTTTCCTCTACTTAAACACTGTAAAATCTTCATTTGTACAGTGTGTCTTTATAGTCATTAGGTCCTCTTCTAATTAGTACACAATAATTAGGCAATATAATCTGGTATTGACCCAAAAATGAACCCAGGGCTCAGTGATAATATGATCATCCAGAAGATCCAAGGTATACTTACATAAAATTTAAAAGGTTATTAAAAATAAGTATTTTTGCAGATAACTCAAGAACCTCAGTGGTTTGAGAGTGAGTTCTCAAACTACCAGAGAACTCTAGTTTGAGAAACAAACTATTCCCAGTTGAGAGTAACTAATAAGAGCTTGACAAAATTAGCTATCAGATGCTCTCCACCCTACAATCAGATGAGAATTGTTCTTCATAAAATTATTTTCAGAGTGCCGAAACCGGTTTGGCTCAGTGGATAGAGTGTCGGCCTGCGGACTGAAAGGTCCCAGGTTCGATTCCGGTCAAGGGCATGTACCTAGGTTGCGGGCACATCCCTGGTGGGAGATGTGCAGGAGGTGGCTGATTGATGTTTCTCTCTCATCGATGTTTCTAACTCTCTATCTCTCTCCCTTCCTCTCTGTAAAAAATCAATAAAATATATTTTTTTAAAAATTATTTTCAGAAGTTAATGTCTTTTTCAAAATAAAAAAAAATATTTTTATTAGGAAAGGAATAATGGGCCTTCCTGTACCCAATACTCAACTTGAACAATTACCAGCTTGCAAAGTTTACATTTTAATAGCCAAGACAAGTTGTACAATGAGGTTACCAGCAACATCTCAGAGAACTGCCAAGACAAGGAAGTAGTGAGATGAAAGAAAAAGGGACTCCTATTTATTCAGTTATCAAACATTAACACTTACCATACACCCAACCAACAATGAGAGTCCAAATACACAAACATGGTCTCTGTCTTCTTGAAGCTTGTAGTGTAGGGGGTTTAAAAACAGCCAACCAATTACAAAGCAGTGTAATACATGGCATCACAGGCAAAGTACAGTACCAGGTGGGCACCTAACCCAGACGTGAAGGCTGGGGGAAGACTAAAGCATGAAGGAGGAGTAGGAATTTGCCAAGGGCTGCCATTCTTCATTACTCCTTACTACATTCTCCTTTCACTAATCATAAGATTTTTATCTACTGTGCTTTTCTCTTTTTAAATATATAACCCCTCCAAAGATTTTGCAAACGTGAAAACATGCACGTTTGAGTCTATTTGGGACTCAGATTGCTTCAAGATCTTTCTCTCAGTTTCTACTCAATGACCTTATACTCACCAAATACATTAACTAATCATTCTCTTCCAAATTTCTCTCCTCTCCTCTTAAGAATGTTGAGGCTTCCCAGCTGAGATGACCAGGAGGTTCTTTCTAGAGGAGGGAGCAGAATTTCACTTCAGACTGAAAGTGGCCCACAGTGCCACTGCAAGGGTTTACCACAGGAGATGCTCTTCTCCCCGACAGTGAGAACGTATTTCAAACTGCTCACTTCATTGTAATTATGATCCCCAAAGCTGTAGCCAAATTCCAGAAGGGTCAGTTATAATCCACCTAAGTTTTCTCATAATTTTATTTGGCTATGCTTCTATTCCTCTATAATCCTAAAGTACTGCCTAGCATTTATTACAAGACCATATACCATTTTAAGACAATTAGCTCAAGATTTTTTAAAAACTTGATTATTTTCAGGATACAGTATATAATTTTTTCTTCTTATCAAGTACATGAAATCCCTCCTTACTAATTCTCCAGTCCTGTCACAGGAATTCAATCAACTAGCACCACTCCCATCATTCTCTCAAAGAAAAAAAGAAGTCTGCTTTACATGCTGTGATTTTAACCAGGGTTTCACAACAGAATCATGAGGGGAGCTTCTTCCGCTCTCTTCAAAACAAAACACAGAACTGAACCCCACATCTGATCTAGCAAGTAAGAATATCTTAAGTAGAAACCACAGCATATGCATTGAAAAATTCCCCTAAATTATTCTGATGCACCTCTAATTAGAAATCACTAAATTAAGAGATAGTTAAGCTAAAAATATTAAAGTTTAGAAATCCCTTTTAAGTATAACTCCAAATCCAAAAGCTATAAATAAATGCTTGGCAGATTTGAGAACAGAAAAAAACAAAACTTCTGTTAAAGAAAAATTCCACCATCAATATATTATAAGAAAAATAAATTGTGAGAAAATACTTGCAGATTATGAGTTAGTCTATAATATATAAAGACCTTCTGTCAATTAGAAGATTCAAATGACCCAAACAAAAAAATAAGCAAAATAGGGAGTTCATAAAATTACAAATGCTAAAAAATATAATAATATCCAGTTTCATTAAAGAAGTACAAATTATAACAATGAGCTATTTTTCATTTATCAAATGGGCAAAAATGTTAAAGATGAATAATAACCAGTGTTGGTAAGACTAACTGAAGCATTTTTATGTAAGCAAGGCCCTAAAAATTCATTAACATTTAAGTAAATCATGGTAAAATCATACAAATAAATGCTACATGTACAGCTGCTAAATAATTTAAGGCAAATATATATAGGAAAATGTCCATATATTGTGCCAAGTTAAAAAAAAACACTTTAATTTTAGAACAATGTGTGTACTATAATTTAATTTTTATAAAAACCATAAAACCCAGTTGGGTATGTCTGAATCTGTTCAGAAAAATTTCTAAAAGTAAAATAGACCAAATTCTTAACAGTGATGACCAATAAGAGCATGGTGAGGGGGGTAGGTAATGGAGAAACAACTCTTAATTTATGTACTTCTCTATTGTTTTAATTTTTATAGTGAGTAATTTTTCTCAATTTCTCAATTTAAAAATATTGGTTGTACATCATCACCTTCCAAACTTAGTACAAATAATTAACATGAGACCTTCATCTACAAAAGTTCCATTCCCTTTCCTCTTTGTTTTCTGGGAGCATGCCCTTCGAACTAGAGCCACCAGCCAGGAAAGAGCTAAGAGCAAACAAGTCTTTCACTGAATCAGTCTCTTCCTTTCCAGGGTGAATAAACTTGGGATTTTCAGTAACAAACTGGAGAACCCATGCTAGAACTGAACCAAAAGGTCAGGTCAGTGTAAAGTCTTTTGTGAGACCAGGCAACATAGGCAACAGGTGAGAGAGAAATTAGAACAGAAGTCAGCAAACATGATAGTAGATATTTTAGGCTTTACAGTCCATACACTCTGTCCATACTACTCAACTTTTAACAATATAGCGCCAAGGCAGCCATAGATAATATGCAAGAGAGTGAGCCTGGCTATGTTCCAATCAATATTTGAAACTGAAATTTGAATTTCATATAATTTTCACATGCCACAAAATAGTATTTTGCTTTTCAACCATTTAAAAATGAAAAAAAAAAATTTACTCTGAAGGCATACAAAAGCGGGTGGGAGACCACAGGCAGTTTGCATTAGAGGAAATTTTCCAAGTCTCTAAGAGAGTAAAAACAAGCAAGCAAACAAGGAGTCTCTAGTAAAATACTGTAAGGATTCACTGCATACAGAAATTATTTCAAAAGCTTTAAAAATATGTTTTTAGTGAACCACAGTACCAACTGTCACTATTACAAGAGAAGCTCGCTCTCAAAAGCTGACAGAACTTCTGATATTAAAAGGGATCCCTAGAAATGCAAATTAAAATCACAATAAGATATCACCACACTCCCACTACCATGGTCATAATGCAGAAGACTGGCAATACCCAGGGTTGAAAATGTGGAAAAACCGGAACCCTCAAACACTGCTGGCTTTTAAAATGGTACAACCACTTTGGCAAACAGCTTGGTAGTTTCTTACAAAGTTAAACATATACTTACTATATGATCCAGCAATTTCACTCCTAGGTATCTATCCAAGAGAAACGAAAACATATGTCCACACAAAGACATTTATGCAAACAGCCATAGAAGTGTGATGCCAAAAGCCACAAACCTGGAAACAATACAAACATTCATCATCTAGCAAATAAACAAATAATGTGGTTTATCCATACAACAGAATACAATTAATCAGTGAAAGGAACTGCTGACACACAGAACAACATGGCCGAGCCTCAAAAATATGCTAAGTGAAGAAAGCCAGACATAAAAGACTATATATCATATAATATTCTGCCTCCAACTCCAATGTGTGGGTTCCCCACACACCAAGCAATTCTGACACCGGCTGGGTATTCCTGCACTTCAACTCAATTCTTACATTATCTGTCCAGAGACTGCATCATACTCAACAGGGTAAGGGCTCAGCCCCACAAGGCTGCCCCCCACTTCAGAAGCCAATGGCAAGTCCAGGTTGTTACCTGTAAACAACTGACCATAAATCACAGGTTCCCACCACCCCCTCCTTGGATTCCGTTAATTTTCCTTAGCAGCTCACAGAACTCAGGAAAGCAGTTTACTCACCAGATTACCAGCTTATTACAAAGGATATTAAAGGATACAAATCAACAGCCGCTGAAGAGATGCACAATGTGAGGTCCCGAACAAGAACTTCTGTCCCCATAGGGTATGGGACTGGGCAGAGCAGTACAAAGATCCACTCTGGTTCAACATGGAAGCTCTCCGAAACCCTCCTTTGGGGCTTTATGGAGACTTCATCACCTGAACACAATTGATTAAATCACTGGCAGCTGGAACTCGCTTTCCAACCCTCTTCCCTCCCCAGAGTGAGGGGGGCGGGGACTGAAAGTACCAACCCTCCAATCACACCTCTGGTTCCCCCTAAACTAGCCCCCATCCTTAAGTGTTTTCTAGAAGTCACTCATTAACATAAACTCAGGTGTGGCTGAAGGGGTTGTTTATAAGTATCAAGATACCTTTATCATTCTTATAACTTGGAAAGTGCAGTGGGTTTTAGGAGCTCAGTGCCAGAGACGGAAATGAAGAACAAATATATATTTCTTATTATTTATCACGTTATATGATTCCATTTATATGAAGTTCTATAAGAGGCAAATCTATAGAGACAGAAAGCAGATCAGTGATTGCCTGGGACTGGAGGCAAAAGCAGGGATTGACTAAATCAGGAGGGAACTTTGGGGGATGACAGGCTCTAAAACTAGATTAGAGTGGCAGTTACACAACTCTATTACTTCAAAAAAATCACGGACTTGAACATTCATTCATTCATTTATATTGATTTCAGAGAGGAAGAGAGAGGGAAAGAGAAACATCAATAATTGACTGGCTGCCTCCTGCAAACCCCCTACTGGGAATGGACCCCACAACCAGGCACATGCCCTGACTAGAATCGGAATCCAAATGTGGGAATCATGACCTAGTTTGTAGGTCAATGCTCAACCACTGAACCACACCGGCTGGGCTGACATACATTTACAAGGGGTGGAATTTGTGGTATGTAAATTATACTTCAATAAACTGCCTTAAACTGGGGAGGGAGAGCCCAGTGGACCTAACGGACATGTCACAGCTTCCTGCCTGCTCCCAGGCACTTCCCTGACTGCCTTTGCTCTGGATACTCCTAGAAGACTCCTTAACCAAGTACCTCCTCCTGAAAACTTCTCCATCCGGCCTCATTCCCAAGATTGCTTCTTCCTTTGAACCTTCCCATCACTTTGTGCTCAGCACTTTTTATCTTGATTTCCTTTCCTCCTAACCTCCTAATTCTGTGACAAATTCCTGGAGGAATGAACTGTGTCCTTCATCTACTTATTCTTCAAACAGCCTATATATACCAAGTACTCAATGAATATTTATAATATTGAGTTACAAAATCTCCACTGTCTAAACAAAACCCTATTCTATATTAGCATGAAGAGTGGCAAAAATCTAAATCTTAAAACTCATACCTCTTTCAACAAACCATTATCTAAATCCCTTCCAATTTTTCAAAAACATCTGTAGTTCATTCATTCCAGGTTTTTCCAATTTAATGGAGCATTACAGAAATCACAAACCACATTTCAAACCTGAGCACAAGCAAACTTTTGACAAGTGAATATGAAATCTGCAAGTTGAAAAGACAGTAGAACTTAATAAGACCCAAGAAAATATGACTCCATGTACCTCAACCAAAGCCAAATTTCAGCCGTCATAAAATTCCCAAACTAGAAAGAATATCATCTCTAAAAGCCTTTCAGGTAAAATCCTGATTAAGATGGAGAACCTCGGTGATAAAAGCTACCTTTTATCTTAACAAGTCTTAGTTCTAGTCACTCTTGCCTGAAACAGAACACAGGCAACAGAGAGACCTTGAAGCTTAGAGACATTCAAGCAACTCTACAACTTCTCAAATCTTAGATTTCAGGTTTTATACTTCGTAAATAAGTGACTTCTAAAAATGTTTTTGCTTTTATTTTCAGGGAAGGTAAGACCATGCAACTTCTTTTTTAAAGTCACAATTTGCGTCAGATGGAATTTAACTCTCCCCAAAATGATTCACGGAGATAGAGAACATAAAGGCCAAACACTGATAAGGATAAAAAAGCTGACTCGAAACTTTAGAATAAACAAGTTTTTAAACAGTGAAGCAGACACTATGGGGGATTATCTACTGGTAATCTTCAATGAAGAAATCAGAGATGTTAATCAGTTCAATTTTGAGTGAAACAGCAAGTATTAATTATTAAAATAGTCCGGAGTGATTTCATACCTCTGGGACAGAGACATACAATTTGCCACTTGTCTTTTGACTCAGACCTGCAAATAATTAGCCTTCTACATTAAACATCTGCGATTTTATTAAGTAGAAACCCTATGATAGTAAACATCTGAGATTTTATTAAATCAATATAAACCATCCCAAGTTGAGACTAAGAGGTTCCTCTTCAGGAGGGGAAAAAAGAATATTGAGAGCATTTTAAACTTTTTATCCTTTAATGGCTGATCCTCCTAACAAGATCAGACAGGGTGGAGAGGAACCTCATATACTGAGAACTATGCGTCAGGTGTTTTATTACTTATAATATTTAATTTAATCCTCACCAGGACCTGAGGTGTTTTAAAGATGAGAAGACTGAGTGAGGAACAGAAAGGCAAAGTAAAACTTAACAAGGCCCAGAGCTAAGAGTAGAGCCAAAGTTTATGTTTTTCCTTCTATACCACACCACCTCTCCAGGCTACGTTGTTTGTCCAGTTAGCTGGCTCAAACTGCCAGTTAGTTCACTACAGGACACCTGACACCAATACTACTCTCTAGATTTCTCCATCAAGAACATCTAATCAGCCAATTAAGTGTTTCTATAAGTAGCTTTTAATATTACTTTATTTTCTGCATAAAATTACACTTCATTACAGTTGGTAGACTGCAAACTCCTTGAGTATAGGCTCAATAGATATTTGTAGAATATTTTTTAAAAACCATTAAGTCACTCTGAAGTTCATTACTTGCCTAAAGGACTGGTATCCAAACATTTGCCTCTTTCCTTCACTTATCCTAAAGTAAACATAAAGTATATAAACAATGGTCCATTTGTTAAATTTCTAAAAGAGAACTAAAAAAAATATGATTATATAACCAGAAATAATAATTGCCTTCTTTGAATTTCCACATATTTTGTATCTGTCTCTTTGAACACTTATCATCTTATATGTGTATTAAAATTATTTCTGGGCATGCTTTATCTTCTCTACCAGACTTTAAGCAACTTTACTATGCCCAGAGTATCTAGCATAGCAAATGGTGAATGTTTAAATGAAAAAAATTTATTTCTCCTATTTTCCTACATTTCTGTCATATAGCTATCTGCTCAGAATCAATGTAGTTAATAAAAAAGAAAAAGTTTCTACAATAATAATGAGATTCTCCGGGAACAATCAGCCCTGAATCAAAGTAGATTTCTGTCATCAGGTTCTAATTAAAAACGGCAGATAAAGCAGATGGAGAACAGCTTTAATCTTCATGCTAAGTTGATACTACTCTGGTGAAAACACAGAAAAATTGTTTGGACAAGCCAACTGAACAAACATGATATTGGATGTCTAAAGGAAAGTCATTCTTAAAGAGTCTTCTTTCCACTAGATGGCTATCTGAACTTGAACCAAGAGAGTTAGTCGAAGGGGGAGGGATCACTTCATGTTACTGTGCCTTCCTACTAGGCCAAGGAAAGGGGGTGATGGTAATGGTGGTTTTTTCTATTTTAAAAAGGTTTCCCCTTTAGGAACTCCTTACTTAGTCCTTTTCCCATTTTACTTGCTCATATTATTTACTAAGCAATGTAGAAGTATTTTCATAGAAATGATGAAATTGTGCCAAAGTTCTTATCAAAGAAATTTAGAGTCCACTTATACTTGCTTGCCATTTGACTTCTAATGCAAGCTCCCAGAACTTCGTCTTGCCCGTCCAAATGTGGAAATTTTACCTACATGGAACGTTTTAAAATGGCTCTAAGATGAAAGTAAACAGAGTAATTATTAAATGATACCAAATAATTTTTCCATTAGGTAAAATGTGTTCAGATCCATATAGTAAAAACCCTGGCCATCTGAAGGGAACCACTTAATGCCATTTGTTCAAAAATCATTATTTGATATTAATGTTTATCCACTTCTTTCTGATTATAGAAGAAAAAGCTCATGAAAAATATTTGGGAAACTTTGAAAACACATTTCTCTCTAGTATTTATAAAATTCTCTATGCAAATATACTAATTATTACAAAAATTGGTGTAATACTTGTAATATAATATATATCATATTGTATAAATTTCCCCACATTATTAATTATGCTCTGAAGCACATCATTTTAATAGCTATATAATATTTCATCATTTGGATATGTCTTGTTGAACATTTAAATTTTTCCCAATATTTTTTCTGGTATGAATAACACTTTGATAAACCTCTGTGCATACCTCTATGTCTGAGTTAGACCATGTCCTCAGGAAAGATTACCAAAAGAATAATCACAAGAATCCAAAAAAAATGTTTACCAGAAAGGGTGTGTCAATTTCCACCAGCAGAGAGAGTGCCCATCTTCTCACACCCTGAGTCAACACTGAATTTTACCATTAAAAATTGTTTTTTACTAATTACGCAAAAACTGATACTTTGTTGTTTTAATATGCATTTCTTTTATTACATGTGAGTATTGCATTGTATTATGATGTTGTGACAGCTACAATGTCCCTAGGTGATAGGATGTTTCAACTCCATTATAATCTTATGACTGGTATATATGTGGTTTTGATAACGTTAATAATCTGGTTATTATTAACAGGAAAGGAGTAAAGGGAAGGCTGAATAACACAGGCATGCCATTTATACAGCTTTGCCAAAAAAAGCTGCAGTTTAGACACATACCCAGAAAGGTCCAGGTGACGTGTGAAGATGCTTACCTGTCAGTCATATCTGGGAACAAGTTAGTGGCCAAAATAGGCGTGGCCACTGCAAGGCAGGAAATCTGAGATATTTAACTCCTCAGAAAAGGAGAGTTTGCCCTCCTGGCTCTCTCTCTCCTTTGCTGCTTGCCTGAGCTCCTGGGACTCCTGTTGCTCACGGCCATGTGGGACCCACACAGTGGACTGATGGACTGAATCTGGCCTGATGCTCTGCCACGGAATGGAAACTCTGGGCACTGTCCCTACTCTTGGCTCTGGTGGAGCTCCAGCAACATATTTTCCAGAACTGGTTTAAGGACAATGGGACTTCGCAACCCAAGAAATATAATTCCATGCCAATAAAAACCATCCACTCTCCCGAGCGAGTCTTAGAAAATTTATTTTCTAAAGATATTGCGAGAGCCACCCCACTCCCACTACTGTCGGAGAAATTGGACCCACTGATTTCTCTGGCAACAGTTTGACATTGACCAAAAGCTATACTATACAGCACATGACCGCAGTTTTATCTCTTTGTGGTGAAAATACAGATGAAGAAAAACAAATGGCATTAATTTTAATACTTAAATGCTGATTGTTTTATTCCAATAACATTATGCATTAATGTAACAACAACAAAATAAGATTTCACAATCCTTTAATTTCCTCCAATAACTTTTCAGTCATGATCTGCATAATAAGCACCAGTACACAATAGTATGCATATTAAAACTGGAAAGCGGCAGTGAAACTCCCAATATACAAAGCATCCACTAAACCCGGCTGGTGTGGCTCCGTGGTTGAGCATCGACCTATGAACTATGAACCTATGAACCAGGCGGTCATGGTTCGATTCCTAGTCAGGGCACATGCCTCGGTTGCAGGCTCAATCCCCAATAAGGGGCGTGCAGGAGGCACCTGATCAGTGATTCTCTCTCGTCATTGATGTTTCTATCTCTCACCCTCACCCTTCCTCTCTGAAATCAATACAAATATAACAAACAAACAAAAAACACAAAGCATCCACCAAGTAAATGAAATGCAAGTAAAAGATCACAGTGTTTTTTTAAAACTACTTTTACTGAGCACTTCTGTGTCAGGCACTGTGCTGAGCTTTTCACATGGCTTAGTTCATTTAACCCTCTCACACCCTAGAAGCCATTATTACTATTCTCATTTTAAGGATGAGGGCACTGAGGCTTACAGATCAGCTAACGTAACTTGCCCTGTGTCACACAGCTATGAAGCGAAGGAGCCAGGTTCTAAGTTAGATGTCTGATGCCAACACTCACGCTGCTTTTTTTTTTTTTTTTTTTTTTTTTTTTTTGGAGAATGAGACACAGGTATTTTTTCACTGATAACCAGACTGAGAATGTAGCTACATCAGATATTCCAGATATAGATTCCAGGTACAGACGGCAGCTTCCTAAGTTGCAAATGCACCACCACTGACTCTTCTACAAAAAGTTTGAAAATCCCTCCTGGACAGAAGTAATGTATTTGGCTCACTTTTCATGTGTACATTGATAAGTGTGGCACTTTATTGTTACACAATAAAATGATCTCACTCAAAACTTCCAAAACCAGGATAACCAACTCTGCCTCTGAACACACATGGTGAATTCTGGCTATCCTCTCAAAAGGGTTTTTTTAAGCACCAATTTGAAATAGCTATCACAAGCCAAAGCACAAAGTTCAAGTTGTAAAAACCGAACACAAGTTGCTAGAATTCAGAACAAGTCAATTTAGACTCAATAGTCTATCTAGGAAAAGGGAATAGTTTTAAGATGAGGCCATGCCAAAATCATCCAAATTCAAATTTATTCACTTTCATTCCTTTGCTGCCATACAAATATTTCTTTTTGAAACAACCTGTACAGAAGAGTCCCAAATTATTCAACATTGGAAGAAAAAATGAAAAGCAAACCTTTAGAATACCACACAATTCAGCATTTCCAAGCATCTCTAACAGAAACTTGGTGGTGTATTCTAAATTATGGTAGGTGTAGGGGATTTATTAGAGAAGCAAAAAGTAATGCCAAAGAGAGCAGTCTACCAGTCTAACATAGTTCATAATGCCAGATTAATTACTGTATGGCACTTGAAACTGTGTCAAAATTAAACAAAAATTAGTCATGTCTTTAAAAGATGCCTTTCTTCCATTAGGGGTTAGGTCCAAGGACAAAAGTCAGGACCTTAGACTCCTGTAAAAAATCCTGACCTAAAAAAAAAATTATGTCTTTAGTGACAGGAAAAGCCATACAACTCTAAAAACAATATTTTATTGACTTCCCAATATAAAAAGTGACTGAACATAGCAGATGCTTAATAAATGTTAATGAAAATATAATCACCTAGTGCATAAAGTTCAAATCACTCATCCTAGACACAAAAACTTTCACTTTTAGGCCACTTTACCGCTCAGCCCTATCCCCAGCTGCTCTCTCTTCCTTGCCTTTCTTTTACACTCATCTCTCAAGAGGAAATGGCTTCTCCTACCCTTATCTCTACCATCAGAAATCCTACTCATCTTTCAAGGTCCTCCTCAAAAGCTGACTTCTCCTTGAAGTCCCCCCTCTCCAAGTGGTTCTTTAAAAAAAATTTTTTTTAATTTTATTGATTTCAGAGAGGAAGGGAGAGGGAGATAGAAACATCAATGGTGAGAGAGAATCATTGATCTGATTCCTCCTTCACGCCCCCTACTGGGGATCGAGCCCACAACCCGGGAATGTGCCCTTGACTGGAATCGAACCTGGGCCCCTTCAGTCCGCAGGCCAACGCTCCATCCACTGAGCCAAACCGGTCAGGGCATGACGGGCCAGATTATTATGACCACCCCATCAGTACTTCATTGACACTTCCAAAAATACTGAATATTGAAAACTTCCTAAGCAAATACTCTTAAGGTCTTCTTCTTCTTCTTATTATTATTATTATTTGCATAGCTAATTCACTTCATTGTACTAATGGGGTGGTCCTAATAATCTGGCCAGTCAATAATTTGGCCACTCAGTGTATATGGGCCTGAGGAGCCAAACAACAGGCTGCCTTTAGAAAGCAAAAATAATGTCAGACAAATTAAAGCTCTTAGAATCTCACACATGATCTGCCATTTGAATTAGATGTTTTAGTAACCCCAGAAGGCATGGTCTGAGCATCATGGCAAAAGCAACGAAAGGAGTGAGTGCCCCTGATTTTGGTCCCAACTATCGAAAGAGGCAGAGATACACCCTGATAGAACAGCAATCACTGGCAGTGTATACAGTGCTTCTGCAGGTGGAACCTCTTACTAAGAACAGCCAGTTACAGTAAGAACCTCCATTGCCATTAAGGGGTAGATCGACATGCTCCGCCAACCAGCCTCTGCCATGGCTGAGACTCCTATGCTGACTAAATGGGGTGCCTATTTATAATGGAGGAGTGCCCTGTCAAATAGTCTTCTGTCTCCACAGATGCAGCAACTATTAGGCACTGTTGAACATATAGACCTCCAAATGTCCCTACCTTTAGCCTTGCGTCAACCTTTGCAATCTGCAAAGAAAGAATGGGGGAAATTCTAGGTGGCGCTTGGTGTATGGACGGCTCTAGCCGGGGTAATCTGTCTACATCAAGCATGTCAAACTCGTGGCCGTCAGGCCGCATGCCTCGTAACATGCTTGGTCTATATGGACAGCAGTTGACATTCAACTGTCCGCTGATACTACTCAGAAAGGAAAAAGGAACAAATCACAGTTGCCATGGGCTGAATTAAGAGCAGTGTGATGGGTACTCATGCATGAACCTTGAAGCTGCTGACCCTGTGCACTGACAGTTGGACCATTCTTAAAGGACTGACTCTGTGCTTGGACAATGGGAAGTTGAATGATTATGAACAAGCCTTTGTAGTGGCAAGAGATGTAGAAAGATATCTGGGCTCCCCTACAAGAGCCCGGGGCAGATCTCACTGTAACCCATGTCCCTGCCCATAACGCTTCCACACCTGCAGGTAATCAGAAGGCAGATGCTTTGGCAAAAGTATGCTCTAACACCGACCCATCAGTGGACACTGCAGATAGGTTACATTGGAAAAGTAGGCACCACAGTGCCCAAGCAGGATGGCACATAGCCAGAGAGGAGGTACTGGAGCTGAAGTTAAAGGCAGTGGTCTGGAGTCAGCAAAGGCCCCGATTTGAGTCTACCTATTTCACAGAAGCCCTCAACCAGTAAAGGATTGGAAAATTGACTACACGGGCCCCCTTCCCTTGAACAAGTTGCCAAATATGTTCTGCTGTGTGTTGACACCACCTCTGGTTTACTCAAGCCTTCCCATGTTGGTGGGCTAACCAGGCTTTTACCATAAAGGGACTAAAAAAATTAAATACTCTACTGGGGTGGGGCAAAAGTAGGTTTACAGTTGTCGAGTACGAGAAATATAGTTCATTCTTGTATTATTCTTTAGTAGTTCGTGTATTATTTTCCATACAAACAACCGTAAGCCTTCTTTTGCCCCACCCTATATGTGGGTACTCCGATAGAGTTGATAGTAGGTAGGAAGGGGTGTACATTTCAAAGGACATGATGTACAAAAATGGGGAAAAGAACACGATAGTAAATAAGGTTCCACTTCCCCTATAACCAACAAGCAGCCGGGCTGATTTAAAAAGAAAAGATAGTGTCCTTAAGCAACAGATAGAATTGCTAACTGGAAAACCTACCTTGGCTGAATAGACAAAGGTGCTTTTCCAAGCGTTAATACATTTAAGTGGCAACCCTATGGGGACTATGGCCTCACATGCCAGAGTGGGAACTCAGACTGAGGCACCCAATGTGGTATAGGTGTGGAAGACAAAGGACACAGCAGTAGCCATGGACCAATGAGCTATGGATTTTTTTACAGGAGTCTAAGGTCCTGACTTTTGTCCTTGGACCTAACCCCTAATGGAAGAAAGGCATCTTTTAAAGACATGACTAATTTTTGTTTAATTTTGACACAGTTTCAAGTGCCATACAGTAATTAATCTGGCATTATGAACTATGTTAGACTGGTAGACTGCTCTCTTTGGCATTACTTTTTTGCTTCTCTAATAAATCCCCCTACACCTACCACAATTTAGAATACACCACCAAGTTTCTGGTAGAGAAACTTGGAAATGCTGAACTGTGTGGTATTCTAAAGGTCTGCTTTTCATTTTTTCTTCCAATGTTGAATAATTTGGGATACATTACTGCCTTTAGAAGAAATGATAGAATCGTTAGGCTGGCCTGCAACAGGGTGACTGGTATAGTCCCTGCTTACTTCTCCAGTTGCCATGCCCTACCCGCCAACACACACAAATTCTGTGTTCCAGCCACACTAATCTTCTTTCAGTTCCTTGAGTATACAATGTTACCTCCCACCTTATCATATCTCCCTGTAATATTCTCTTTTCCACACCCCAATTTCCCCTAGTTAACTCCTACGTATCTGTCAAATCTGAAGTCACTCAAAAGTCACTTCCTTCCCTCACCACCCACTTGCCAATATCCTCTCACAGTACTAAGCATGTTTGCTCCAGAGAGCATCTCATGATGGCGAGATTATTTGTGTGATCATTTGATTCATGTCTATCTCAGACATCACATAACTGTCAGCTCCAAGAGGATAGTGACAGTCTTACTAAAAAAAGAAATGCAGTATATGTTGTAAAACTATGAATCGGTGGATTATGGTTTATTAATTTTGGTAGGCTATCAAATTTCCCAATTTAAATAACCGCTTAAATTTGATTTGTCATTGTTGATACCTCTCTTACAATGTTGAATTAGCATATGCACAGCATAAGAATAATATAAATAGAACTGCATTGTTCTTATTCTTTATGGAGTTGTGTTTTTCCATAACCACAAATGAACATTAACATAAGGGTACAACGTATTAGAGTATGACTGATAATTTGCTCAATTTTAATAATGCTCTTCTTTTAGAATTTAAAAAAAAAAGAAAAAGAACTACAGTATATGTCTCAAAAGAAAAATTATCTTCGGCCTGGCCAGTGCAGCTCAGTTGGTTGGAGCGTTATACCACACACTAAAAGGTGGCAGGTTTGATTCCTGTTCAGGCCACATACCCAGGCTGTGGGTCCTATCCCTGGTCAGGAGGCAGCCAACCTGTTTCTCTCTCTCCCCCACCCCCTTCCTCTCTCTATAATCAATTTAAAAAATTTTTTTAATCTTATTTTAAAAAATGATCTTCTAAAACCTGGTAAGAGAAAATTTTATGATTTGCACTACTCCTGTTCAACATAGTACTAGAAGTGCTAGCCATAGTGATCAGACAAGAAGAAATAAAAGGCATCCAAATTGGAAAAGAAGAAGTAAAACTGTCATTATTCGCAGATGACATGATATTGTACATAGAAAACCCCAAAGACTCCATCAAAAAACTACTAGACTTAAATGGATTCGGCAATGTAGCAGGATACAAAATTAACACCCAGAAATCGATGGCTTTTTTATACACCAATAATGAATTCACAGAAAGAGAAACTAAAAAAACAATCCCATGTACCACTGCACCGAAAAAATTAAGATACCTAGGAATAAACTTAACTAAGGAGGTAAAAGACCTGTACTTGGAAAACTACAGGTCATTGAAAAAAATAGATAGAGGAAGACATAAACAAATGGAAGAACATACCGTGTTCATGGATTGGTAGAATCAACATCATTAAAATGTCCATACTACCCAAAGCAATTTATAGATTCAATGCAATCCCCATTAAAATACTAATGGCATATTTCACAGACTTAGAACAAACCCTCCAAAAATTCATCTGAAATAATAAAAGACCCCGAATAGCCACAGCAATTTTGAGAAAGAAGATCAAAGTTGGAGGGATCACAATACCAGATATCAAACTAAATTATAAAGCCACGGTCCTCAAAACTGGCACAAGAACAGACATATAGACCAATGGAACAGTACAGAGAACCCAGAAATAGACTCAAGCCATTATGCTCAATTAATATTTGACAAAG
>NW_005370043.1:3011243-3031677 GCF_000412655.1 Myotis brandtii
AGAGGGGGGGGGGGGGGGGGGGGGGGTAAGAGATCAACCAAAGACCTTGTATGCATGCATATTAGCATGACCAATGGACATGGACACTGTGGTGGTGGGGGCTTGTCCTGGGGGGCTGGTGTCACAGGGAGGGGTCTCAATCAGGGAAAAAGGAGACATATGTAATACTTTAAACAAAACAAAAAAAAGAAAAGAAAATTATGAGACCAGTTTTTTTTCAGTGTTTTTCTACATTTCTTCTTTATAAGTATTTCCAAATATTTTTTAAATCCTAGCTAGCATCTAAAATCATCACAATGTGGAACACTGGAAGACTAATACATTTTTCTAAAACATAGAAACAAAGGCATTCCACATCAAAGGCGTTTGCCTGCCTAAACTTATTTATAGTTTTAGAACACTGTGAAACATGGCTATTAAATATAAAACTGTACCTTTTATAGGTTTATTTTTAAACCCCGGAAATTGTAAAATGATTATAGCACCTATGAAGCAGTAAAAAAATGATTAATATGTATGCCAGAGAAGGGGTTACAAAACATATAACTGGGGAATTTATAGCAATGAGGTTAGTAACTATAAACTAGTTCAGAGCAAGCCAGTATTCATAAGGAAAATAATCAAGTCTTTAATGGTTCACACTTCCTATCCTACCAACAATTACTGTGAGCAAAAAGTTCTGGCATTTTCCCTGTCTGGGTAGCTCAGTTGGATGGAGCATGGTCCCATACACCAGAACATGGCGGGTTCATTTCCCTGGTCAGGGCAAATACCTAGGTTGTGGGTTCAATCCCCAGTTGGGCGCATACAGAAGACATCACACATCGATGCCTTTTTTTCTTTCTCTCTCTCTCTCTCTCCCCCCCCCCTCCCTCCCTTCTCCCTTTTCTCGCTAAAAAGCAATTTAAAAAACATATCCTTGGGTGAGGCTTTAAAAAAGATTCTGGCATTTGGCAAATAGTTATTCAAAATATAAGAAGTATATTTTGAATGGCCACTGATATATTAAAAATGCATGTATTTAGTTCTTTCTCAGAACACAATATTGTTTTCTCCAAGTTGGTACCTTATGTGAGTGTGTTGCAGAATATTCTCCTTATTAAAAAGGAAATCGCTGGAAAATAAGTACCCTGTTGAAGTCCCCACCCCTTCCTTTCTCACTGGTGCTGAAGGTCCCATCCCAGATGTAAATCAGAGTAGTTAAGTAGCTCTTTCAGGCTACAGAAAACAACTAAAAATTCAGAATTGAAGCAATAATGCATCATCAATTTTCTATTATTAATGTACTTCCTCTGATGCTTAACCTATCTAACCTAAGAGTAAAGAGTCCGGGCTCAAAGGGGTTGCACAAACAGTGGAGAACAGATCTTATACTTCAAATACTTTGGTTGAAACAACAGCTACTACAGGTGCTTTAAAAAGTCTTCCATAGTAGAAATTTTTCCAATAAGGGACTTTTCTGACAATACAGATGTTCAATTAGGATCAATAATTGTACCTAGGGCCATAGCCAGTTTGGCTCAGTGGATAGAGTGCCAGCCCATGAACTGAAGGGTCATGGGTTCGATTCTGGTCAAGAGCACATACCTTGGTTGCAGGCTCAATCCCTGGCCCCAGTCGGGTCTGTGTGGGAGACAACCAATCAATGTGTTTCTCTCACATTGATGTTTCCCTCTATCTCCTCCCCACCTTCCCATTCTCTCTAAAAAAATCAATGGGAAAAAATATCCTCAGGTGAGGATTAACAACAACAAAGTACTCTAAAGGCAAAATGAAAAAAACCCAGGACAGCAATCAATATGTACAAAGACAACCTATGTGTGCACTACAGATAAGGCAAAGAATCCTAAAAGCCAATCAAATCAAGTGCTCAACTTTTCTGATTCTATGCCTTTCCCAAAATTGTTCCCTCCAACTGAAAGGCTCTGACCCTTCCCTCAGCCTTTGGCCTCCTTTGAGACTGTCCTAAGAACAAACCATCCTCTCACTGCTAAAGCACTTCATAATATTCCCTACTGCACCAATTAACTCTTCCTTTTTTATAACTAGTCAGGACTTTTCCGCTATGCTGCTTAAGGACCTGCATAGCATATAAAATAGCTTTCTATTTTCTACACTGCCTTGCACATTATACATCAAATATTTATGGAAACTGTCAGAACTAGAGGGACTTGGAAGTCTGAGTCAAAACTATGTCTTTATGGTAGAGCAATCAATGACCACAGAGTGGAAATGGCTTCAGTGATAAAGCAAACACTGACTAAGTACTCTAAGTGGCAAACCTGGAGATGAACTAAACAAAATTCCTGACCTCAATGAGCTCACAGTCCAATAGGGGGGAATATAATTGTAAACAACCAAAATGGAAAAAGATCCCCATGGTGATATGATGTATGAACCAGGTACTATAACAAAAAAGGCACCTAACTCAGCCTGAAAGTAGGTAAAAACCTCTTCTGCAGATCGCAACTCAACTCAGCAGCATTCAAAAGGAAAAGGTATATATGCATAACCCATAACCCATAGTGCAGTGAAGGCCTGGGAGGGGGCGAGAGGAGGGTGGAGGAGGTCATGGGGCGGGGGAATAGGGAGGCATCTGTAATACTTTGCCAGGCCAGTATGGGTCAGTGGTTGAGCGTCTATCCATGCACCAGGTTACAGGATCAATCTCCAGCAAGGGGCGTGCAGGAAGCAGCCTATCCATGTGGATATTGATGTTTCTCTCTCATTGATGTTTCTGTGTCTCTCCCTTTCCCTGCCTCTCTCTCTCAAATCAACAAAAACATTTTTTTTAAAGGACAAGGGAAGTAAGGAAGTTATTTTTTGGAATTGACACCAAAAGTATCAGCAACAAAAGCAAAAACTAAAAGAATAAGAATAGAAGAACTACATTAAAATCAAAAAGTTTCTGCACAACAAACAACAAAATGAGAAAACCTTCAGAATGAGAAAAAATATTTGCAAACCATACATCTGATAAGGGATTAATATCCAAAATACTGTATAAAGAACTCAATAGCAAAAAAATAGATAACTTTATTTTTAAAATGAGCAAAGGACCTGAATAGACACTTTTCCAAAGACATAAAATGGCCAACAGGTATATGAAAAGATGCTCCACGTAATTAATCATCATGGAAATGCAAGTGAAAACCATAATGAGATGTTACCTCACATCTGTTAGAATAGCTATTATCAAAAAGTCAAAAGATAACAAGTGTTAGTGAGGATTTAGAGAAAAGAAAACCCTTCTGCACTGTTACTAGGAATGCAAATTGGTGCAGCCATTATGGAAAACAATATTGAAGTTCCTCAAAAAATTAAAAATATAGCATATGATCCAGCCATCTCACTTCTGGGTATATATCCAAAAGAAACAAAATCACTATGTCGAAGATATATCTGCACTCCCATGTTCATTGCAGCATTTTTCGCAGTAGCCAAAATATAGAAACAATTTAAGTGCCAACCAACAGATGAATAAAGAAAATATTATACACACACACACTAAAATATTATTATTTAGCCTTAAAAAACAAGGAAACCCTGCCATTTGCAACAATGTGGATGAACCCAGAGGTTCATGTAAGTGAAATAAGCCAGACACAGAAATACAAAGATTGCATGAATTCACTTATTTTCGGAATCTAAAAGAAAAAGAAAAAAAATGTGGAACTCATAGTAACAGAGTATAAAATGGTGGTTATCAGAGCAGGGGAAGGGGAGAAAAGGGGAGATGTTGATCAAACAATACAAACTTTCAGTTATAAGTAAGTTCTGAAGACCTAATGTATAGCACGGTGACTATGAATTAGATAATAATAATGTATTGTATATTGAAATTTGCTATGGGAGGTGATGGATATGTTAATTAATCTGAGTGTGGTAATCATTTCACAGTGCATACATATATCAAATCATCAAGTTGTATATCTTAAACATACAATTTTTATTTGTCAAAATAGTAAATAAAAATTTAAATTTTTTAAAAAATAAAATAAGTAAAAAAGAAAAGGGAAGAAAGAATGGAGCAAGCCAAAGCACATAGGAAGCCTGAGCGGTGAGAGCACAGAGCTCTACGTTAGCAGGACTGGGCTTGAAGGATTGGAAGGGCCAAAAGAGGCTGATTGGCCTCTTCTGGATAAATAAAGGAATAAATGGAAAAGGAAAACTAATATGTGCTTTCTTTCTAGTGGCAAACAATTTATACTCTAGTTGAGGTAATACATATGTGTTTTGTACTATTGGTTCAGAGTCAATAAGAAGCAGCTGGAAAGAGCACAGGAAACCCAGGTTCTAGTCCTGTGTCACCAACTACATGATTGCTCTTACATTTAATGCTCATCTAGAAAATAAGATGTTTGAATTATTTTCACTAGTGTCTCTTCCTATCTCAAACATCTATCTTCATGCTAGAATAGAAGAAGGAACAGATTACTATGGACAAAGATGGGCAAGGGAGACCTTGCAGAATGATACTTTTATAATGCCAAAGCCTTTGGATACAAGTTTGTGAGGGTCCAGGATATACTATATATATATATATATATATATCTCCCACATTCAAAGGCTGTTAAATCGCGTTGTTTACCCATATCTTCAGAAAAAAATCACTTCTACTGTCGTGGTAAACAACCTGCTTCCCTATTTATAATGGTCTGGCCCTCTAGCAACTTCAGCACGAAATTATAGCTAATTTGCCTACAAACGTCAGGTGGCCATAATAATCTGGCCACTCAGTGTATATACAATCTCAAAATACTACTCCTCAGATTGATAATTCATTAATTATTAAGGGAGGAAGGTACTTTACAATGTAGTATTTGTGATTTTTTTTAAAAAAGATTTAACCTTGATTACATTAAGTAATGCCTGCTTAATTTAGGAAATACAGAAAAGTATAAGATAAATATAAAAGTCAACCCATCTTTATTATTAACATTTTGGTATATTTCCTAACAGTCCTTTATGTAGTTTTAAAAACATAGTTGAAACCATGTTTCTTTTTTCACTTAAAATAATAATTTCCCCATGTTATTAAAAACTCTATAAATGTTATGCTAAATGGTTGTATTATATACAGTATACACGCCCAGATTTGCTTAACCATTCCTCAATACTGGATTTTTAGATTGTTTAAATTGTTTTGCTATTTTTAAAAATATTTAGTTCTTCAAAAAATAAAAAAATGAATAACCATATAATCCAGCAATTCCAGTTCTGGATATACATCCAAAAGAACTGAAAACAGGGACTTGAACATGTATTTGTACACCCATGTTCATAGCTGCATTATTCACAATAGTCAAAAGGTGGAAGCAACCCGTGTCCATCGATGGATGAATGGATAAAAAGATAATTTACACACACACACACACACACACACACACACACACACACACACTAGAGGCCAAGTGCACAAAATTCGTGCATGGGTAAGGTCCCTAGGCCTGGCTGGCAATCAGGGCCACTCTGCGGGGTGACCAGCGGGGTGATCAGGGGCCCCCGCTGGCACCCCCCTTGGCTGGCCTGGTGCCACCTGCTTGCCGGCCCTACCCCCTGCTGCTGCTGCTGGTTGGGGCCTATGGATTGGAGGCAGCTCCTGCGTTGAGCGTCTGCCCCTGGTAGTCAGTGCGCGTCATAGTGACCAGTCGTTCCGCCAGTCATTCCGCCATTCGATCGATTTGCACATTAGGCTTTTATTATATAGGATACACACACATACATATACATACATACTAGAGGCCCGGTGCGCAAAATTTGTGCACTCGGGGGCAGGGGGTCCCTCAACACAGCCTGCGCCCTCTCGCAGTCTGGGAGCCCTCGGAGGATGTCCGACTGATGTCCATGGGAGCGGGCCTAAGCCATCAGTCGGACATCCTTAGAGCTGCCACGGAGGCCAGAGAAGCTCCTGCCACCAGCGCTATGCTCGCCAGTCATGAGCCCGGCTCAGGGCTTCTGGCTGAGCAGCACTCCCCCTGTGGCGCTCCTCCTGCATTGAGCATCTGCCCCCTGGTGATCAGTGTGCATCATAGCGACCGGTCATTCCACTGTTCAGTCGATTTACATATTGGCCTTTTATTATATAGGATATATATATATATGAGATGGAATATTATTCAGCCTTAAAAAGGAAGAAAATTCTAACACATGCTACAACATGGATGAACCTTGAGGACATTAAGTGAAATACGCCTTCACAAAAGACAAATATTGTATGATTCCACTCATATGAGGTACCTAATGTAGTCAAATTCAGAGACAAAGTAGAATGGTGCTTGCCAGGGCCTGGGGGAAGGAGGGAATGAATGGGGAGTTGTTGTTAAAATTTGTAAAGAGCTTCGGTTTTGCAAGATGAAAAGAGTTCTGGAGATTGGTTTGTACCACAATATGAATGTACTTAACACTACTGAACTGCACACTTAAGAGTGGTTGAGAGGATAAATTTTAAGTTATGTGTATTTATCACAACTTTTAAAATATAAAAGTTAATTTTTAAAATATATTGAGATGAGTATCTCTGTGTTTTAAGTTTTACATGCATTTCTGATTAATTCCTGATATCAGATTTCTGGAAGTGGAGCTAATAAGTGAAAGGATATTCAAAAAGCATAATGTTTTTGTCTTTTTGTTTTTTTAGCATAAGGTTCTTAAGCATACTGCCAAATTACTGTCTAGGAAGATTATACCAATTAACACAACCATCAATATTGTAAAGAGTATTTGTCACACACCACACTTTCAATCATTCAATAATTTTTATTGAGCACCTATGTGCCAGGCCCTCTCATGGCCCTGGGAATACAGAAGAGAACAAGACAGACAAAAGTCCCTGCCTTCATGAAGCATATGTTCTGGTCGGAAAGGCAGGCCAAAAATTAAAAAAAAAAAATTAAGTGAGCAAAAGATATAATATAGTATATGGTGAAGGAGATAAAAAAAAAAAAGAAAGAAAGAAAGAAAAGAAGGGGAAGCAGATAAGTGTTATAAGGGACGGGCTGACATTTTAGAAAGGAAGGCTATAGACACCTCTCTGACCTGGGGAAATGTGAGTAAAGATATGGAGGAAGGGAGAAAGTCATCAAACTACCTGGGCAAAGGACATTCCAGAGAGAGGGATCAGCAACCACAAATGCCCTAAAGCAGGAACATGCTAGAGTGTCTGCAGTGCTCAAGAAACAGCCAGAAGGCCAGTGTGACTGAAGTGAGGAGAGTTGGGGGAGGGGGGGGGGGTGGGGGGGGGGGGGGGCGGTTGGGATTAGTAGGAGAGGTAATCTGAGAAGGAGTTCACATCTCATGGTCCTTGAAATTGGACATTATCATTTTTTCTTTTCTTTTTAATTTAATTTTATGATGGTAAGACTAACATGAGATCTACCCTCTTAAATTTTTAAGTGTCCAATGTTGTATAGCAGACATCTAGAAGTTATTCATATTGCTTTGATCATTTTTTTCTATCCTGGCTATTTTGATAGTTAAAAAGACAATATATTAGTAGGCTTGGAGTGCTATAACAAAATATCATAGATGGTAAACCAGAGACATTTATTTCTCACTGTTCTGGAAGCTGGGAAGTCCAAGATCAAGGTGCTAGCTAAGTCAGCGCCTGCTGAGAGCCCTCTTCCCGGCATGAAGATGGCTGCTTTCTCACTGCTTCATCACATGGCCAAGAGAGGGTGATCTCTCTCTCTCTTACTCTTCTGATAAAGCCATTCATCTACAACATGAGGGCCCCACCCTCATGACCTCATCTGACCCTAATTGCTCCCAAAGGCCCCATCGCCAAATACTATCACATAGGGGTTATGGCTCAACAAAGGAATTTGGTGGGGGACACAGTTCAGTACATAGCAGACAGTATCTTGTTTTAATTATACAAGGTTTTTTGACAAACTGTTAAGATTAAAGTTATTTTTAAGGAAGATCAACTTTGCAGAGGTATACTTGATGAAATAGACAAAATAAGAGAACCATCTTGGAAGTTTTATAATAATCAAGATAGATAAATTCATTCATCTCTTCAAAATGATTTTTGGAGCACCTAAAACATAGTAGGCACTGAACAAGGCACAAATAAAAGGGAGTAGTAGCTGGAGTAGTAGAAGTGGGAATGGACAGAAAACGAAAATGTATTAAGAGGCATTTTCAAAATATGTAAATTAAATTTGGTAATAAAATACAGGATGAAAAAGAATATAAATTCATAAGTACTGCAAGTTACTTGAGAGCAGGAAATATAGCTAATTCATCTCTGCATCCCACACAGTTCATTATATGATGTTTAGTAAATGCTTAGGAATTAAAGATAAGTAAGGGAACGTTTTCTAAAGACGGGAAAAGACCATGGAAGGGAGAGATGAAGAAAAATTGTTGGGGAATGCTTAATTTGAAATGGAAAGAAGAAACCTGGAACCTAAAATTGAAAAGGAAGGAGTCAGAGAAATAAGAAAATCAAAACCATGCTGTACCACAGGGTAAGAACCAAGCTAAAAAGAAGAAGGATTCTCGCCTTATTGATGTGGATTTGGCAATAGTGGAAGTCACTGGTTGTGACAAGGATGAAGCCAGGTTGTAGAGGATAACAGATGATGCCAGGGCAAAAAAAGGGGAGTAATAACTACCTATTCCTTAAGAAATCTTGTAATAAACTGAGAAAGGAAAAATAGAGATGCCCTAACACACACACACAAAAACTCTACCAGAAATACCTACATTAGCCTCTGAACGTGCAGTGAGGCTAAGTAAGCCTTAAGGAAATATTTACAACATTCAACCTAGTTGGGAGCTCAACAACCTTGTGGGTCAAATGAATACAGGAAAGATCCCATCTATGCCATGTATAAAGAGGCAGCAGATCTTCACATTTGCTACTAATAGCTGGTTTGGTAAGTGGCCTTAAGAGGTCACAGAGAAAGTAGTAACTGTTGTAGTAACTGCTAGATTTTAGCTAATGTGAGCTAAATCAGCTTAAGTCAATTAAGGTTCTTTTTCTGTTTTAGTCTCACTAAGAGACTATGAGAGGCTCTCTTCAAACATCCAATAAATAATAATAAATTAAAACAAAACAACATCCAGAGATATTAGCTATCCACTCATATTTAAGAGGCTTATGATTAAACGCTGGCTGGAAATTCTGTGGCAACTGATAAGCTTCACTGGAGAGTAACCATGCCAAAATGTTTATACTGCTTTAGATATCAAGAAACTGAATAAATAAATTCATTTGACTAATATGCATGAGACAATTTAAAAGCAATATTGTTTGTAATTAAAGCAAACATCAATTTCTCTTCCTAAAATGCTTAGTTTTCTTGGGAAGTTAGATAAAGGAGTAGGGGCAAAATCCAATGTTATTATTTTATATCCTTTAAAAACAGAGTTTAGGAGAGATGCCTAAATGACAGCTAACTTATCCTATAAGTAAATATAAAGTTTCTGTAAACATTCTGTGGGAAAAAAAGAAAATCATATCTTTTTATCAGAGATGTATAATATACAGTTTTATAGAAATATAACAAAAACAAATACCTGATCCCCATCAAAGATAAATGTTTGTTTTTTATTTTATTTTAGCAAGAGGTATTAGGTAGTCTGGAAACTACTGAGCTTCAAGCATGGGTGGTTCCAGAACATTCTTTCGTCTCCTTTTAATAATCACATTGGTGATTTAGAGTGATGATTTCTATAGATAAAAAGGAAGCATCAGTTTCCAGAGTCTGAATAAGAGGTATCTTGGGAGTACAGCTTTATGCTAAAAGCACAAATCTAGTTGAAACTCAACTACTTTACCAATCTCTTATTTAATAAAGACAATCAGTAAGGATCAAACAGCTCCATTCCAGACAGTCCAGATACAAATAAACAAACTGACATTTTGCCACCTAATAATATGTCTTAAAAACAAATGCAACTCAAAAACCTAAATTCCTTTTTTTCACATACAAAATTAATTTTACTAAGCTGTTGTACACACACTGTGCGCACACACGCATTTTTATGGGCTTTAAAATGCTATTCCTATTTCACCCTAAACACTAAGGATTCTTTCTTTTTTTAAAATATTTTTTTATTAATTTAAGAGAGGAAGGGAGAGGGAGAGAAAGACAGAAATATCAACGAGAGAGAATCATTGATCGGCTGCCTCCCGCACGCCTCCTACTGGGGATATAGCCTGCAACCTGAGAATGTGCCCTTGACCGCAATCGAACCCGGGACTCTTCAGTCGACAGGCCAACTCTATCCACTAAGCCAAACCAGCTAGGGCCAGGATTCTTTCTGATGATGGGATAAAATGCCACAAATGACAGCATGGCTACATTATGACAAAATATTTCATATTTCCTAAGAAAACAGGATGGATTTCATCTAAATATACTGAATTTCATTTAAATATCTAAATCAGTGGTTCAAGTTACAAAATTTGGAAGGAGGGGGGGAACCTAGCCCCAAAGAGCTGAACCCAGAACCCAACAGCCAAACCTAGTCCCGCAGGGCGGAGCCTAGCCCCAAAGAGACAACCCAGACCCGAAGAGCCAAAGCCCAGACCCGCAAGGCTGAGTCTAGCCCTGAAGAGCCTAGCTCAGACCCGAACAGCCGAACAGCCAAAGCAAGTCCCGAGGGGCGGAGCCTAGTCCCGAAGAGCCACGCCCAGACCCAAATAGCTGAAGCCCAGACCATGCAATATAATCTGAATAAATTTTCCCATATTGCTACATAGCCTTCAAAATTATCATTAAATGGTTGGAATTAGCTGACATTTATGATTTTCTTAACTCTTGCCCTCTGTGCTCTGCCTTGAAGTGTTAGATATTTCTTCCCAATTTTTCACGATATATGATGTTGCAATATACATGCAACATGAAAAGCCAACACAGCTCTTTTCTTCCCTTGAATTATATCCCTGAATTAAGATTTCCGGGGGGGAGGAGGGCGGGGATTACTAAACCACAGGATTAATTTTTAATGACTCCTGGTTGCCTTCCAAAAGTATTACAAATTTACATTGCTTTAAGCAACAGAAAACTTGCTATGTTAGACATTACCATTTTTGGTGCTTTTGATGTAAATCAGTGTTAGAAGATTTTATCAGGTAATTTGAGATCTTCCTTTAGTCCTCTAATTTTGGTTATTCAAGGGCATGAGCTTGCTCTATTTCTCTTAAACTTCGTTGTCATTTTCAGCCACTTAGAGTTAAGAAGAATGAAGAGTTTTTTTACTTGTAAACTCAGTATTCTTACTCTAAGGTGGGTAGAACATATAATCAATTGTTCTGTTTTCCTTAAATATATATATACTTGTGGTCATCTTGTCAAGTAACAGCAACTGCTAGAAAAGAAACAGAGCCTAAATTTCAATCACCATAAAAGTAAAATCTTTTAACCAATAGCCACTTTTGAGATTTCAACATCCATAACAACTATGAGCACACAGGGCCAAGGTGTCTCTCTTGATTAGCAATCTCTAGAGAAAGACCAAGAACAATGAAGAGCTTACAGAATTATCATGACAAAAAATAACGTTTAACTGAGCACTGGTGCCAGGTACTATTAGAAGCATTTTTACATCCATTATCACATTAATTCAAACTAAGTAGCCTATAAGTTAGAAAATATCCCACTTTACTATGGGGAAAAACTGAGGCTTAAAGAAGGTAAGTTACTTATCCAAAGTAGATACAGGAAGGTCACATTTTTAAAAAATATATACTTTTATTGACTTCAGAGAGAGGAAGGGAGAGGGAGGAGGGAGGAGGGAGGAGGGAGGAGGGAGAGAAACATCAATGATGAGAATCATTGACTGGCCGCCTCCTGTACGTCCCCCACTGGGGATCGAGCCCACAACCCGGGTACAGGAATCTAATCGTGACCTCCCAGCTCATAGGTCGATGCTCAACCACTGAGCCACGCCAGCCAGGCTTCTTAATCTTTGTATATGGTGGTATCCTTCCCACAGGATGTGAATTCAAAAAGAGAAACATTCCGATCTAAGTCTGACAGCAGGGAGATGTAAAGTTGGAAGAAATGAGGATCTCACCAGCATTACAGCAGTATTTATGATCAATGGTAGCACTAATGTAAAAGAGGGAGAGGATTAGCTCCCCCATTATCTCCATCAGCCAACCCCTCAGCCAACCTAATAAACATATCATCTATAGAGGGCTCTGCCTTCCAAAGCCCACCATCCCTATATAATCCCTCTAAATAGACATTCTAGAGTTGCCACTGTGTGATGATGATAAAGAATGCTTGCTTCTATTGCCTCTCCTTTTCTGTGTTGGTAGGATTTGGGGTTCTTGTTTGCTCACTCTGAGAAAAAGAAGATGAAAAGATAATACTAAATTAAATTGCATTCAATCATAATTGGTCATTTCCATGTATTTAGTTTAACAAATATTCCTCATATGCCAAGCAAATCTTATAAAAGTTGAAGTTTACTATACCAATAAAATACTTGCATTTAGAGGAAAGGGTGTCCTTCAGAAATATGCTACTTTATACGTAACTAAAGTAAATATCTCATTAGAGTCCAGAGGTTTGTTCTTAAATTTTTAAGTAGTTCAAAAGCAAATCAAACCATAAAATATTATATTGGTTCAATCAGTTTTTTGGGTTTTCCTGATTAACGGTATTTTAAATTGTGTTTAGGTTTGCTGATACTAATTAAAATTAACTGGTCCTTCATAGTAGTTTGGAATGTTTCAAAATTTAAGTAACTCTGGGGCCTGTATGAGAGGGCAGGTGGTATGCAACCCCCATAAAAACCAAGAGAAAAAGCAGTACAAGGTATTTTCCTGTTTCATCCAGAGCATACAGTCAGAGCCGGTAATTAACTATGGTGTCCCCAGACCTAGAAGGCTATGCTTAGGCTTCTGTGATTGTATTAACACAAATAACCTCCAAAAAACAGACATGATTCTCTGGAAGAATTTAGGTTACGTTATAAAAAGCCTGGGGAAAAGGGCACATAGATACATGAATGGAACATATAGTACTTCAAGTGCTTTGATGAGTATTTCAATGATAATTTTACAGACTTGCATCTGAGCAAAAATTACAAGAGCCAAAGAAGTTGCAGCCTATAGTCCCAAATCCAATCTTCACTACTCTCACAGAAGAAACAACCAAAAATAAAACATGATTCAAGAATATCCAAAACAAGTTAATGCAAAAGAAATATCTGACATTTAACTACCTGAGGCTTCAAGAAATCTAGATATTTCCTAAAATACTCTCCTAATCTGATCTCAGAAGAGTTAAAAAAAACTCAAAGTAAGCTAAAAATAAAACAAGCTCACACAATCAAACTTATTATCTATGTAACAAAATGCCTGTCAAAGAAGTCTTGAACCCAGGATATCAAAAATACTAACATCAAAATCGCAAGAAAATCAACGGCAAACCTGAATATTTGCGTTTTCCATGACACAGATCATTTCAGTGACACAGGTACCTTCAACTTGGGACCAGGAGGCCTGCTTGTCGGAGTTGAAAAAACTCCAATCTAGAGTCAGTTCGGGGACGTGGGTTCCAGTCCTATTGCCGCTACTATTTAGGTGGGTAGCCCTAAGCAAGTCACTTAACATTCTCTCCTTCTCAGGGTTTACTTTCCGTATTAAAGAGGTTGACTAGACCAATGTTTCCTAAACTCACCTAATCATAAGAATTACTCTGAGGTAACTGTTAACAATCTGGATTCCAAGCCCCCTTCCCTAGAGATTCTGTAATGTTGAGGAGATCCCTGAAGAAGGCCTAGGATCTTATACTTAGTAAATGATCCAAGTGAGGGGCCAGTACCACCATGTTTTCCTCATGGGTGTGGTTGGGGGGTCTCTGCTCAGACTATGCAACCGTAATGGATCCAAGTTCAAAATATGGCAACTTTGAAAGAAACTACCAGGTGACTAAAGTCAATCAAAAACATCCAGAAAATTATCATCTATAAAAATAGTAGCAGCAGCAAAATATGCCCCAGCTGAAAGGAAGCTGAAAGCAGTTCGAGTGTATGGAACACCATCTTTGGCTCTGTATGAAAGGATGATATTAAGGTGCCTGAAGACAAGAAACAGCTCCCTATTGGTGTGTCCTCAGACAGAGGGGTTGTTAAGCAGATGAAAAGTGTAATGGCTACGCTGTGAGCCAGGAAAGAAGTTAAGATTGTTTGAAAGTGGTGATAAAAATAGGGGTATACTTCATAGGACTTATTCTGACCAGTTTGTGCTGACATTCAAAGGAATGGGAAGAAAACCCCCTACTTTTAGAGATGTGTCAGTCATTGCCCTGGAATTACTAAATTCTGGGTATGAGTTTGATGAAGGACCTGTCATCTTTGATTCAGGTCTGTCATCTCCTACAAGACAGAAGAAAAGCCCATCCTTTCCCTTAATACCATTTATTCCAAGTGCTGAGAGCATGAGTATCCAGGATGACGTTGATGCTGCCGTGCTGCAGAATTACCGGGAACACCATCTGACCAACATCATCTACTATTCTGTGAAGGAATCCACTATAAGTGAGCAAAGTGCCAGGATGACAGCCATGGACAATACCAGCAAGAATGCATCTTGACTTGATCAGCAAACTGACTTTGACTTTCAACTACACCCGCCAAGCTGTCGTCACAAAGGAGTTGATTGAAACATCTCTGGTGCTGTAGCTCTGGATTAATGAAAATCAAGTTTCATCCTCAGACAAGCAGTAAAGGAAGAAAATTCAGCCAGTTAATTATGCTTTTAGCTTACTGCTGTCCTGGTCTGAAGAAATTATTGGTCCATTGTTTAAATTACTAAGGACAGCAAGGTATTTGTAAATTATCTTACAATAAACAACTTACAATAAGAAGAAAAAAGGGATCCGAGTAATTCTTATCATTTGGTAAGTTTTGCAAACACTAGACTAGGTGATCCGTGAACTACCTGTCCTTCCAGCTCTGATTCTATAGTATCTGGATATTTCATAAGGATGTCCTAAAAACATGCACAACTATAATGGTTAGCATGTGTTATTAGACAAAATTAATAAACATATTAACAAATATGCCCATCTCCCAATCCCCAATACCATTCATACCTTTTAAACACCCATGAAAACATTCTCCTAGATACTAGGCAAGTGTAATACTTTATTTGGTGGTGAAAACAAAAGTTCTTAATATTAAACTCTCAGGACATTAATATGGAAGGACTTGTGTTATAGAAAGAGAGAATTGTACACCTAATATTTTAAGTGAAAACTATACACTGCATTCTTTCCTTGAAGAACAACATTATCTGGTGATTCTACCTGTTCCTAGCTAAGAAATAGCTAGAAAAACAGTCTGGCGAAGTCCCTAGCAGCTATAAAACTGCTCTGTAATACTGGAATGCAACTGTTTCAAAGCTAAAAGCAAAAAACAAAAGAACAATAACTGGTTACTAATGCTTCAAATTCAACAGTGTAGACAACTAGGTGGCTAAGAGTCCCCAATGTGTTAGAAAGGTTTTATCAGGTAAATCAAAGCCTGCAGAATGCTTTCTGCACACAAAGGTAGCAACCTTTAATTTAGCCCTTCCTTCCACTACACCATAGACCACTCCTCTAAAATTCTCATAATCTTCTAATGGACTTTACTTGTATTCTTTTATTTAAATTTATAAGTAACAAAACTAACAAAAAGAAAAAGAGAGAAAGCCCGATTGCATGGAGTGCAGAGGGGCAGAGCTGCAAAGGATGCTCGTGAGTGACCAATTATGATATAGGTGGCTACAAAAAAATGTAAATAAAGTCAAGATTAAAACACAAAACTGAGTTTGAATCACCCTTGCCACACAAACAGATAAAGAACTAAGAGTAAAACATTACTACATACTTTAGCTATTAGAAAAACAGTGCAGAGTAGCCCCCTAAAGCAGTACGCACTGGTACACCAGGTTAGTATAAACCATGTTCCAAATGAATCTTGATGCTTGAGGTGGAAATACTCATTAGTTACATGTAGGAGCACACAGGCCAAAAAGTGATTTGCTTTAATGGCAAAAGTGGGAGCACCAACTATTATGTACAGCATCACAGAAGCATTGAGTTTAAAGTCAGATATATACTTAAATACATTTCTGGGTCTGAAGCCCAACAAGCTCTGAGGCAATGTTTTGACCAAACCTTACACTCAATTAAAATAGAAATGTAAGATCAGGATCCAGGGGGCCAGCATAATAGTGTGGTTAAGGGCACAAGGTTGGCTGTCACACAGACCTGAGCTAAAATCCCAAATCAACAAATTACTGTGTGACCTTGAACCAGTCATTTAAATTAAACCTCGACTTTCTCATTTGTAAAATGGAGATAATGATTCACACTGTTGTTACAAAATTTAAACAAGGTGATTCATGTAAAGCATTCAGCCTCATACCTGGCACAGAGGAAATAAGCAATAATAATAAGCTAGCTGTAAAATTAGCATGATTAACTGCCTTTCAACCTCAAGGAAAGCTGAGTTTCCTGGCAGCCAGACAAGTTCTAATCATTATAAAAAAAGACATTCACATATACTCATATAAAGATAGTTTTTCATTTCTTTCACATTACAGGAACTTCCCCCCCTCCTTAGTAAAGAATACTTCAGACTAATAATGTACAACTATATACAGGAAAGGCTTCAATGCAGACATTCTTCATTAGGAAGGACAATTTTCATGATCTAACCAGTTTCGGGGAGTTAATAGTTGGTACTGTTAGGAGAAAGAGAGAAAGAGAAGCATAAAAAGTCTTCAACCCACACACCACCGTTCAATAGAGAAAAAACAACAGTTGACTATTTGCATTGTTTCATAATTGAGTTAGAAAATGAAGAAGAAAGCAATCAGGTGAAATATTTTAACTCAAACACAGCTGTTAGTAAGGTTAGAGTGACCAAACTCACCAAAAAAGATCAAGAGTCTGGTTGGGGTTGCTCAGTAGTTGAGCATCAACACATGAACCGAGAGGTCAACGATTCAATTCCTGATTTGGACACATGCCCAGGTTGAGGGCAACCCACTAGGGGACATGCAAAAGACAAGAGGATGTTTCTCTCTCATAGATGTTTGTGCAAAAGGCAGGATGTTTCTCTCTCATAGATGTCTCTGTCTCTATCCTTCTCCCTTCCTCTCTCTCTAAAAATCAATAAAAACATATTTTTTTAAAAATATCAAAAAAAGGTGAAAAATCAGTTATTCCCGGAGTTTAAGTAACACCTGCGCACTCTACCCTTTTAAGATCATGGCTCAAATTTCCCAACTGCAACTTTTTCCATTCTTCCAAATATGCCACTAGCTTGAATGTACCTTTAATTTGTACTATCTCCTTAACTAAGAACATTACTCTGGTTAAGGACAAAAATAAAATCTTGTGCATTATTATTTTTCTAGAATTCAAGAGAAAATATTACTACTTCACTTACTTATGGAATATATTTTAAAAATACTGAGAGGTCATGGGGGGGGGCGGTGAGAGGAGTTCCTCATGAAAATAAATCAGTCATAGGAAAACTGTTCAAGGACAACCAAAACCAAATTTCAAAAAAAAATGCAATTTTTAAATTTTGAGTTAGGAGCAGGCTTTAATGGGTTGTGAGGTACAGAACTAAATTCTCAAAGAAAAAAGATACATAAGTGAATTAAAGGCTTCTGCAGGGAGTACACACTGCTACCAACCCATCAGATGTGCAAAAATTCTTAATTTAAAAAAATAGAGAGTAAATTCTCTGTATCAATATTGGGAAATTTAACAACAGAAAGAAAATAAAGTATTTCATAGGCATTTTCAAGCATTTAAAGATATCTTCCTGTATTACAGATATTACTACAAAATGAAAGAAGAGACTGGTTAGATGGTCTAATTAACAACTCGGCAGTGAAAGAATAATGACATGGCCAAAAGACGCTCTGTCACCTAGAGATAATGGACAGTTTCTGTTTACTGTTTAAGAACCCAGAAGAATCTCCTCCTGCTTTTAAATGCAAATTACCAATCTCAGAAGCACATTCTGCTCTATTCCTTTATCTGAAAATTACTGCAATGTGATCCTGTTCCAGAGAGGACCCCATTCAGGCAGGAAAATGGAATTAGGACAACCACACACTCAATAAGTGTGTTGAGATCATGGTCACATACAATGAGCTGTCACCCTCACACGTGGTCTTTTTCAGTGGAGAGACCACTATCTGTGATCAAAATTCTATTTGAAGAAGGAAAACTTAGTTTTGAGGACTATCAGGTTTTTAAAGTTTATATAGACATTTTAATATGTGTATATACACTAACATCACAGCAATTTAAAAACTGGACATCCCTTGGTTTTCAAATAACGACACAAGCTATTTAATGGAAACTTTTTTAAAGGCAGAATTTCAGTAATATTGGTATGGTTTGCTATTTAGTTGTACATTATATGGTAAAACAAACAAACAAAAAAATACCACAATGCAAGAAAGGTGAGCACCTCAGACTCTGCACTTCTCTTCCCTGTTAAAATTCCCGAGAACAGTGGATGCTGACTTGGAGACATACTGCAATTTAATGTACCAGGTGGTCAAGGTTAAAAAGAACACGTTTACACCAGAAAAACTCAAGGAATAAACAAACCATAATAAAGGGATTCATCCCATTGTTAAAGGTTATAGTTTTCTGCCAAAACCACACTTGATTTGCGAAATTTTATTCGATGTCAGGTAAATATAAACAAAGAGTAAAGAATGCTAGACAAGTTATAGCCTCATAAAAGGTTAACTTACCTCTAGTCTTTCCAAGTTATATATTAATAAAGAACTTTAGTGTTTTGCAAAACCTCTTTTCTAGCTATGGCAAGTAACATCCAAATGAGTGAATTTTTTGTTTTATTTTTTTTTTTGGTGATACTGGTTTATCCCACCCCCTAGCACCCAAGGCAGACCTCAATTTTCCTTCCCCCACAGGTCACCCGGCAACCAGGCACAGAAGCTATTGAAAATGCACTTCCAATCTCTGAAACGTCAGTGAATGTTTAAGGAGGAGGAAAAGGATTGTATTGAGTTTAGAAAAGCTATTTAAATGTTTTGCCGAATGCCTGCGATTAGTACATGCCAACCTAATGGCATAGCATGACATTAGCCGCCCCCTCCTTTCGTCCACCCACCCAGAACCATAGCAATGAATGCAGCAGAGCACTGAAGACCAAAGAGCCTGAAGAGTATCATGCACAGAAAATAGGAAGCCTGCGTTTTTTATACGGGAAAAGGCAAGTGATGGCAGTCTTGTGCTTTTAAAGAACCTAGAAGCGCTTACTAGTTCAACCCATCCCCCAATCCATGCCACCCTTTCAACTTTGTAATTAAAAGAGAGGAGAAATTCCGGTCAACTCGCCTTGGGGGTTGGTCTGAGGGTTGAGGACTCAAGCAGGGAGGAGGATGGAGAGAGAGAAAGAGCAAGCCAATGAAAGATACCAAAATTTCCCACCTTTCTTAAATTCTTCCAGCATAGCGTCCAACTTGGTGTCATTGAAAACAAAGTGCAAGGGGTGGTTATAAAATTTAGTGATGGTTTTCAGGGGAGTACAGTCATCTGGATCCACGAAGGCCAAGTCTTTAACAAAGAGGAGGTCCACAATGTTGGAGCGCTCTCCCTCGAACACGGGGATGCGCGTGTAGCCGCTCTCCATGATCTCCGACATGGTGTTGAAGTCCAGAATGGCTTCCCCGGTGATCATGAAGCAGTCCCGGAGGGGAGTCATCACGTCCTCCACCGTCTTGGTGCGCAGCTCCAGCGCCCCTTGGATGATGTTCAGCTCCTCCTTCACGAGGTCGTTGTAGGGGTCTGTGACCCGCAGCATCTCCAGCAGCTTTTCCCGGTTGTAGACGGTGCCTATCTCCTGGCCCAGGACGCAGTCCAGCAACTTGCTGACTGGGTAAGAAGCGGGGAAGGTCATCATCATGAAAAACTTGGTGAGGAAGATGGTGTTGGCTCCCACGGCCAGGCCGTGCCGGGAGCAGATGGCCTGGGGCACGATCTCCCCGAAGATGACGATCCCGATGGTGGAGACCACCACGGCCACCAGGCCCGAGCCGGCGATGTCGTCGAGCAGGATGGTGAGCGTGGTGTTGACCAGCACGTTGCCCAGCAGCAGCGAGCACAGCAGGTAGTTGCCCTGCCGGCGCACGGGCTCGATGCGCTTGGCGTAATTCTTCTCCTTCTCGGTGCCGCAGTTCTGCACGATGCGCAGCTCCATCGGGTCCAGGGCCATGAGCCCCAGGTTGAGGCCGCTAAACATGCCCGACAGGCACAGGAGCAACGAAATAAAGATCACCTGCAGCCAGAAGGGCAGCAGGAACTTCTTCTCCTCGCCCACGATCATTTTGGTGTCCTCGCCGTCGTGGTAAATCCAGGTGGTCTCAGCCCACGGGGGCGGCGGAAGCCCGGCCACCCCGGAGCCGCCCTTGCCCCCGACG
>NW_005370043.1:3032228-3032470 GCF_000412655.1 Myotis brandtii
ACAAGAGCCACAGCCAATCATAGGGTGGCTGCTGTAGCTGCGGCTTCATCCTTCCCACCCGGCGGCGCGAGTGCAGGCACCGGCCCCTGAACGAGACTGCAAGGGAGCGTCTGCACCCAGTGCTCAGCAGTCCGCCTCCCTGACTGACACTGGCCCGGCCTGGGCCGGCTGAGGAACCTGCAGGCTCGCGGGTGGGGGGAGAGGGAGGAGACAGCGCCAGGCGCTGCCACGAGAGGCAGTGT
>NW_005370043.1:3032624-3131945 GCF_000412655.1 Myotis brandtii
GCCGCGGGCCAATGGCAAGGCAAGGGGCGGGGAGTTGAGGGCCACGGTGCTCAGCACGCCAAGTTTCCTACTGAAAGGCGCGTGACTCTTGTGTATGTGCGAGGGGAGGAGGTGTGGCCGGCCGGCCCCGAGAGCCAGTCACAGAAGAGAGCTGTCTGAGAGGGGCGGGGCCTCCCGTCCCACTGCCAATGAAAAGGGGCGGTCCGCGCGTTCGCGGTTCCCTGAGGAGCCTCAGTAGTAGAACGCGGTACTTGGTTTAACTCGGTTGGACTGAAGTGAGGCGCGAGGCGGCTGGTTACTCGCTGCACCGGGTGAGAGCGCCCCAGTGCTCGGTGCCGGTGAAGAGAGGGCTGCGCCTTCCTGCCCCAGGAGCCCACTAGGCACGGCTTAAGATGCACTTTAGCCTAGAATAAAGCCGGGGTACCGGCCGCGTCCCCCTACTCTAGTCTTACACGCCGCTGCATCCGAGACTGGCGGCGGCCAGGTGGCCCCAGCACTGCACTGACCAGCTCTTCGGGAGCCTTTCGCTTCTCCCCTAAACGACGCGCGCACTCTGCAGCTCGCGGTCAGGTGCCGCCACCTGCCGGCGACCTGGGTGCTCTGCAACGCTTTCCATGTGTGCCCCAAACCGGAGGGTGTGCAACGCGTGGGGCTAAAGTTGAGCAATTTCCCCATCTTCCAAATAATCTACTGATAGTCTTGCTGAAAGTATATATTCCATGGACCCCCAGTTACTGAAAGGGAAGGACCCAGGAGTCTATTTCTAACAGGCACCAGGCAAGTCTGGGAAATGGGAGGGAGCAGACACATGAAGGCTCTATTTTTTTATGCTGTTTTTTTGAAGTTGATTTTAAAGAGGGAGGAGGAGGAGAAGGAAGAGAGAGAGAGAGAGAGAGAGAGAGAGAGAGAGAGAGAGAGAGAGAGAGAGAGAGATGTAAGGGGACCAAACATGAAACCAGAGCATGTGCCCTGACGGAACTGAGCCACACCTGCCAGGACTGAAGGCACATTCTTAATGCACTGACCACACCGTACTAGGTTCAACATCGCTCAGCAGAAAAAAAAATCCTGAAGACCTAGCTCCCTGGGATTCCCAAGCCCACTGCGTCTGGAGGAGATATGGTAGCAGAGTAATTGACAATTGATCTTTTTCTTGCAATTTTAACATCTAAAAAATAATTGTTTCCTTCCTTTTTTTTTTTAATTCTGCAAGCACATTTTCTTCCCTTTTTGTAAACCAGTCAAACATTTTATCAATTTCTGGGAGGGATGACTGCAGTGGCCTTCTAACTGGTCTCTCCTCTTCTACACCTGCCCCCTTACCTTCTCAACCCAGCATTCAGTGGTCGTGTTAAATCAGACACTGTTTGCTCCCTTGTCTGAAATTCTCCTCTGGATTTCCCATCTCGTAGGAGTAAAAGCCACAGTACCTACATTTTCTGACAAGGCTCTAAGGATCTGCTGCCTCCTTTTACTCCTCTGACCTTATCACCTGCTGCTCCAGCAAATCCTCCTGGCAGTTTCTCATTCTCTCTGGGATGCTCCCCTGGGAGCCTGTGCACTTGCTGTTGTTTCCTGTGCCTGGGACTCTCTCCCCGCAGATGTCAGCATAGCCCCTCGGTTCACCTTCTTTAAGACTACTCAAAGGCCACTTTTTCTTTTTTCTTTTTCTTTTCTTTTTTTTTGAGGATATGTTTGTTTTTGTAAATTGATTTTTAGAGAGAAACATCGATGTGAGAGAGAAACATCTATCCGTTGCCTCCCATACATGCCCTAACATGGGATCCAACCCTCAACCTGGATATGTGCCCTGACCAGGAATCGAACCCAAGACCCTTCGGTGCATGGGATGATGCTCCAACCAACCACACCAGCCAGGGCCAAAGGCCACCTGTTTTTAAACTTGTAAACAAACACTCCCTGTACTCCATCTCTGTTTTATTTTCCTTAATTTAGTTTATTATGTCTTCTTTCACTAGAACTTGAGCTTCCTGAGGGCAAGGATTTTGTCTGTTTTGTTCACTGTCATATTATCAAGGCCTATGACAATGGTAGATGTTCGAAACAATATATGTAGATTGTTAAAGAAATGAAAGAGCCTGGCTAGTTTGGCTCAGTTAGTTGAGCATCATCCCATGCGCCAGGAGGTCACGGGTTCGATATCCGGTCAGGGCACATGCCCGGGTTGCTGATTCCATACACAGTAGGGGTTGGTGCAGGAGGCAACCGATGGATGTTTCTATCTCTCCCTCTCCCTTCATCTCTCTGAAATCAATTTTAAAAACACGTAATTTTATATTTTTGTTAATCCTCACCCAAGGGTATTTTTTCCATTGATTTTTAGAGAGAGTGGAAAGGAGGAGAGAGGGGAAAGAGAGAGAAATGTTGATATGAGAGAGATACGTCCATTGGTTGCCTCCCAACAGGGGCTAGGGATCGAACCTGCAACCCAGGTGCATGCCCTTGACCAGGAATGGAACGCACAACCTTTTGGTACATGAGCCAATGCCCTAACCACTGAACACACCGGACAGGGCAAAAATATATATATTTTTTAAAAGAAATAAAATAATTTTTATTCTGATTATTTCAAGTAATGTCCCAATTCTAGCTTCCAGGCCTTCAGCTTCTGGTGCTGCTTCCCTACCCCTAATTCTCATACTACTATATTGAAAAATACGTTCATATTTTTAAAAAATGTATTCACAGCCAGGCCGGCATGGCTCAGTGGTTGCATGTCGACATATGAACCAGGAGGTTACAGTTCAATTCCCAGTCAGGGCACATGCCTGGATTGCGGGCTCGATCCCCAGTGGCGGGCATGTAGGAGGCAGCTCATCAATGATTCTCTTTCATCATTGATGTTTCTATCTCCCTCTCCCTTCCTCTCTGAAATCAATAAAAATATAGTTTTAAATGGATTCACAGACTTGGCATGCATTTATAAAAATAACATTATTGAAGGTTAGAAGGGAAAAGTGGAGCTTTTTAGGAATATCTGACAAAGGTTAAGGATAGATATGTACCTTCGAAGTCAGCTGATTGAAAATGAAACTTTTAACTTCATAAAAAGTGTGAGTACAAGTGTGTTTAAGGGAGCTGAGAGGGAAGATGATTAAAAGCTTTCAAATGCTGAATGCACACTTTTGGGATGAGTGTGGAGAACGGGGTGGGGGAGAGTTTGCCAAACCTACAGACATTTCCTGTGCATTTCAGAGAACCCTAGGATGGTCAGGAAACTGGCATCCAGCAATTGAGAAGCAAGTTAGAAATTCAGGACTCCATCGCAAATTTAGGACCAAAAAAATGTCCTGGATTTCCCAGCAAGTTAGAAATTCAGGACATTTTACAATATAATTTACAGTATAAAATAAACCAAATTCAAACCATATAGGGGATTGCTGAGTAATGTTTATACTGGGTAGGGGGATCATATTGGTCATGTACAGCCAAGTAATTTTTCCTTAGCAAAGGGGATCTGCCTTCAAGTTTGGAAGCTTTTTAGCTGAAGGAGTTACCCTTTCTTTAGTGAGGGGCTGCTGCTGCAGGTTTATGGTGACTTCCAGGGGCTTCCAATCTATCCATCTGGATGAACGGAGGACAAAGGCAACATTTTCTTCTAGGGATCACTTTTTCAATCTGGAAGAAAAATACACAATAAAAATCTGCATTCTGAGCATATTTCGCCTCCAAAAGACCTATAGAAGGTCCAAGATTGCTAAAATGATTGCTGCGGATATCTAATCGTAGGTAGGTTCTGACTTTCACCCTAAACAAGTCATGTAGGTAAAGCCAGAACCTCCTAGCAAACACCTTCCCCAACATTCTCTCTAGTTCTCTCTTCCCTCTCTCTGGCCAGAATCCTTCACTGGATACTAAAGGGAAGAGTGGCTGTTCAATTTACTCGTCTGCATGGATAAGCTCCCAGGTCCACAGTCAGGGGTCTGGGAAGGCATGGCATCCAGACCTAAAAGTCTTTTAGTTGGCTGTTAAAGATTGCAAGTAAAACACCAAATGGCTCTATCCGCATTTGTTTTTCATCATAAAGCTCTGATTTTATAAAGAAGCGCCCCCCCCCCCACGAAAATCACCTAGTTGTGGAAAAATAGTCAAAGTTATTGCTTCAACAGTGACATTGTAATTGCACCAAAGCACAAGGTCCTCTGAGGAAAATGGGAATTGGGCAAATGCTGGAGTTACCCAAACATTCCCTGGACTCAAATCTGTTCCCCTGAAGCAACAGTGACAAAAATAAAATAATCCACAATGCCATTTCCCTTCTCTTGAGGACTTTTCAGGCTTGTTTTGGGCTTTCCTATTTCCCTCCTTTTCTAGATATTTGCTAGAAATAGTCACTGGGGAAGGAAGAGGGGGAAAACAACAACGTGGATTTGACAGAATTAAGAGAAAAGCTCCCTCTCCTGAGAAAGGCCCAAGCTCCTCAAGAATCTGGAGTCTGGAGGCTCAGGTGGTGTGAGGGAGCCACCCTGCCAATGGCAGGTTGCCCGTTGCCACTTCTGGCTCTGCCACCTCTTTACACTCTCCCAGGACACCTGGTAGCACCTCATGCCCCAGGAAGCCTGCTCATCCTGAACCTCCCACTGGCCAGCCCCCAAAAGGTCTCCTGTACCCTGCCCAGTGCACTGTTCCCCACTTCCTTCCTCACTGCCCCCTTGACCTTCTGAGATATCAGAGAAAATGTTCTGCTGCTACAAGTGCACTGCTTGCCCTGCTCTAGGACACCTATCTTCCTGATGCAATGCCCTGCAACTTCGGGATTTTCTAGAATCTTTTAGGATGTGCTTTCCACTGCAATTCCATCCCAGTTCTAATCTCCAGCTCAGCCCTGGACAAAGGTGTAAGAAAGGTCCTGAGCTCAATTATCCTTATCATTATGATTAAAGCACTCAACCCAGGATGTGATTTTAGGGAAAGATTTCACTTACATAGTCATCTTTAATGTTGAGAGTGGCAGAGCCAGAAGTGGTAACGGGCAACCTGCCATTGGCAGGATGGCTCCCTCACACCCACCATGTAAATATTACCCATTCAATAATCTAAATTTAAAAACACATATGAGGCCCTGGCTGGCGTGGCTCAGTTGGTTGAGCATTGTCCCATGTACCAAGAGGTCACCTGTTCAGTTCCTGGTCAGGGGACATGCCTGAGTTGCAGGCTCAATCCCCAGTAGGGGGCATGCAGGAGGCAGTCAATTGATGTCTCTCTCTCATCAATGTTTCTCTCTCTCTCTCCCTTCCTTTCTAAAAATCAATAAAAAACATTTTAAAAACCACATACGGGGAGTGAGGAAGAAGTTGAAGATAAGGGAGACTCTGGCAGGAGGATGGGAACTAGAAATGGGACCACAGGGGAAAGAACAGATATGAATGGCCAATTCTGAGCCCTCCCATACGACTCAGACTTGCATGGGTCTGATACCACAGCTTTAAGTTATAATTAGGACTCCAGTCATAAAATGCCAGTTTCCCAATACCAGCTGACTTCATTTCCCTGGTCTTTTTTTCTACATCCTCTGAAGCTGAAGCAAAAATTCTACTCCAGTAAGAAGTCAAACTCCCCATGTATAGATAAACAGTATGTCAGACCTCAGTGGAAAAAAATCTATTTTTAGTTCCTCTAAGATACCTATTTGTTTGTTTTCTTTTAAACATCACTAACCTGAAGATTTAACTTATTTCTCCCCATTTATTACTACACACCTCAATTCTCTGCTTCCTCTTTAAGTTTTAAATAAAGTTTGTATCTTATTTCTCACCCTATTTTTTGTCCTTTATTCATTCATTCAATCATTTAATTAATATGTATTATATGATAGGTACTATATATCAACTAATTCATTATATCTAATAAGTTTCAAGCACTATACTAAGGCATTGTAGAGCTATAGCTTTGAATCAGAGGTTACCCCCAAAATGTACCTGTAAGGAGATTAGGAAACGTACTAAATAACTCCATAATACAGGATAAAAGATCAGATGTCTTTTAAAAAGTACAAATAAAGTGAAGGAATTGAAAGTTTTATGGTTTTTGAGTTCCTTGACGAATATGCAGATGTAAGAGCTATTCGAAGAAGGGTATCTTAGTCTACTTGAGCTGCCATAACAAAATATCATAGGCTAGGTGGCTTACACAACAGAAATTTATCTTCTCACGGTTCTGGAGGCCAGAAGTCTCAGATCAAGGTCCTGCAGGGTCTGTTCCTGGTGAGAGCTCTCTTCCTGGCTCACAGACAGGGCCTTTCCTCTGAATGTGAGTGTGGAGAGTATAAGCTCTCTGGTGTCTCTTCTTATAAAAACACTAATCCACCCTTATGACCTCATTTAACCTAATTACTTTCTCAGAGGCCCTATCCCCAACTACAGTCACACTGGGGTTAGACTTCAACATATGAGTGGAGAGGGGGACAGAAATATTCAATCCATGACAAAGGGATTGAGAGAGAAGAAAGGGGGAAAGGCATTCTGATGAAAAGAAGGGTGAGGTTGGAAAGTGAGCAGCATTTCTGGAACACCATGTGGTTGAACTTGGTCCTATATATTCCCTGAAGAAGAATAGCAAGAATAATGTTGGAAAGTTGGTTAGTGTTGGTGGGTGGTGGTTTGAATGCCAAGTTCAGGAGTTTAGATCTCATTCTGTAGGCACTAAGGAACTATAAAACTTCTAAGTAGAAGAGCTCTGTTATAGGAAGATTCACTGACAGACACCAGTGCGCTGATGCTGGAGTCCTGCCATTTAGGGATTTAGGAAACTCCTGCCATGGTTTACAAAGCACTTTCTCATATATTATCTTAGACTGACCTTCACAATTAGGACTAAAGGATACACCACTTCTCAAGACACATGTAGGACAAAGGAACAGAGATAACTCTCCTGCCAAAGAAAACCAAGAGGGGACACCATACCCTATGTCCAGGAAGTCCACACCTGAGTCATAGCTACTAACACTGTGGTCTGTACAGCAATCATGAATCTTAGATCGAACATAGGTTTCTCAGACTCCTAATCATAGGTCAGACTTCCTGATATCTTTTTAAAATTAAAAATTTTTTGAGATATAATAAACATACATATGCATTAAAAAAGTGCAAAAAACATGTATATACTAATATACAAAAGCCTAAGCCACCGGCGACTGGCCAACTGGCCAGTAGCTATGATGCACAATGACCACCAGGGGGCAGACACTCAACGCAGGAGCTGCTGAGCTGCGGTAACTCGGCAGCTGCGGTTCTCGGGTGACACACCTGGAACCAGGGAGGAGGGAGCCAGATTCCGGGGATCCAGGACCCCTCAGGGGATGTTGGAGACCCGGTTTCAGCCCAATCCCTGCAGGCCAGGCCAAGGGACCCCACCGGTGCATGAATTCGTGCACCGGGCCACTAGTGTATATAATTAAAAAAAACTCACCATATAATTTATCACCTAAAACAAAGCCCATTTGAGAGTGAAAAAAGTGTACTATTAATAATTAACCTAGTTTATGCCTTAAACTGGGACAGTCCCAGGCAAAGATTAGGTTCACTTTATAATAATTTACAATGATAAAGGAACCACCCCCTAATCAAGCAAACCCCTATTTATCACTTTCAGATCACACCCCTCTCCTCCACCTTAGATATAACCATTATCCTTACTGTTATACTATTTCCCTCTTTATTTCTATATTTTTTTAAATTTAGGAATTCCAGTAAGAAGAGCAAGGACAGCCAAAACTGGTTTGGCTCAGTGGATAGAGCATCGGCCTGCGGACTGAAAGGTCCCAGGTTCGATTCCGGTCAAGGACATGTACCTTGGTTGCGGGCACATCCCCAGTAGGAGATGTGCAGGAGGCAGCTGATCGATGTTTCTCTCTCATCGATGTTTCTAACTCTCTATCTCTCTCCCTTCCTCTCTGTAAAAAATCAATAAAATATGTTTTAAAAAAAGAAGAAGAAGAAGAAGAGCAAGGACAGCCCTAGCCAGTTTGGCTCAGTGGATAGAGCATCCCAGTTTCAATTCCCTTGGTTGCAGGCTCCTCCCCAGCCCAGGCCCTGGTTGGGGTGTGTGAAGGAGGCAACCAATCAATGTGTCTCTCTCACATTGATGTTTCTGTCTTTCCCTCTCTTTTCCACATTCCCTAAAAATCAATGGAAAAATACCCTCAGGTGAGGATTAACAAAAAAAAAAAAAAAAAAAAAAAAAAGAAGAGCAAGGACAAACCCTATAATACAATAGCGAGGAGTCAGAAGACCTAGTTCTAGTCTTGATTCTAACACTCACTGTCCTCCCATCATGCAAGTCACTTAAATAGCCTCAGCCTTGGTTTTCTCTTCTGGAAAGTCAAAAAAACACAGCATTGTGAGGGAGATGTGAGGAAATTATTTTCAGTAAAGAAACAACTTGGGACATTTGGTTTGGTTCATATCACAATGAATCTTCCTCATTACCATGAGAAATTACCATTTTTAAAGGATTGCATCCACTTCATGGACTTCTGTTATTATTTAAAAGCAAAAATAAAAATACCTCCTTCACAATATTTGCCTAGTTCTATCCAATTGAAAGGAATAATAAGGTAATAAGAAAAAGACAATAAGGACAGTTAGTAAAAGATTTACTACTGAGCGGAGAAGCCACACAAGTCCTCCTGCCCTTGCTGTGCAAACCTTTCCTCTTTAGCAACTTGACCTTTTGAGGATTTGCTTTCCAGGGGATACTCATTTAATATTCACAAAGAAACTTATGTGATGGAAGCTTGTTAACTCTGGGGACAGAAGATAAACTGTCCAGGCCACCTCACCTGACACAATTAGGCTCTGAGTTAATGTCAAATTACCATAAGCAGCCCAGCATCTTTGGTTCCCTCCTGTGAGCATTCCCTGCAAAGCTCCACGTGCCCTTCTTGGCTTCTGCTTGTAATGAATTAAATATATGTCAGAATCATAGAGTAAGCCATTGACCTGCCATCATTTGAACTATAAAAAAAAATTATTTGTAAATTTGATTAAACTGTGCTAATTCTGATCCTAAAACAGGGCCACAAACTCAAAAGGTCAGAAAAGTCGACTGGGTGGGGATGGTGACAAATTGCCTAAAGGGACATGTCCTGCTCGAAGGGGAAGCCATTACTCACTCTGGCCATGACAGTTGTGGCAGAAATGCAGGGTCAGTGATGCCCGCATTTCCAGTTTTTCAAGAGAAGCCAGCAATTCATATTTTATGAGAAGCCTTCTGATTTATACATGTGGGCAACTAGTCCAAACGATTTTTAAAACTCTGCGACCTCTCCAGAACCTAGACCACATAAATCTGCTTCTGAGCCTGGAAGGGAACACCCACATTTTACAATAGGGAACGTGAACCCTCAAGTAGGTGAATGAGTTTCTTATGGCGAGTGACCAGCTCAGCAGCAGAGCCCGGTCTAGGAAGAAGCCCTGCTTTCTGTCTCCTGCCTCCTTTTTCATTCCAAGAATGACAAGAAGGTTAGTGGCTTTAGGCCTAGTTTTCAAAGTTAGCAGACACAAGTCTGGCTTACCGTGCACCCAGACGTTGATTTGATTCTCTCTGGCTTCTGGACAATGTAGATGCGGCAATGGAGAAGCATAAGGGCAGAACACTTTTTGTTCCAAATGTATTTTCCTCTCACCTGGAGCTTACCACTGCCCAGTGGCTCTGCTACATGAAAGGAGAGGCATGTTCACGTTGGGGAAGGGGATTGGGATGGTAGTCAGTCCAAGACAAGCAAGGCTCACTCAGCGGGGAGAAGATTAAGTACAAAACTTACGTTCACATAACACTCCCATTAACCTCAGTGGGAGGCGTGCTTACAGGAATCGCAGGATCAGCAGTTGAAAAGAGACTGGAATGACGCAGTAACGCTCAAGTCATAGGTGACTATCAGGATTTTTAATTGCAGCTTCCTATTTGCAAAAAGACTAGATTTTTATAATCTAGTGTGTTTTCCCTCTACTGACTCTTGGGCAGGGTCTACAAAAGAAGCCTTGTTTTCACCCAAATTGTGGTGTGTGGTTGAAGAAACTTGGCAAATCACAGAAGTTAGGCCAGATGCCAACAAAGTTTAGAAAATATGCTTAACTATTTTTGTCCCATTGCCCCACAGGGTTCATAATATTCCATTGTTAGTGATCCTTGCCTAGGACAGTGCCTGAGACATTCAAGTAGGTATTTAATTAATATTCAGTGAGAAAATGAAATAATGGACGGATGAGTTCACAATCCTTGTCAGATGAGTTTAGTCAACCTCCCAGCCTAATAAAGCAGAATTACTGACTATTTTGTCTGCTTCCTTGGAGCCATTCAAGGAAAGGCCAAGAATCAACCAGAGGAGCAGGTTCTGCTACTGACTTGGCAAAGAGCCATGCCCTTTTCAGCTATGCATGGCTGGAGGTGCTGGAGGTGGGAATGGGGGTCCTGTTCAGGCCACTGCTGGGCCTATTCATGTAGATAAGCTGAAAAGTCTCTGCAGGTTTCCATGACTTTTAAATAAACCCTCCCTCTGTGATAATGAAGCACTGAAAATACTATTTTGATACAATAATCAATTAAGAGAAAATTTGCTCCTTAAACCCTTTAAATCCAATATCTTTGGAAAGGGCTTATGCCTAGGAAAGAATTGACCCCTGTTTCTGTACCTCTAATGTTAGTAACTATGTTAAAATGTATAAACAGATTGCAAAAGGTTAAGAAGTGTGTAATCTAGGTGGTGGGTAAATTCCTTTTGGTTTTTTAATCCTCACCAGAGGAAATGCTTAGATAGAGGAAGGAGAGAGAGAGAGGAAAAAAAAAAAATCAATCGGCTTCAGTACGTGCTCCGACCAGGGATCGAACCCGAAACCTAGGTATGTGCCCTGACCACCAGAATCGAACCAGCAACCTTTCAATGCACAGGACGACACTCCAACCAACTGAGCCACTCCAAGTGGGCTCATTACAGTTCTTTAAGCTCTTCTGTATATTTGAAAACTGTCCAAATAAAATGTTGGGGGGAAAGTTGCCTATTGTCGAAAGAGCTACACGCAGCTTCCTAAACCATGATCGGGCAGCAAGAGGCATCAATCACACGCTGATAGCAACCATCTAGAGCTAAGTGAGCAGTAACATAAACCATGTGCCATGCACTCTTTCAAAAACTTCATACAAATGAGGAAATAAAGGCATAGGGATGTGAAATAATTTTCTCAAGGCCAAAGTGCTAAGTGGCAGAGTTGAAAAGAAAAAGGAACTTTAAAGGCTTCAAATTTTTGCTCTTAATCAGCATTCCATACTGCTTCTCATTCTTTTCTTTTTTTAAAATATATATTTTTATTGATTTAAGAGAGGGAGGGAGAGAGAGATAGAAACATCAATGATGAGAGAGACTCATTGGCAAATCACAGAAGTTAGGCCAGATGCCAACAAAGTTTAGAAAATATGCTTAACTATTTTTGTCCCATTGCCCCACAGGGTTCATAATATTCCATTGTTAGTGATCCTTGCCTAGGACAGTGCCTGAGACATTCAAGTAGGTATTTAATTAATATTCAGTGAGAAAATGAAATAATGGACGGATGAGTTCACAATCCTTGTCAGATGAGTTTAGTCAACCTCCCAGCCTAATAAAGCAGAATTACTGACTATTTTGTCTGCTTCCTTGGAGCCATTCAAGGAAAGGCCAAGAATCAACCAGAGGAGCAGGTTCTGCTACTGACTTGGCAAAGAGCCATGCCCTTTTCAGCTATGCATGGCTGGAGGTGCTGGAGGTGGGAATGGGGGTCCTGTTCAGGCCACTGCTGGGCCTATTCATGTAGATAAGCTGAAAAGTCTCTGCAGGTTTCCATGACTTTTAAATAAACCCTCCCTCTGTGATAATGAAGCACTGAAAATACTATTTTGATACAATAATCAATTAAGAGAAAATTTGCTCCTTAAACCCTTTAAATCCAATATCTTTGGAAAGGGCTTATGCCTAGGAAAGAATTGACCCCTGTTTCTGTACCTCTAATGTTAGTAAATATGTTAAAATGTATAAACAGATTGCAAAAGGTTAAGAAGTGTGTAATCTAGGTGGTGGGTAAATTCCTTTTGGTTTTTTAATCCTCACCAGAGGAAATGCTTAGATAGAGGAAGGAGAGAGAGAGAGGAAAAAAAAAAAATCAATCGGCTTCAGTACGTGCTCCGACCAGGGATCGAACCCGAAACCTAGGTATGTGCCCTGACCACCAGAATCAAACCAGCAACCTTTCAATGCACAGGACGACACTCCAACCAACTGAGCCACTCCAAGTGGGCTCATTACAGTTCTTTAAGCTCTTCTGTATATTTGAAAACTGTCCAAATAAAATGTTGGGGGGAAAGTTGCCTGTTGTCGAAAGAGCTACACGCAGCTTCCTAAACCATGATCGGGCAGCAAGAGGCATCAATCACACGCTGATAGCAACCATCTAGAGCTAAGTGAGCAGTAACATAAACCATGTGCCATGCACTCTTTCAAAAACTTCATACAAATGAGGAAATAAAGGCATAGGGATGTGAAATAATTTTCTCAAGGCCAAAGTGCTAAGTGGCAGAGTTGAAAAGAAAAAGGAACTTTAAAGGCTTCAAATTTTTGCTCTTAATCAGCATTCCATACTGCTTCTCATTCTTTTCTTTTTTTTAAAATATATATTTTTATTGATTTAAGAGAGGGAGGGAGAGAGAGATAGAAACATCAATGATGAGAGAGAATCAGCAATTGGCTGCCTCCTGCACGCCCCACACTGGGGATTGAGCCTGCAAACCCAGGCAAGTGCCCTGACCAGGAATCAAACCATGACCTGGTTCATAGGTCGACGCTCAACCACTGAGCCACGCCGGCCCGGCTGCCTCTCACTCTTGAAGGAGAGGTATGCTCTTTTATAAGGATTGCACATTCCTAGTTGTCTCTTTCACCTATTTTAAATATTTAACTATTTATGCCAGTTTTCTGGGCAAAACGCTTATTTTAATTTTATATTGTCTAATACATGTCTTTTCTAGATTATAACTCAAATACAATTCTTAAGATGTATATTTTGTTGGAACATAATGTATAAAACATGTTATTCTTAGGAAAAGGACAACGTGAATCTCTATTTTCCAGCCCAATCTTATCACTCGATGTCTTTTGGGGGTAACTGAGAGTTCAGAATGACAAGTAAATGGCTAATACCTCCTTCCCCTAAATTCGGAAGAGTCTAATAAGCCAAATAACCATGACACTCTTTCCATTTCCCCTCTAGCAGGACCACCTTGTGCTCATGGATAGTGAAGGATGCTTAATCCCAGCTGTACCATCCTAACTAACACACATTGTGCCTGGGGAAATATTGAACTATAAAACCAAGAAAGAACTGCTTAGAATCAAGGTCACAGAGACAAATAGGGCTTAAAAGATATCATCCAGTACTTCCCTTGGTCAGTAGTAGTAAGTCAGGGTCTAAGGCCGAACACACTTAGTAATCTGAGAATTTCTCCATTTTTAACAGCTGCCCCTGTAGAATCCATCCCAAAATTTTACAAAGTCTGAAAATTCTCATGTCCCTAATAAAAAGCTCTCGGGACATGCCGGCTCCCCCTGGGGTCTGTGCACTGAGCTCAGAGCAACGGGTTGAAATTTTCTTATTAAAACTCTTCTTCGCTTGAAGTTGTTATTAAAAATGAACTATGAGCTCCTGGTGGCAGGGATCATGGCTTAAACGATCCCTGGCTTGTCATCTTTCTGTGTCCTCCGACAAAGTCTTCAAATACAACTAGCCTTCAATTTATTTAAGCATTCTTGAAGCTTTCCTATTTTCTAATAGTGTAATCAGCCTTGAAATATTCCTCAATCTTCTTTAACTATGGAAACTAGAACTAAATCTAATACTTTCCTAAGGTACCTTGTAAAGGAAAAGAAAACCCACCAATCACCTAGCTCTTCTTTTAAAAATTATCAAACCCTTTTCCTAATCTAGTTAGGATTTACTATAGTCAGTATGTTGCCACATAGGGTGAACTGAGATCAAAGAAATGTATCGTTCATTTGTTTTCTTCATTCAACTGCCAATTTTTTAGAAGTGTTTGCTTTAAAAGACCATTTAACCCAAGAGCACTGCTACCAAACCTGATTTGGCAATCTTTTGGCACGATTAGCCCAATTTCAGTAGGAGCTTTGTTTAATGAGCAAATAAGCTGAAAAGTCCAAAAGGTGCTCTGCAGGTCAGAAGGAATATGTTTTTCCTGAGACTCTCTGACAATTGTTATTTCTGGAGCCTGGCTTGCCCGTTGGCCAAACCTTAACACTGCTCAGTTCCACTTCTGACCACTAAGTGGCACCAGAACTTTGAATTACTTAAGATGGAGAAAAACTGCTTAACTAGTGTTTAGGTGATTTGCTGTGAACCCTTCATTAACACCTTCTAAAAAGATTTCATTTGTTTTTATCAAATCTAGAATTTGGTGACTTTTTGCCATTTATTCTTCCTTATGGTCTGTGCTATGGGAAGAGCAGGTTAAAAGACATACGTAACTCATTCCTCAGCGTCCGGCCAACGTCTTCGCAGGAGCTTTTCTTTGTGCCTCAGCAGCCTCATCAGGGGAACAATCGGGCTTTGCACTGTCAGACTTTTCTGCAAGCTCGAATGGCTCTGTGATGTGATCCTGTAAAAAGGCAACCCAAAATGGAAGGACAAGTTAAAGGTGTTTTGATGGACCCAGACACTAATATTTCCGTTTGATTTACCTAGAAGGGAGATAATCTTTTACAATTGCTTGGGGTCCTGGAAATAGTATCAGTCATTCAGCTATAAAGGTGGCCGTCCTCTTCTGAAGATTTTGAATCAAGTTCTTACCACTTCCAAGGTGAACTTCATCCAAAGCTCCTTAAAGGCAGTCCCTGTTGGGCCAGGAGAGTTTATTTTGCTTTGTTTTGTGGGGTTCCCATTTGTATGTGCCTTTTAGCCTTTAGGACCTGAGATACTGCAATGCTGAAGTTTCTTCTCTAATCTCCAGAACCAGAACCATGTGCAAGATAGAAGGCAAGTCCTACATACCGGGGCCATTAGCAATTGATGGTTTGCAGGTGCTGAGACTGCCAAGGGCCAGCAAGATCTCAGGGCAGAGTCAGTGGAGTTTTCAAAAGACAAAATGGCAATCTTTATTTTTCCTCCTTTCACCTCCAACACCAGTGCCAGTGGGGCCAGTGAAAAACCTGGCACAGAGGTCGAAAATCAAGAGCATGTACAAGCCACCTTAAGTAATGAAAATGAATTCATTAGCCCTGGCCGGTTTGGCCCAGTAGATAGAGCGTCAGCCTGTGGACTGAAGGGTCCCTGGTTCAAATCCAGTCAAGGGCACATGCCCAGGTTGCGGGCTCCATCCCCAGTGAGGGAAATGCAGGAGGCAGCCAATCGATGATTCTCTCTCATCATTGATGTTTCTATCTCTCTCTCCCTCTCCCTTCCTCTCTGAAATCAGTAAAAATATATATATTAAAAAAAGAAAGAAAATGAATGCATTAAACATGTATTTACACTCTTACTATTTATTGTTGGTCACTGCAAACAGAAGGGTAGACACGACAGGCACAGACCTTACATTCATGAAGGGCAGTCTTTTGACCCACTCCCTTTACTGCAGTAACTTACTGGTGGCCTTGCCTCGATGGCCCAGTTTCCACCTCTCTAAAATGAAGAGGTCTACCTGGATCTGGGCTCCCTTATCGCCAGACTAGCACCCAGCAGGGGTCTCCAAGCCAGGAAGAGGGCTGGCTATGCTGGTTGCTGCTGCCAGGCCTCACACCATTGTCTTTCCTCCTCTCAGGGCAGTGGACTTCCTGGTAGGAAGAGTTAGCCGCTCCTCTTTCTCACCCAGGAAAATGGTTTCTCATCCTCTTCTTCACATTCCATGTCCTTCCTACCAACAGGAGATAGTGATATTCCTATCACTTCCAAATACATGCTCCCAGCCCTAACTAAGGTCTCAAAACTCGAAGGGAATAAAAGGTGGGGCATCTTAGTAAGTGGTTCTTTTGAGCACCAATATCCTGTGACTCTATGAAAATATAAGTATGGAGAGTTAATACAGCAGATTATGGCGAAGAATGTCAGCTCTAGAGTCAGACATGGGTTCAAATTCACCACTTTCTAGCTGTGTGGCCCTGGATTGCAAATTCATCTCTCTGAGCCTGAGTTTCTTCACGTGTAAAATGAGGATAATAACGGTTATTGTGAGGACTAAGTGACATGGTGCCTTGAACATATTAACTATTCAATGAAGATGAGGTCCTCTGGCCCGACCTGTGTGACTCAGTGGATTGAGCGTTGTCCCATGCACCAAGAGGTCACAGGCTGGATTCCTGGGCAGGGCACATGCCCAGGTTGCCGGCTCAATCCCCAGTAGGGGGCATGCAGGAGGAAGCTGATCTATGTTTCTCATCTATGTTTCTCTCGCTCTCTCTCTCTCTCTCTCTCTCTCCTTTCTTCTCTCTCTCTCTCTAAAGTCAATAAAAACATTTTCTTAAAGACTAGGTCCTCTGTATTATTACTACTGTTGTTTATGTTCATATATAACTGCCACTACTATTAATTGAAACAAGACCATACATAACATTAGTCCTATTGGTGTCATTTCAGATTCTGCAGTGTTTTAATAATGTAGTTCTTTTAATAGCAAAATACACTTTGTCAGGATTAAGGAGGAGAGAGAAGAAAGGAGAAAAAAGGGGGGTAAAAAAGGACTCTTAAAAAGAGGCAGCAGCTTGCATTCCTCTCTGCTGCAGCAACTAATGGGAAGCTGTAAGCATGAGCCAAGTCCCTTGCGCCACCTGCCCGCACTGTGCTGGAGGGTTTATCATAAAGGTTTGCCATAAAAAAGATATGAGTGTCTTCCCCCAAGAGCACAAGGTTATTTTTCTAGGATACACCAGCTGCTTCACTCTTTAAATCTTCCTTCAGTGTCAATTATTCCCATTTCAAAAACTTGAAACTGCTCTAAAGACATTGGCACATGTGCAGGCTGAAAGAAAGGAGGCAGAATAGGAAGGAGATTGCTGGGATAAAAACCAGTCCAAATAGGAAGAATGTTACAAGCCGTATCTGAGGTCAAGGGCCCTCCTTTACGTAGCCCGCATGCACACCAGGAGGGAGAGCAAAAACAGCTATGCTGGAAGGAAATGTTTTTCTGTAGAAGCCAGAGTTCCCAGGAATGTTGTGGCTGGAGGAAAGACTCCCTTTGCTTGTAACTGTAATCTCCTGACAGCTTGTGTATGCCGGTATTCAGGAAACCAGGCTACGGGAGAGTTAGAATGTTGAAAACATTTCAAAATAAACACTGATTCCAATCAGCAAGGTTTTATAATCAATGAACTCCCAAGAATTTCAAAATAGCAAAGACACATTTGTGAAATACCCGATGGACTAAGTCAGAAGTCAAATTTCTCTACCTTCGAAAATATCATTGTCTTAGAAGAAGGGAAGAGTAACAATAGCAGAGAGCTCAAGAGTTTAATAAAGCAAAGCAAGTAAATCACTCCTCGGCTCTACAGGTGTCTCCTATGCTTACGTGGGCTGGATTCACGCTGGTAATCGTGGCCAAACAAGAACTTTTGGGGTTTTTGGCTCTGGGATTCTTGTCTCTTATGTTTGATTAAACTTTCCCAACTACAAATTTACCATTTCTTAGAGCGATCTCTAAATAAGCTTTACTATTTTTTTAAATATATTTTTTTTAGCCGAAACGGGTTTGGCTCAGTGGATAGAGCGTCGGCCTGCAGACTGAAAGGTCCCAGGTTCGATTCCGGTCAAGGGCATGTACCTGGGTTGCGGGCACATCCCCAGTAGGAGATGTGCAGGAGGCAGCTGATCGATGTTTCTCTCTCATCGATATTTCTAACTCTCTATCTCTCTCCCTTCCTCTCTGTAAAAAATCAATAAAATATATATTTTAAAAATAAATAAATAAATATATTTTTATATTGATTTTAGCTAGGAAGGGAGAGGGAGAGACAGAAACAGCAATGATGAGAGAAAATCATTGATCAGCTGCCTCCTGCACGCTCCACACTGGGGATCAAGCCCGCAACCCCAGTTTAATAAATAAAACTTTAAAAAATGTTTAGGTTTAGGAAATATGCTAAATAAAATTAGAATACTAAGTTCTATACATAGCATGCTCCCAATCTTATTATATACACAGAGAAAAAAACACGTAAAAGGATATATATTAAAATGGTAAAGAGGTTATTGCTGGCTATATGATTAGTAGTAACATGGTCTTTTACTTTTTGTATTTTCCCAACATTTTAACAATATTCACTTATTATTTTATAATAAGAAAAATGTTAACATTATTAAAGTAAGAACTTTTGATTTCATAGTCAGACGGACCACACACATATGACAGTAAAGGAATAAACCACAATGATGAGAACATAAGGGGATTAAGGGACATCAATGCTGGGACAGTTGCCCCATTTCCACACTACAGTTTTCAAAGTGTTTTCCACATTATTTATCCCGTTTAATTTTCATAAAAGCCCAATCAGCAGATTGTAAATTATCTACATTTTACAGTTTAGAAGATGACTCAAGGAAATTAATTTTCCAAGGTCATGCCACTTTTGAGAGGCAGAAGAGAAATGGAACCTAAACCTCCTGACCTAATCCACATGTTCCCACATCACAAAGCCTCACCCTGGCGGTGAGCAGAATGGAGCTCTGTATATGAACACGTATCTGCCTTAAAACAAAACATAACAAAACAAAAAGACACCTACCCCAGAAAACTGTGTGTCCTGCTTTCTCCTGGCAATTCAAGGCTATCAGAGACGTCACTGAAATATAGCTTCCCATCATGCTGAAACAGCAGAATTCGTCCAAACAAGGTTAAGATTACATTAATCCCAGATAGCAAAGAAAGGAATGAAGGGATAAAATCCATTTTAAAAACAAATGCAGGGGGCGAGGGGGTGGGGGGGATGGAAGTGCTTGAACCGACCCTGTGTGAACGAAAGGATCAAAGTTTTGCCATCCTGAAGCTGTCTTTTTGGGATATTGATTTTAAGCTGTTTATTAAGAAACAAGACTCAGAAGGACACTTTGACCTCCCCCCTTTCCTGCCCAAGAGATTCAGACAGAGAAACCTACCAGGAGCAGACAGGACAGGAAAATTCTTGCTAGACAACTCAGAAACAATGGAATACAGTGGGCATCTAGCTAACAGGCACCTGCACCTGCCTGAAGCCTTGTTTACGACACTTAATTCAAATTAGGCTAAAGTGGCATTCTAAGTTTCCCTTCCTGAAACAGGTTTCTCTGTCTGAATCTTTTCTTCGGCAGGAAAGCAGGGAGGTCAAAGGTTCTTTCTGAGTCTTGTTTCTTATTAAACACCTTAAAAATCAATATCCCAAAAGCAGCTTCTGAATGGCTAAACTGGTTCCCTTCACATGCCTATGTGAATCCTCCATTCGCAGGTATTAAAAACCTGATGTTCTCCTGTTAATCTGTCTCTGTTAATTTGATGATTAGCCCAGCCTGGAAGAACTTAGAACAGTGGTTCTCAACCTGTGGGTCGCGACTCCTTTGGCGGTCGAACGACCCTTTCACAAGGGTCGCCTAAGACCATCCTGCATATCAGATATTTACATTATGATTCATAACAGTAGCGACATTACAGTTATGAAGTAGCAACGAAACTAATTTTATGGTTGGGTCACAACATGAGGAACTGTATTTAAAGGGCCAGAAGGTTGAGAACCACTGACTTAGAAGGTGGGAGGAAAAGTATAAATATTTTTTTAGCGAAGTGCCAAGATTTCTTTTTCAGTCCCCTACCTGACAGGGAGGGCAAGAGTGTCCCTCTCCTGAATAAGGATACTCAGGTCACCTAGATTTTGAGCCAAATTGAAACAAATGCAGCTCAAGGTTGTATAACTATCAGAAGTCAATAGTATTCATAAACTCTTTTCCTTTAAAAAGTATACAACCTTTTGTAATGCTAGCATGTACTTTTATAACAACATGTTTTTCTCAATATTGTGCTTAAATCTCAGGCACATGAGTTAGCAGTCATTTTGAGATTTTATTTAGCTAATTTCAACAGTATGGAGGTCTGGATCCTACAATAATCTTTCCTCCTCTCTTCCCCAAGCTCAACTATATTCCCAAGATAAGAGAGGTGAACAGAGTGTTTAAAATATCAGTAAACTTTCAGCAAACAGTGAGTGCAGGGAAAAAATTTCAGGCATGTTTCTTATTTGTTTCTGCCCTGATGTTTACCAGGCAAAAAATAACCTGGGGCCAGATGTCTCCATTTCTTATCCCACCTGTAAACAGAGGAAGTTCCTTCAGGCAGTTTACTAAGATTGTCACTTGGGCATGACTTGACAGAAAAAAGAGAAGCACAGAATTCTGTAATTTGCTATGAAAATAATATTAAAGATAACAGGTCAGTGTGCATTGTCTGGGCAGACTCAGTGGTCTTGCTGGTCTCTTGGGCTCATTGGTTGATGGTTAAGTGAAAGTAAGTTCTCTCTTGGGCTAGTGTGTTCTGGGCCAGACCAGCTCCTCCTCTACATTAAGTCAGGCCAAGTTTATCACCCTGAGAGTCAGTTCAGCAAAAACTGTCACAAATGGTGACATTTGTGTGTTCGATAGAAAATGGGCTACATTCATAACAGGAAGGAGAGACCTACATCATAACATCATAACTCTCATTTCTGGTCCCAGCCTCTCCCCACTTCCCTATGCAGCCATGAACAAAAGTCACCTTGGGTGCCTGGAAGCCATATTTTTCCAAGTGATATTCAATATACTTTTTCACCACTTCTACCTAAGAAAAGAAAATATAGGTTTGATAATTAGCATTTTTTTAAAAATACATTGCCCCCCCCCTCCTCAAAATTTCCTTTTACTAATGGAATATACTTCCCCCTGACTATTCTGGATAAGGATACAAGGCTTCTCTGGGCACGTAGGATATGCTCCAGCCTGGGACAACTCAATGGGGCATTTCCTGCTCAATACCTGGTTTTTGCTTGAATAAGCTCTTCATTCATTAACAAAATCTTGCAGGACAGATGGCAGAAGAAAAGACCAGACTCCACTGGGTCATCATGATATTCATATTCTAGATCAAACCTCTGACTCTCACCCGGCCAGTGTGGCTCAGCGGTAAAGCGTCGACCCATGAACTAGGTGATCATGGTTCAATTCCTGGTCAAAGCACATGCCTGGGTTGCAGCTCAATCCCCAGTGTGGGGTGTGCAGGGGGCAGCTGATCAATGATTCTCTCTCATCATTGATGTTTCTCTCTCTCCCTTCTTCTCTAAAATCAATTAAAAAAATATTTTAAAAAAAACTCTGTTCTTCCAGAAGAGCCCCTAATAGTCAAAGTCCTCAGCTCCCAGAACAGAAAGCATGAGTGGCACAAATAAGCATTGCCATTTAGCTGCCTTATTAAAACCTTGAAGAGACACATAGAAAAAAACTTTATCTCAAAAGAATGCGTTTGATGATAATTTTTTCCTCCAAATCATTGTCTTGCCTGATCTTCTCTCATGTCAATTCCAGTAACATGTCCTTTCTCATAAATCATTTAAGCACATAGCAAATCTCTGCCACTTTCACTAGCCGGGTCCAAAATCCATCAGTTTTGATGGATGACCAGAACACAGCCATAATACCTGGGAAATAGAAAGTACATACACACATATTTTTTCCCCTCTAGAGACTAGAAGATGTGGAGCCACTAAATCTTATAAATCCTCCCTCCCTCCCTCTTTTCTTCCTTCCATCATTCATTCAATTTCAATTTAGGTATTTAATCTCCCCCACTAAACTGGAAGCACCATGAAGGCTGAGACTCTTTTTTACTATTGTATTGTTGGGCACTGTGCCAGGTACTAAGACAAATAAACCATCTAAAACATTTGTTGAATGAATACATTTAGGCATTAGCTGAGCATCTAATGCAGATCCAGAACTGTGCTAGTTATTGAAGAAAAAATGTAGGCTGAGATCTGTCCCCTAGATGTATTTAACTGGGGTGGTAAACCATGAGCAAATAAAATGTTTTCCATGATTTACAGACAAACTGAGTGGCACAGGCAGTCAGTCCTACAGTGATTTGGGGAAGGTGGTGCTCAAGGATTGGAGAAAGCTTCACAGAGTAGGTAGGACATCAGTGAAGTACTGCATGGGCAGGATTTGGAAGGTAGAAAGGGGAGGGGAGGCATTCCAGATTGATAACTCATGCTGGCAGGCAGAAGTCATCCTGGCAGTTCTGATAGCAGGAGGAAGGGAAAGGTCTGGCTAGAGTAGTATAGTGTATCAGAGGGAACCAAGCTTGGTTAGGAAGGGAGAGCCAAAATACTGGAGAGTCTTGAATGTCAGCTCCAAGAAGTGTGACTGTATCCTGTGAGTAAAAGGGGGAGTGGGGGAGTCATTGGAAATTCTCAAACAGAGCAATAAGATGATCAGTGCTGTAATGATCAGTTCTATGATAGACACGGCAGGCAGGATGGATTGGAGGAGATGGATTACTTCTCTAGAGATCAGCATAATTATTTTTTGAGAAAGCTGTTGTCTGGCGTCTCCATGGGGGCAGCACAGGGCACTCTACCTCAGGGCTACTTCCTCAAGGACATTCTGCAGGGCTGTCCAGATGTGCTTGGGGACCACCTGGCTGCAGTGACACAGGCCTTGGGCTGGAGGTCTGCGGATTTCTTTAGCACCTGCCTGTAGTAGATCTGACCCAAGGGCTACGGGTGGGGTGAGTTGGGGAGAGAGAAGAAATACTGAAACTGGTGTGTGCACACCACCACCCCACTCCACCCATCCAGGCCTAGCCAGCCTTTGCTCCCCGCAAAGCTCTAAGCCCAGACTCTGCCCTGCCCCAGTCCTGGGGTTAGAGTTAGGGTTAGGGTTAGGGTTAGGGCCAGGCCTAGGGCTCCCACTCAGCCCAGGCTCTACCTCTGATCATTCCCTACTGCTCTCAGCTGCAAGTCCTTCCAGAACCTGGCTGGAGTGGTGGTGGTTGGAGGTGGGGGGAGGGAGAAGATGGGGGCATTGCCTGGATGGGGAAATGGTGGCTGAAAGAAGAGGGTGTAGAAGGGGTGCACTGCGATAAAAAGATGGGTTAAAAGGCAGGTGGTAAGCCCAAGAGTTAGTGGGGGTGGTGGAGGAAGGGTCAGGGGAAGGGACTGGGGGCCCGGGCCAGGAGGCAAGGGGCGGCACACTCACTGTCTCCTTGGTCTCCCGATGTAGAAGGGGTGCACTGCGATAAAAAGGTGGGTTAAAAGGCAGGTGGTAAGCCCGAGAGTTAGTGGGGGACGGGGGGTGGAGGAAGGGTCAGGGGAAGGGACTGGGGGCCTGGCCTGGGCCAGAAGGCAAGGGGCGGCACACTCACTGTCTCCTTGGTCTCCGGACTCCAGGACTCGAGTTCCCCGCAGCCAGCTCCAGAGACTGAGCCCACCCAAGGCCCCGTCGCAGGGGAGGCAGGCTTGAGCCCTGGACGGCTTGCAGCCTGACGCTCCAGCGCAGTCTCGCTCTGCGCTCTGGGCCTGCTGGCCCAGTGTCATCTTGGCTGTCTTTAGTCTTTCCAACCACAGAGGTTATTATTATTATTAATTTCTATATTCCTTTATTGCTCACTGTGATTCTCATTTATAAACCTCATATCTGACGTACTGAGCAACCACATATATAATGACCTTTGTCCATTTGGGGGATGAAGTCACCTGTTCTCAATCTAGTTTTTAAAGTCAGGTTTATTGAGATATAATTTACATTCAGTAAAATTCACCTTTCTTTAGTGTACTAGAGAATTCTTAGAACAGTTCTCTTGCCCAAAAATGTTTCTTCTTGCCCTTTTGTACTATAAGCCCCTCTGTCAAGGAAAAGATACCCAAACCTATAGAAAAGTTTTATAAGAGTTTATTTGAGCCAAGTTTTTGAGGACATGCCCAGAAGCAAGATCTCAATGGACTGGGAAAATGCTCTTGAGAATGACAGTTCAAAAACAAACGTTTTTATTGATTTTAGAAAAAGAGGAAGAGAGAGGGAAAGAGAAACACTGATGTGAAACACTGATGTGAAACATCAATTGGCTGCCTCCTGCATGCCCACTACTGGGGATCGAGCCTGCAACCCCGGGCATACATCCTAATCAGGAATCAAACCGGAGACCTTTTGGGGCATGGGACAAGTTCAACCAACTGAGCCACACTGACCAGGGGAGAATAGCAGTTTTGAGTTTCCTCTATGAATTTAGAATCAAAGATGAGAACATAAGGAAGGTACCTGAAATCCATTGGTGGTAGATTAAGGAGGCAGGAGAAAGCAAAGTGAGGAAATCACTAGAATAGATAAAAAGCAAAATGGAGAAACACACACTGCCTTGACATTGGTGGGCACAGGATACTTAATAATGAACATTTACAGTAGATATAGAGATGGAATGCAGGAAACGTGGTATCGATGAGGGGTTCTGTCGCCTCCTGCTCTGGTGCCTGCAGTTGTGTCTTTAAGAAAAGAAAATTACTCTGACATTTAAAGGTATGTTATCCTAGATACACAAGAACAGTGGACAGGACTCACCTAAGGCAAAGACTGATCTTTGCTAAGGACGCTGTAGGCCTGGGACATGACTACCTCCTATGGCATCCCAGTTGGGAATGTTTGATCAAACCACCCTGTGTGGTTTCTTTCAGTCTCTGCCATGTGCCTCCCCCTCCCATCACCCCAAAAACAGCTATAGATCTGTTCTCCCTCCTTTTCCAGAATATCATAGAGATGAAATCAATACAATATATAGCAGTTCTCAGTCAATTTTGAATTTTATTTAGGAAAGCAACTTCTGCTCAGTTCATTTTTAACCTCTAGTAATTTTTTTTATCAATTCACTGTGTCTATTGGATATTATTTCATCTTACAGAGAGTTGTATATCTTATTTCCTTTTGCGGGTTGTAACAAGCATATCTGTTCATTAGAGTAGTAAGGAGATACAGGGTTTCAAGTGAAGGAATATATAAATGCAAAATATACTAAATAATACTCATTAATCTCATCTGCTAATAATCTTCCCTGATGTCAGTTAGTTGTTATTAAGTATTAATAGAAAGGTGCTGTACCTTTCTTTTATTTTTTTGTATCTTTAACAAATTAAACCCATGGAAAAAATCCTGTTTAAAGTTAGAATATTTCCAACTATGAAGTATGTGGGGAAAAAATGAGTGTTTTTATAGGTATCAGGGTGGTTTTTTTGGCAATCACATTATGATGGTTAAAATGGTATCTTTATTATCTTGAATGGACAGATTAGTGGGAGGTTAAGGAAAGGGCTCTATCATTTCCACTTGTTCACTTTATTATATTATCTCCAACTTGTGGTTATTCACCAGAATCATTTGATAAACCTTAAATCCACTTAACCACACACAGATAAACTCAAATTGAGTTATTCCCAGTGTTCCCTCAAGTACCTAATGTACAGGGCTGATTTGGGGCCACATTGCTTATGACCATCATTCATTCTAATTGGTCAGTGCCTCAGCCACAGTGTTTTGTTGTTGTTTAACATATTTTTAATATGTAGGTCAGTCTGCTCCGTAGACCAAATTAGAGATCTCATATTAAGCCATATTTTTTTCTTATTATTTATTTATTTATTTATATTGATTTCAAAGAGGAAGGGACAGGGAGAGATAAAAACATCAATGATGAGAGGGAATCATTGATCGGCTGCCTCCTGCACACCCCACACTGGGGATTGAGCCTGCAACCTGGGCATGTGCCCTGACCAGGAATCAAACCAGCAACCCTTCAGTGCACAGGACAATGCCCAACCAACTGAGCCACACCAGCCAGGACTGATCTCTGAACTTTTTATTGGCCTCCCGCCCCCCCACAAGGTGTGCCCCACTTCTGCTGCCCGTAACTTTGGTGTCATTGACCTCAGACACCACTTTTCCGTCCACAATCCTGTGGGGATGGTCTTTTGGATGGATTGTATGGAGGGGCTGTTGTCCTGGGCATCACCAAGACGGAAGTCCTCCCCTTCTTGCAGCAGGTGGGGCAGGTGGTGATCTCAGACTCCAGTTTTACCCTGATGTTCAGCAGGGCCTCATACTCCTGAGCCTGGCACTGCTCCTCTGCCCAGATCTGGGCCAGCTCTGCCTCCAGGGGCAGCAGGATCTGGTTGAGCTGTTTTGTCTTCGTGACATAGTGCATCTCCACCTCCCTCAGGCTGTTCTCCCAGCTGGCCTTCAGATTCCTCATTCAGTCCAGGTCGAGCTCCAAGGACTGGACCTACGTCTCAGCTCTGCATCATCCCAGCAGCTCCTATCTCAGTAGTCTGCAAGGTGACCACTGTGGTGCTCTCCTCAGTCTGCTAGGATCAGTACTTGTCTAGCTCCTCTCGGTTCTTCCGAGCCAGCTCTTCATACTGGGCCTGGGTGTCCACTAGGATCTTCTGAGGTCCTGAGATTTGGGGCCATCCAACTCCATGGTCAACCCAGAGTTGGCAGTCTGATTCTGTAGACCATTTACTTCCTCCTTGTGGTTCTTCTTGAAGAGCAGCTCCTCCTTGAGAGCCCCCTCTGTCTCCAGTGACCTTTCAGAGACCACTGATGTCACTCTCCACAGACTGGCACATGGCCAGCTCTGTCTCATACTTGACTCTGAAGTCAGCAGCAGCAAGACAGGCACTGTCAATCTGTAGAATGGTGGAGGCATTTTCCACAGAACTTGTGAAGATCTGAGCCCTCAGGTCCTCGAGGATTTTGAAATAATGCCCCCAGCCCCTGACCTGGGGTGGCTTCTTCCCTAGGTGTTCCTGGATTTTGCTCTCCAGGAACACCCAGTGAAGGCTGATTATCAGCCTCCAGATTTCTCTCCCTCTCCAGGTAGGAGGCCAGGTTACTTAGGCATGGCATAGTCTCCTTCTCACTCTAGATAGCCCCCTATGCCCACCAGACCTCTGGCTATCACTGCAGCCAAGCCCCTGGACCCTCAGCTACCCCACATACTGGTAGAGTGGGACATAGAGGTCCGGGAGCCTGAGCCCCTACATAAATGCTGGCCATGCTGTTGGCTGGTCGAGCTGGTTGGTGGCTGGGGGATTACATGGAGCCCAGGGTCCCGTGGTTTGTGGGAAAGCTAGAGCTCATGTTGTTCAGGGAGGAAGGCGAGAAGCCAAGACTCAGGTTCAAGCAACCAATGTTTTACTCTTTTTTTTTCTCACCTGAGGATACTTTTCCATTGATTTTTTTTTTTTTTTTTTTTTTAGTGACAGTGGAGGGAAGGGAGGAAGGGGGGAGAGTGAGAAACATGGATATGAGAGAGTCACATCGATTAGTTGCCTCCCACACTTGACCCTAACAGGGTTGGAAAACCTGCAACCAAAGTACACGTCCTTAATTGGGAATTGAACCCACGACTCTTCCGTCCATAGGCTGATGCTCTAACCATTGACCTAAACCAGCCAGGACATGTTTTACTCTTAATATGGCATTTGCTGTAAGTTTGCAACCCTTCTTTTTAAGTTATATTGAGTTTGTTTACATTTAATAATTGCAATAAATGCATAAGTGGATTTCTTCACACCTCACTTGTGTTTTGGGGGGTTTTTGGTGTAAAATATCACCCGAGGATATTTTTCCATTGATTTTTTAGGAGAGTGGAAGAGAGAGGGAACGAGAGAGAGAAATATCTATGTGAGAGAAACATCAACTGGTTGCCTCCTGCATGAGCCAGACTAGGGCCCGGGCCAGGAAGGAATCTGCAACCAAGGTACGTGCCCTTGACCAGAATCAAACCCGGGACCCTTTGGTCTCCAGGCTGATGCTCTCTCCACTGAGCCAAACCAGCTAGGGCTGTTTTTTTTTGTTGTTGTTTTTTTTTTTAACCATAGTTAACATGAACATGTAAAATGAGGGATAAATGCAGTCTGATATGATTAGTCAATTTGATATTTGATGATACATAATATGAATTAAATTGAACTTTTTTTTTCTTCCAGTAAAAACTTCATTTTTAAGATATGTTTTAATTGATATTTTTTTAAGAGAGAGAGGAAGGAAGAGGGAGAGAGACATCAATGAAACATTGATCAGCTGCCTCCTGCACACCCCTTACTGGGGGTTGAGCCTGCAACTCGGGCATGTGCGCTGACCAGGAATTGAACTGGACATTTTGGTGCATTAGATGACACTCAACCATCTGAGCCACATTGGCCAGGGCAAAACTTCATTTTCTTATGTCAGCTTTCTCCCAATCCATTAATAAATTAAGAACTGAACTGGAACAAGAGAGAGGTCCCATTTTAAATTCAAACAAAGTAAAGACATTCAGACTTAACTATAGACAATGGTAATGCCATTTAACAAGATTAATTCAATGTATATGTAACTATCTACAAACATAAAGTTTTCCCCATGGCACAGCCCTACACTGCAATCATAATAATTCAACTGCTTTCGCATTTGGCAATATCATACAAATGAATTTGCTGATTACTAGCAATATTACAAAATGAACCCAGGGCCACATAATCAAGAGTCACAACAACAAAGAAACGAGGAATGCAGGTCAAGGCAGGATTTTGCAGCTGGCTAGATATGATGCAATTTGCCTGATTATCATTTAGGTATTTGCTGTAATGAATAAAGTAAGTATCTCCCAAGTTACTAGAAAAAAGGTATTACCTATCACCATTCTGTGACCAGAAAATTAAAATGTTTCCTGAATTTATAATTCAAAGAAAAAATTCTTTCAGAAGAACCATTCTCTATGTGCACAATAGAAGCTCTATTTAAGAATCACATTTAGACAATATGACATTAAAGTTCTATGGGAAAAACTAAGACAGCTTTTAATTTTGCTTTCATATCAAACTAATAGAGCACTTAAAAATTCAAGAAGAGTGTGGCTTAGTCTGATTCAAGAAGTGCTTTCAAAATTCAACCACCTAGCTTCTTTTCAGGAGAAACTGTACATCATCACAAATATTTTCTAACTTAACTTTTGGAGAAGGAAATGGAAAATCAAACCCACAGCACAATGGTTGTGGTAGATATTTCCTCCTCAGCATCAGGCAAAGCCTTCTTATAAACCATTCTATTTCAACAGATGATTCAGCTGGTCCTGTAGATCCGATGACTGCTCAACACTAGAAATTAGAGAAAAAGTTTATGTAGAATGAGCAATAAAGACATCTCTGCAAATTATTTGTACTTTAACACATAAGTACTGTTGAAGCTAAATCAACATGTACATTGGTCTTCTAGGGTCCCAGAAGTTTTTAAACAATGAAGAAAAGGTTTGTAGAGCCAATTAGTAGTGTAAACAATATTGCAAGGGACAGATTTAGTCCACTAAAAAAAAAAGGCTGTTTAATGATGTTAGCACATTTACTCTACTTAATGATTATCACCAATGTAAAAAGTTTTCTTAAGGTTGGTCTCTACACCCTGTAACTCTTAGAAAGCCTTTCCTAGTAGTGCATGCCTTTGAAATATACTGTATTCTTTACATCCCAAATGAGCTATGCCAGAGTGTCTATCAATTTAAGGGCATCTGTCTACCAGAGTTATGCACTAATCCTAGGCCCTGCAGTATAATTCCCTATAGCCTACTTCAGTTGGCTACCCACTCCCCTATCTGTGGGGTTACTTACTTCTTCTGAATAGCTTCTTGCCTAAATCAGAAAAGGAAGGAGGAAAACAAACATAAGAAAACTCAGTGGACTAGTAGAAGTTATTTACAGCCAGATATATACAGGCAGAACACATTTCCAACTTATGTCACATTCTATATTTCTGTCCATTCCATCCTAAGTTTGTGCTCATGAATCTGTTCACTACCAGAGTGCAGAGCTGCTGAAAAGATAGATTCTAAACCTAAGGAGGTAACAATATCCCATCACAGAGTGTAGGATGTAGTTTCACAAACTACATGCATGACTCAAATTTGGTTTTCAGAGTATGTAGAGTCAAATGGTCACATAGCTGATATGTACACACCCAACGAATGAACATCTAGTTATTTAAATATCAAGTTAAATTCCCAACCATACATTTCCAGAAGGTGCCTAAGTATAATATCAACAACATAAAATATAAAACAAAATTAAATAAGATGAAAAGCTAATTAAATCATAACATTATCCAAAGTTATAATGGAGAAGATGTCTTTACATTCCAAAATCTCCTGGATGATTTACACGTAGCTAGGGCTGCGCTACCTGTGGGGAGTGTAGGATACAGGTCAGTTACACTTGACTCCCCACTGAAGGAGCAGACTCCCCAGGAGAAAGCTCGAGCACAGACAATCAACAAATACTAATTAAAGTGCCTACTGGGTGCCAAGCACTGTGCTAGCATGGTCCTGGCATGGGCCCTGCCATTATAGGGTTTACAGTCCCTTCCTCTCAGAAGCTCTCAAATTAACACAGAAAGGTTCACAAAAGGTGGTCCCTGCTCCTGATCTCACCCCTCACCCCGACTTCTGCAATCTTTTCCAGAAGGAACTCATCCTTGACCAGCCCCACCAGTATTCCCAACTCCTGCTTCCATAGGAAAAACAGCTGAAGCACCAACACAGCAAGAAGCGGCCAAATTTGTAGCAAGTAGTCAGCAGAGAGGGCATACTCACTGGTATTGAAGATGTGTAGTTATTATTGCCATTTTCCTTAAACTCTGCATTAAAAAAAGAGAAATAGAACATCACACTTCCTTGTAGCCACACAAACTATGTATATAAAACCCAATTCATAAAAGAAATGGTTTCTTACATCTTCTGAGTGCAAGATGGCATCTTCCTGTAGTACCATGTTCCGAGCTGCCTGACCTAGCAGCTGGAAGACAAAAATAAAATGGTAATATTCAAAATGTCCAAACTTTCTGTAACCTCTCTGCAGCTGTTATGCCTCTGCCCTCTCTTCTCCCACCCTCTCCTATACAACTACCAACACTCTAAATGTAATGGAGGACAATGTTCCATTTGTTCATGTTAAAAATCCATTCCTTTGTCACTGTGGCAGCTCTGGCATGGGCTCAACACCTGTTCCAAAGGCCACTTCCTGAGAAATGCAGTGCTCCGTAACTGCCGAGTTCTCTGCATAGCTTATTAGTCTAGTGCTGCGAGGAGAAGTCTGCAAAATAAAAAAGCAACCTTTGGTTCCACAAGCCCATTGAAAAGCTAACTTCTGATTTTTTAAAGGCAAATTTGAGATTTGAGGTGGTTTGAGAGGAGCGAGGGGCAGGGGTTAGGGTAGGACTGAAGGCTAGAAGGAATGCAGCTGCTTAGAAGTGGAATAAGAGCCCCAGAGAGGGAGGGAAAGGCTTGGGAAGAAGCTCAGGATTGAAAGTGGGAAACCTCGAGGTGAAGGATAGCAAGATGGGGGTAGGGAAGAAAAAAGAGAGGAGAAATGTGGAGGCAGATTTTAATGAGTTCACTGATGGCTGGGCCCTGAGCTCTGATTCAGTGGGGTGGTCTGTGGTCAAAGAGATGGGACTCAACACTGAGAGGCAAGAAGAGATCAACAGAGGTTTCTGGCCTACTGTCGCACCCTGATCCTGGCAGACGCTGTCGGCCTTGTAAAGGGAGCTACTGTTATGTGTGTCCCCCAACCTTCCTAGTTCCTTTGGGTCAGAGTGATTACGGTAGGAAGGGGACCCATGACTTCAAATCAACCAGCAACACGAGCACTGCTACAGCCACCAGGTTCCTTCCCTCATGGTAACTTCTATTTATTGTCGTTTTTACATTTTAAAATTAATAAACCTTTACATACTTCTAACGTCAAAACAATAAAATAAGACCTTCTATTCTATAGTCTCTCATCTTACTTGAAAGGTAACCTACAATATGCCCTCTTCCATACCCTGCTATTTTCACTTGACAACAAACATTTAGCTGAATCTGCAGCATTTTCATTCAATCTCTTGCTTTAAGGGCTGCACAGCACTCCACTGTACATGTCCCGTAGGAGTATTCAAAGTCCCATAAGAGTATGTGGACTTTGGGACTGTTTCCAGTTTTTTGCTATTATGAGTGCTACAAAAAAAGTACCTTAAATATCTTTGCTCCTTTTTGCCAGCCTATCTTTGGGACAGACTCATAAAGTCATGATTGTAACAGCTAGATCAGAGGGTTTTAATTTTGCTCCATATTGCCAAGTTCCTCTTCCATTAGTTATGCCATTTTGAATTCCCACTTTACAATGTCTGAGAGTGCCTGTTCCCTCCTGTGGCCACTTTTAAGTAGCAAACTCCAAACTCCTATAGATGGGGGATGTGACTGACAAACTGATGGCAGAAAAAGGGGTTCTAATGGACTCTTCATTCATTCATTCATTCATTCATTCAATGAATATGTGACAAGTTCCTATGATATGCCAATAAGAGACATAGTCACTGTCCTAATGGGGCTCACAGGAGGGGGTTACAGAGAGGACACCAGCATTTCAATACCTGCCCTGAGTGCTGAGGGAAAGCACTGGATGCCTTGAGAACATGGTCCTGGGGGGGGGCAGGAGGGGTATGTCTAATCCATTACAGGGGCAGGTGTTCAGGGAGCGGTTCTTAAAAGAGATATCTTCTAAGCTGAGACTTAAAGGTTGGGGTTTAGAATTCCTCATCAGTGTACCAGTAATTTTACAGAAAAGTGGCATGATCAGATTTACCATTTTATAGGTGTGGTAAGTAGAATGGACTAGAGAGGGACTGAAGGCAGAGAGATTGGTTAGGAGAACACTGCAGTATTCTAAGCCAGCAACCAGAGTGGCCGGAACCACAGACGTGGCAGTAAATAAAAAAGGGGCCCTGGCCAGTTTTGTTCAGTGGTTAGTGTGTCAGCCCGTAAGGGTTGCATTTTGATCCCCGGCTCTGGTGGGGGAGCATTCGGCAACCAATCGATGTCTCTCTCTTTCTCTCTCCCTCTCTCCTCCCCTCACCCTCTTCCACTCTCTCTGAAAAAGCAATAGAAAAAAAATATCCTCTGGTGAGGATTGACAACAAAAGAAAGGGGGGGGGTGGAAAGGGGTTGAGAGACTTTTAGAAGATAGACTTGGTGTGATTGCCTGGAATGCTGTTGTAATGCAGGGCCAAGGTTGTTCCTTTGATGACAGATGTATTTGGTGGCATTGTACATCATTTTCTTACATAAACCGACCACACACATAGTGTATGATCTAAGGTTTTCAGTTTGGGTTTCTTTTGAGTACTGAGTCTTTTTAGATTTCTAGGGTTTTCACCCCAGGCCTTTACCACTGTCTTGCTTATAATGAACTCAACAGCAGCTTGTCTTAGTACTCATCTTCAACAAGTATTTCTGACTTTCAACTTAGTTTTCATAGCAATAGCAACCCTCTTTTTCTTTTTGTACTCACAGTTCATTGTTTTCCATATTATCCCATTAAATAATGTCATTTCAATAACAAGCTAAGCGCTTTACACAGGTTTAGGGAAAAAACAAAAAGGACCCCCACTAAGCACACGATTCACCTGGAGCAGCACATCAGTCACAGCATTCACTGTGCTGTGGACACACGCTGGTGTTTCTCCCTCACTTCGTGCCAGCCATAGTGGCCTCCATGCATTTATTGTGCACATGCCCATCTCAAGGTTTCGCACCTGCTACTTCCTTGGAGCTCTCTGCCTCCATTTTGCCCACATGACTTGCTCCCTCACTTCATTCTAGTGCAGTGGTTCTCAACCTTCCTAATGCCGTGACCCTTTAATACAGTTCCTCATGTTGTGGTGACCCCCAACCATAAAATTATTTTCGTTGCTACTTCATAACTGTAATTTTGCTACTGTTGTGAATCGTAATGTAAATATCTGATATGCAGGATGTATTTTCATTGTTACAAATTGAACATAATTAAAGCATAGTGATTAATCACAAAAACAATATGTAATTATATACGTGTTTTCCGATGGTCTTAGGCGACCCCTGTGAAAGGGTTGTTCGATCCCCAAAGGGGTCGCGACCCACAGGTTGAGAACCGCTGTTCTAGTGTCTGCTCAAATGTCACATTCTCAGAGAGCCCTTTCCTGGTCAATCTATTTCGGTAAACCCTTTCGTCACTCTCTAGTCCCAGCTTTATTTTTCTTCACAGCATTTATAACCACCTGACTCTTGTATGTGTGTCATGTGTTTGTCTCCTCACCAAAATGTTAGTTTCCTAAGTACAGGGTCTTTGTTTTGTCTCCTGACACACAGCAAATACTCAATAGGTGTTTATTAAATGAATGCTGTGGAAGGAATGTTTTACATATGGAAATTGTCAGTTCAAACAAAATATCTATGTGGAATCTGCTGAAGAGAGAAGCAGTGCTCTGTGGGGTTGAGAAGGAGTGAAAACAGTAAGACACCCCAATAACCTCATAGTCTACTAAAGAAAATGGTAAGGTATGTAAGCAACTATAGAAGAAGGAAATACAGTATGTGGTAAGTATCATGTAAGAGATTCAGTAAAAAGATGAAGTTCATGTGCGTTCCCGCTCCAGGGAGCTCGGGGGCACCTTTCCCTTCCCCCTCCTCTTCCCTCTCAGGTGTGCATCTCCTAACTCTAAGGAACCCCACAGGCTTGTAACTTGGGAGCAGTGGGCAGCGGCAGCGCTCGTACCAGGCTGACCCCTGACCCTGTCTCCAAGGCCCCCTTTTCTCAGATTTCCCAGTGAGCCAAAGCAGCCCCACCCAGGCTCTCCTGTTGCTTCTTCTATCCTTAGCCCTTTCTTGTTTCACTGTTCCCAGCTTTAATAAATGTACTCTCAAAATAATAAAAATTTTAAAAAAAGAAAATACTGACTTCACCAGCTGATTGCTCAACAGAAAGTTTGCAGGCCAGAGACTGGCCCAAAATACTCAAAGTGAGGAAAAGCGAAGACCTAGAACTCATGGTCCAGTCTCTTTCGGTTAGGCTCACCAATAAGGAGGGACCAGTCCTAATGTAAGTGATATCCACAGGTCACTCACTCCCTAATTTTATTTCATTAATAGCTTTCCTCTTTAACTTCAACTAACCCTTGTGTAAAGGGTAGCAAAATCATCTGCTTAGAATTTGCTATTCTTGCATTCCCCTAGGTCCGAGCCGCAGTTTGCCGACCACTGCCCTAGGAGATACATATTGAACAATCAAGTGTCAAATTAGCAAACAGAAATGAGTATAAATCAGTAACCTGGGTGATCATCAGTCACTAACCAAATGCTAGGATCACCATCCATCGCAGTCTGTTTTCATAACAATAGAACACATTAACTTTAAAAGTGTCAACCTCCTTGTGTTGTTCAAACAAGCCAGAGTGAAAATAAGCCCTCTATTGTGTTGAGGAAGCTTTCAAAATGAAATTGGAAGTTCTACAGAAGCTTGTGCACTTGGACATCTTGACATATAAATATAACTCTAAATATGAAATATGGTTAATAGAAAATACCAGTATTTATAGAGGGGGGAGGTGATCCTATATAGGTTTTACTTTTTTTGGTCTTTTAATTCAAAAATGTATGAAACATAGAAATTTTTAAAAATTCTACAGGATTAGCACTAAGAAGCAAAAATGTTCTGTTAAGAATGGAAAGAATTTTGAAAGGAGGAAACAGATTAAAAGATACTCAGACACCTGCAAGTTATAAAAACCTAAATGTAACTGCTAAATTTTATAGTTCATCAAGAACATTTAAAAGAGATAAAGGTCTTGCCCAACTGGTGTGGCTCGGTGTTTGAGCATCAACCTATGAACCAAGAAGTCATGGTTCGTGTCCAGGCACATTTAAAAAAAAAGAGAGAGAGAGATAAAGGTCTTAATACTATAGAGTATTGTCTCTCTGATCTCTCCATTCTTTGTAAATGTCAATTAATGTAAATAATATAATAAATACTAAGTCTTTTGACAAAATAGAATATCCAGGAAAATGAGCATTTTTCAGTAGCAAATATAGTTCAGCAATGGAAATGTTTTAACTGAATGAAAGAATCAATCCTAACATGTGTGTGTATGTCCTTTTTTGGGGTTTGGAACTAGACTCATCAGTGGTTAATTTTCCATTAGTTGGTGTAGAAATCTGATTTCTCCATATACCTGTCAGTGAAGATGAAGATTATTTCTCAAAAAGAATCCATATTTCCAGTATTTCTTTTAATAAAGTATGCTACTGTTAAATATTTTAAAATTATAAAAATGTTAACCATAAAAAAGGAAATATGACAAAAAACTTTTTTAAAAGGAAAAGTAAATAAATAAATAAATAAATAATAAAAGAAACAGAAACCCAAGAATGTGCCCAGTAAGACAAATAAAAAAAGAATAAATCCATAGACAAGTGATGCACAAAAGATGGAAGACATCTGGGATGTTGAAGGCAAAACCATGCGGAATTTGGGGGCCGGAAGAGACAGAGACAACCCGGAGAAATAAATGAGGAACTGGTTAGGATTACTATTCCCCTCCTCCCCGCCCCCTGTCGTCCTGCGACCACCGCCGCTTTTTAAAACCCAGATTCCCATCCTCTCGTTCCTTTCCCCTCCGAGACCGCTGGTCCTCCCAGCACTACACTTCCCAGAATGCAACACCTGCCCTCCGCGGACGAGCTCTACTCGGCGCCACAACCCACAGCCCACTATTCCCAAGATGCAACGCGACCCCCTGTCCACCGCCTGGAAAGCCCGCAGTCCCGGCGGCCCGAGGCCCGGGGAGTGTGCCGCGGCTCACCTCGGAGCTCCGCGCCCACAGCCCACTATTCCCAAGATGCAACGCGACCCCCTGTCCCGGGGGCCCGAGGCCCCGGGGAGTGTGCCGCGGCTCACCTCGGAGCTCCGCGAGCCCTTCAGCACCTGCTTGGTGAGGGCGATGACGTCGGTACCGCAGGTGTTCACCTTCTCCGTGAGAAGCCCCTTCACGGACTGACCGAACCGCGCCTGCGAGTCTGGCGCCCCGGTCGCCATCCCCTCACCGCAGCTAGTGAACGCCTCCGCGGGGCGATGGCGAGTCGCCGGGGCCAAAAGAGCCGCAAAGCGGAAGGAAAGGAGGAGGCAAGGAAGGGACGCATTGTGCCTAGCAGAGGTTCAACTTGGCTAATTTTACATTCATTTAAAATGCTCAGTTGATACCCGAAAGAAGACAGGTCCCGAGCAAACATCTCTGGAGGAAATGGAGGACAATTTCAGTAAATTCGTGGTGTAAAGTCAGAAGACCATTTGTGTGGCTGCAAATTGTGCAACCTCTGCGTCGTGTGTTCCTCATCAGTAAAATAAAAATAATGTTAAAATCTCCAGAGGGTTACGAGAGTAAATTAAGGTCATTCAGTTCCACTTTAACAGCACGGTGTTTGTATTTGTGAGCGAAATACAAACGCTGTGCTGGGCTGAGGATAGAGAAAGAACCGGGACACACACAGCCCTTGTCTCCAAGGCGCTCCCAGGCTGATGAGGCCTGTAAACAGGAACAGCCCAATAGAAAAATTGGTAAAGTTCACAGACAGACAATTTTTAAAAAAGCAAATGGCCAATAAATGTAAAAAGTTATCAGCACCACTAGTCTTTTTTTTTTTTTTTTCCTCTTAATCCTCACCCGAGGCTATTTTCGGGAGAGTAGAAAGGAGAGGGAGAGACAGAGAGAAACATCGATGTCCTTTGCTTGCCTCCCACGGGTGCCCCAAGTGGGGTTGGGGATGGAGCCTGCAACCCGTCTGGGATGAACCCTTGACCCTTCAGTCCTCTAACCAAAGCTGCAACTACTGGGCAAAACCGACTAGAGCTCCACTAGTCTTTTTTTTATTTTTATTTTTTTATTATTGATTTCAGAGAGGAAGGGAGAGGGAAAGAGAAACATCAATGATGAGAGAATCACTGATTGGCCCCCTCTGCCCGCCCCCCCCCCCCTCCCCACTGGGGATGGAGCCCTCAACCCAGGCAGGTGCCCTGATGGGGAATCGAACTGTGACCTCCTGGTTCATGGGTCAGTACTCAATCACTGAGCCATGCTGGCTGGGCTCCACTGGTCATTTTTTTAATGATAAATGACCTCTTTGTTCTATTAAAAGCAAACTGATTATCACCTTGGAAAATAGTACCTGAAATGTTTCATGTAGTTCTGTTTCTTTTGTAGCTAATGCACAAGAGCATGAGAGTGGTATATTACAAATTTTGTTTAAAATCACCTTTACTCAGCCCCACTGGTGTGACTCAGTGGTTGAGCATCAAGCTATGAACCAGGAGGTCCCCATTGGATTTATGGGCCAGGGTTGCCGCTCAATCCCCAGTAGGGGGCATGCAGGAACAACCAATTAATGATCCTCTCTCATCATTGATGTTTCTCTCTCCCTCTCCCCTCTCTAAAATAGATTTTTTTAAATCACCTTTACCCAGTATCAACATTACTTTTCTTCCAAACGCTTAGATCCATGTTTCTGTTGATTCTTTCATTTAACTCTTGTTCTTAATCAACTTTATTAAGTTGTAATTTATGTGCAATGACTACATTCTTTTACCTATTTTTTAAATGTTTTTATTGGTTTATTTATTTATTTTTTTTAGAGAGAGAGAAATGGAAAGCGGAACATCTATTGGCTGCCTCCTATACGCCCCCTACTGGGGACCAAGCCCTGACCGGGAATTGAAAGGGCTACCTCTCAGTGTATGGGACCACACTCAACCAACTAGGCCACACTGGCCAGGGCTTATTGATCTTTTAAAGAACCAGCTTTTGGTTTTGTTAATTTTCTCTATTGCTTTCCTGTTTTAAATTTTATTGATTTCTATTTTTATTTCTTTCTGCTTAATTTAGGTTTATATTGCTTTTCTTCCTCTAGTTTCCTATGGTGGAAACTTAGAGTATTGATTTTAGATGTTTTTTCTTTTCCAATATATGTATTCAATGCTGTAAATTTCCCTCTAATTACTGCTTTCACTGTAACCCACAAATTTTAATAAGTTGTATTTTCATTTTTATTTAGTTCAACATATTTCTTAAATTTCTCTTAAGATTTATTCTTTGACTCATGTGTTATTTAGAAGTGTGTCATTTAATTTCCAGTATCTTGGGATTTTCCCAGCTATCTTTCTCTTACTGGTTTCTGTTATTATGTGGTCTGAGAGCATATTTTGTATGATTTTTGTTGAAGTGTGTTGTATGGCCCAGAATATAGTCTATCTTGGTGAATGTTTCATGTGAGCTAGAGAAGAATGAGTATTCCACTGTTGTGAATTGAAATAGTCTATAAATGTCAGTTATCCAGTTGATTTGTAGCTAATTAATACTAATCATCTGAGTCAGGCAACTGCAGTGCTGCCCAATTTTGGCTGAAAGCTCAGAGAAAACAAGTATGAAACTTACTTGGATAGGTGTAAAATATCTTCATGTTCTGGTAAGACTCCTGCTTTTGGCTAAGATGGAGTAAAAAACAATTGGATTTCCTCACACCTGAAACAACTATTTATCTATAAATAAGATAAAATATATGATGTAATCATTTTCTTTAATACACTAAGCATCAGACAATAAACTCTAGTGATCTCTGAGGCATGGGGAACAAATGAGATGAGTCCAGTAATTTCTCCAGCTTACTGCCTGAATAAAGTTTCACAGGGAAGGAAAATTCAAGCAGAGCCTAGTGGAGGAGACAAACCTGGGAGAGGAAGAGACAAGGCTAGGATTCTGGGGAGGTCAAGGAGGCTAGAGGTTGCAGGAAAGCAAAGAGAGCTCTACAGTCAGATGAGTGTAGGGGGCAATGGTTAATGTCTCTAGTTTAAGAGTCATCCATTTCTAAACTCTGTAAGGATAACGAGCAGTACCTATTTGTTAAAGGTTGAATATTGGTGATAGTTAAAACCTTGAGAGGGGTGATTTCAGCCAAGAAGAATGTAGATGGAGAAGGGCCAAGGACAGACTTGACATACACAAGATGACAGAGGGAACGAGAGGAAAAACAAAAGAATTACAAAGAATCCAGAGCTACGTGATATTTCGTATTAGAGGGTTTAAAGAAGATGGAAGTCCTCAACAATGCTAATGGAGAGCTTTTATAAGAGAAGGTCTGAAAGACCTCCATCCGATGGATTCAGCAACATGAAGGTCATTGCTGATGTAATTAACAGAAGTACCAATAGGGTGGTGGGGTCAGAGGCCAAACTGCAATGAGTTACAATGAGTGGGAAATAAGATAGAGACACAAGTGTCCATCACATTATTTCACCAAGAAGTCTGATTGAAAATAGGAGAGAAATTAAAGGAAAATTAGCGGGGAATTTAAAGTCAGGATTTTAAAATTTCATGTGGGATAAAAGTCTTGAGTGTATATGTCAGCTGAGAAGAAGTGAATAGAGAGGACATGTTGAAGATGCAAGAGGAAAAGAAATCTGTAGGAGGTAGGGGAGAATAAAGTTAATAGGTGGAGGGCTCAATTTCTCAAAAAAATATTTTATTTAATACAGTTAAAACAGTTTCTCTCTGTTCCTCTCAATAGGTGGAGGGCTCAATTTCTCAAAAAATATTTAATACAGTTAAAACAGTTTCTCTCTGTTCCTCTCTTTCTTATTTCTTTCTAAAAATTTTAACTCAACTTTGAAATGGTAATGTGTTCACACGCTTCAAAATTTTATAAAGGTATAAAAAGGGTGTACACTGGAAAGTCTTGTCCAACAGTGTGCAAAGGTGTAATGGTCACCATGAGAAAGTATCTTAAGACCAACAAATGAAGTAAGCAACTCCATAGAATATAAAAAATTTACTATAGGGTAATTTACTTACACGAATGCAGGTTGGAGCAAAGATGATCCAGCAGTTTTGCGCAAATTTTCTCCACTAACAGATCCCTGTTACATACTTGTTTTGTTTAGTATAACTTAGATACTAATGATTGATAAGACCAGGGATGCAGTACAAGCCAGGGGCTGTACCTTCTGGTGGTCTTGTGAAAAATGATTGTTTATAATCAATACTTCAGTTTGATATTTATCTCAGTTGTTATACCATTTCAGCTATTTCTAACAATAGCATATAAGGCTACATTTAAAGGAGCACAGATAATCATCAACTGGAAGGCTTTGGTATGCTTTGTTAAAGACAGCGTTGGTCAAAGCTCAGAGCACTCCAGATACAAAATTGGTTTTGTTTATATCAACATCTATACAGTTTTTCTTCCCAACTATTTTTTCCATAGACAACTAAATTCATAACCTTGTTGTGTATCCTTCCAGAGATATTTTATGCACAGACAAGCAAAAAGTACATATCTTCTCTGGAGGGAAGAATGGAGGCATTTACTACACACCATTCTTGCTTTTGCTTTTTTTTTTTTAACCTAATGCATTTTAGAAATCTTGTCATAAAAAGTACATAAAGTGTTTCCTCCTTTTTCTGATTGTAATCCAATCTCCTATTGATGCAGCATTTATTACTGGAAATTATAAATATTGCTGAAATGATTTGTTTTGTATATCAAACTATGAGACATCTACAGGTTAAATTCTTAGAATTGGAATAATTTATTCAAAGGTATGTATATAGAATTTTCAGTCTATATTATGAGAATCAGAATAGCATTGCTATTAAGAGCTGAGAGCTCTATACTGCTTGAATCCTTGCTTCATCACTGACTAGTTCTGTGGCCTTGGGCAAGTCCTTCTGCCTGTTTCCTCATCTGAAAAATGAAGATGGTGATAATAATAGCACCTATCATAGAATTGTTATAAAGAGTACATGAAATAGCCCTAGTCGGTGTGGCTCAGTTGGGCATTGTCCCATGCACTGAAAGATTGCTGATTCAATTCCTGGTCAGGGCACATGCCTGGGTTGTGGGCTCGATCCCTGGTAGGAGTTGTGGAGGAGGCAGTCCATTGATGTCTTCCTTTCACATCAATGTTTCTCTCTCTCTCTCTCTCTCAAAAAAAAAAAAAAGTAGCTGGTGTGGCTCAGTGGATAGAGCATCAGCCTGTGGACTGAAAGGGTCCTGAGTTCAATCCCAGTCAAGGGCACATGTCTGGGTTGTGGGCTCAATCTCCAGTAGGGGATGTGAGGAGGAGGCAGCTGATTAATGATTCTCTCTCATCGATATTTCGATCTCTCTCTCCCTCTCTGAAATCAATAAAAAATATATTTTAAAAAAATTTAGCCCAGCAGCATGGCTCAGTGGTTGATCATTGACCTATGAACGAGGAGGTCATGATTCCATTCCTGACCAGGGCACATACCTGGGTTACGGGCTCATTCCCCAGTGAGGGGTGTGCAGGAGGCAGGCGATCAATGATTCTCTCTCATCACTGATGTTTCTATCTCTCTTTCCCTCTCCCTTCCTCTCTGAAATCAATAAAAATCTATTTTTTAAAAAAACGTTAAAAGGTCTTCTTTAAGAAGAAAGAGAAGGAAAGAAAAGATAAAAAAATACAAACAATAAAGTGGTAATAAATACATATCTATGAACAACTGAATCTTAAAAACAAAATAAATGAACAAGCAGAACAAAAACAGACTCATAAATACAGAGAATATTTTGGCGGTTGCCAGATGGGAGGGGGTTTTGGGGGATGGGTGAAAAAGCTGAAGGGATTAAGAAGTACAAATTGGTTGTTACAGAACAGTCATGGGGATGCAAAGTACAGCATAGGGAACACAGTCAATAATATTTTAATGACTATGTAACTATGAATGGTGTCAGATGGGTGTAAGATTTATTGGGGTGATCACTTAGTAAGTTATGTAACGCCTAATCACTGGGGTGTACACCTGAAACTAATATAATGATGTATGCCAAGTGTAATTTTTTAAAAAATAACATTTTTAAAAAATAGCTCCTCATTTAAAAAAATAGCTCCTCATCCCTCCCTAGCCTTCCATTTCAGGGCTCCAGAGCCTGATTCAATCTACCTGTCAGATGTTATTCTTAAGGGATCCCCCACAGCACACCTCCTTCATGTCTGCAGTCAGGACCATTACCATTCCACGCACATCCTGCCCTTCCAGCCTCCACGTACTTGACTGCTGTCGTCTCTTCTGGCAGTGCCTTCCTCCCACACTCTCCATGCCTCTGCCTAATAGTCCTAACGCTCCTTCAAGGCCTACCTCAAACCCCCTTTCTTCATAAAGATTTCTCTGACTACCCCCACCCATACCTCCAACCATAAGTGGTCCTAAATGTCTGAGCCATTTTTGGCCATTTGGAGTTGTGGGCAACCAGACAGCCTGGCTTGCAAGGCCTTGCCCAGTTTCAGCAGCCATCACACTAGTCTGTATTCCTCAAAGTACAGACACTGGCAGGTCATCCTCAGAGAGGGGCAGAACATCCTTTGTGAATCTCACTCCATGAGTCCTAGTTGCCTGTCTGAGGTTCCACCTCTTCTATGATGACTGACACCAGGAATGTTCACCTCCTTGGGGCTATGACTTCATATGATAATATCAAATCATTGATAAATACTGATGAGCCACTGAAGACTTTTATCTATCAGGGAGATTTAATAAGAGCTCAGAACAACCAGGAGGCCCATTTTAGTGTAATAATGATAACAGTAAATATTGAATGAGCACTTACTTCATCCCAGGCAGCACTTTTACATGCATGATCTCATTGAATCACAATCCTGAGAAGTGGATTTCATTCTTGTTCCCACTACCAGAGGAGGAAACGGAAACACTTTTTTAAATCCTCACTTGAGGATATTTTCCCACTGATTTTTAGAGAGAGTAGAAGAGAGAGGGAAAGACAGAGAGAAATATCAATGTGAGAGAAACACATAGATTGGTTTTGCCTCCTGCACTCACCCTGACCAGAGCCCAGGCGGGGAGGAGTCTGCAACTGAGGTACATGTCCTTAACGGGAATCGAAACTGGGACCCTTCGGTCCGCAGGCTGATGCTCTAGCCACTGAGCCAAATCAGCTAAGGTGGAAAAAACTTAAAAGTCTAAGTTAACATAAAATTACCATGTGATCTAGCAATTCCACTTCTAGGTATATACCTAAAAGAACTGAAAACAGGTATTTAAATACATACTTGTACATCCATGTTCATAGCAGCATTATTTTCAATAGCCAAAAGGTAGAAACAACCAAGTGTTCATCAACTAATGAATGAATAATATTCCATACAATGGAATAAGTGGTCCTAAATGTTTGACCATTTGGAGTAATGGGCAACCAAACAGTCTGGCTTACAAGGCTTTGCCCAATTTGGAATGGATACAATGGAATATTGTTCAGTCATAAACAGGAATGAAGTTTTGATGCCTGCTACAACATGGGTGAACCTCAAAAACATTATGCTAGATGAAGTAAGCCACATACATACACATACATACACACAGAAAACTATAATTTTACTTATGTGAAATAGACATATTCATAAAGACAAAGTAGATTAAGAGGTTACCAGGAGCTGGGGAGCTGCTGCTTAGTGGGTACAGTTTCTGTTTGGGATGATAAAATGTCAGGGCCAGCCTGACAGGTTGAACTGGGCTGAGGTAGGGTGGTGGGAATTGAGAAAAGAAAGAAAGACAGGAGAGCGGGATTGGGAGGACTACAGGTCAATCGAGAAACTGCAGTAAGTTTATTAACCACGCAATGCCTTTTATACACAAAACACTGAATAGGAGGTCTGTCAAGAGGAATGTATTCTTTGTTCCTCTTAATCTCTAAGGGAGAGACAGAGCAGAAGGACAAATTCTCGATACATCAAATCTCAGTAAATAGTTACAGACTTCTTGGTAAGCCATGAAAGGCTGTTCTCATTCTACAAAGGTTGCTCTCATTCTACTGATAACCGCCATCCAAACAAGTCTGGGAAACTGTGTGGGTAAGGGTCCCAGCCTTGCTAGCCCCTTCAGGTGCAAGGACCGTGTCAGCTTACACCTGGTCTCCAACAATAAAAATGTTTTGAAAATAGATAGGGGTGATGGCTACACAACTTGTGAGTATATTTTTAACACTACTTAATTATACCCTTCAATGGTTAAAATGGTAAATTTTGTTATATATGCTTGAATATAATAAACCAATTTTTTAAAAAAAACATCATATAGCTAGAAAGTGGTCAAGCTAAGATTTGAACCCAAATTTATCTGACTCTAGGGTCCATGCTCTCAACCTTAGGGCTTCACTGCCTCTGGAGAGGACAGCAAAACACGAATCAGGACATCTGAGTTCTTGCCTTGCTGTCCTGTGTGACTTGTACAGCCTGACCTTTTAAGGCCTCACTTTCCTCAACTATTACATAGTAAGACCAGATAAAATGTCGTTGACCGTTCCTGGCCGTCATTTTGAATATAATAAAACCAATTTTTTTAAAAAAACATCATATAGCTAGAAAGTGGTCAAGCTAGGATTTGAACCCAAATTTATCTGACTCTAGGGTCCATACTCTCAACCTTAGGGCTTCACTGCCTCTGGAGAGGACAGCAAAACACGAATCAGGACATCTGAGTTCTTGCCTTGCTGTCCTGTGTGACTTGTACAGCCTGACCTTTTAAGGCCTCACTTTCCTCAACTACATAGTAAGACCAGATAAAATGTCGTTGACCATTCCTGGCCGTCATTTGTCTGGTGATTTGGATTTTACAGCATGGAATGCCCCAAACCTGATTCCTGACCCAGATACCATTTGCTTCTGGCGCACACTGGGAATGGGGGTGGGGGGGGCAGCTATCCACCCCATACTTTGCTCCTCCCTTAGAGGTTTGCCCTGGAGTTGAGCCAGCCCTTGAGGAGGCCTCCACTCCCCCTTCCTTTCCCCATTCTGGGAGAGGGTTCTGGTCTGGCTGCACTCCAGGATAAACTTCCACAAGGCAAGAGATAACACAAAGTCAAGGTGAAGATCATGGCAGCCCTTAAAAAGGCCTCCTTGCACCCTAGAGTGGCTGCAGCTCTTCCACTCCAGAGCTGTCCATCCTGCCTGCCGGCGCCTGGCCACCATGTGGGAGCTCTTGGCTCTCTTGCTGCTCACCCTAGCCTATTTTCTTTGGCCCAAGGTAAAGAGCCCTGGTGCCAAATACCCCAAGAGCCTCCCATCCCTGCCCTTGGTGGGCAGCCTGCCATTCCTCCCCAGAAGTGGCCATCCGCACGTGAACTTCTTCAAGCTGCAGGAAAAATACGGCCCCATCTATTCCTTTCGTATGGGGAGCAAGACTACAGTGATGATCGGCCACCACCAGCTGGCCAAGGAGGTGCTTATCAAGAAGGGCAAGGAATTCTCCGGGCGGCCCAAAGTGGTAAGCAAGGCCCATTGTCCCTCCTCTCTCCCACCCTTGTTCAATTCTTGGGCCAAGACCATGCCTAGAATGACCCTTTCAGCTCCAAACAACTTGTAATTCTTCCCCAAAGCAGACTATCAGGGCTCTGGGTTGGGGAGCAACCCCTCAAGGTTCTACCCAGCCTCTAAACTAGGTAGGAAGAATTAAAGGAAGGCCTCGTTTTCTGAGCTGCCCAGAAGGTGAAGTGGGGTGGGAGCAATGGCCTGAGGGGGGTCAGGGAGCCCTCACTACTGTCATCTCATCCCGGAACTGGATAATGATCTCTCGGAGCCTAACATTTCCCTAATTAACTGAGATTGTGCATGTAAATATCTTAGCCCAGTGCCCAGTGCATAATAGTTATATGGATGTTACTCTTCATGTGAAAAATGCGGATAGTGGATACTGTCCTCTATGGGAAGGTGCAAGGGGTCGCCTGGTCTGGGAGGGCTGGGGTTGCTGTTTCTCTGGAGCTGTCCCCAGCTGCTCCAGCTCACGGGGGTGGGGGTGAGGGGGTGGGCAGGCTGACCCACAGTAGCATTTTTAAGATACTGATGCTCTATCCTACAGAGCTTTCGGTGGTGCTCCTGGAGGAACAGGGAGCTAACCATCCAGAAACATTGCCAATGCCCATCCCAGCCCCCTGCTGCTGAGTACTCCCATGAACACCCCAGGCAGAGCCCCCAGCCATGCATCTTTGATCAGGCCAAGGATTGACTGGTTTTCCCTTGGACCAGTCAGCCAGGTTTGCTAGCCAACTACCTGCCTCCCAACTCTACTGAGCTCTTCTCTTCAGTGAAGAGGAAGGAGGAGGCTAGTTACTTGGGGTTTGCAGGTCAGGGGAGGGCAGAGGGGAGGCTTTGGACCCTTGTGCTTTTGGGGGTGCCTCTGGGAAGAGATGGTTTACCCAAGTTCAGACTGGGTGGACAAGACATCTGCACTCTCAGATGTGGCCCTGTTGGGGGGACATAGCCTTGTAATGGAAGGGTGAACAAGGAGGAGATGAGCTTCGGTGCCATTAGCACTTCCCAGGGAGCCCAGGGCAAGGCAGAGATCTGGGTAGTCCTCAATCTCTACAAGCCCCCCATCCCCACGCCTATCCCCAAGACAGGCCCAATTCAGAGACCTTATCCCATCCACAGCTGCCCTCCCCAGTCAGAAACGGATGAGAAAAGAGAGGCTCAGAGGTCCTCTGTCATTAAACTGAACCCCAAGAACCCCTGCATTCTAACTGAGTGTTCTTTCTTTTTCCTCACTCTCTCTCTCTCTCTGATGGAATTGGGAGTGAAAGGGGCTTAGGACCTGATCTACCAAGGCCTCACTGTCTTGGAGAGAAGCAGGGATGCCCCACAGCATGGCGGTGACTGCCTTATCCCTTAGGCATGGGAATGGGTGCAGGAGACCCAGGGCAAGGGTGGATGGGTGGTGTCTAACTCCTACAGCCTTTCCTGTTTTCCAAAGACAACTCTAGATATCCTGTCAGACAAGCAAAAGGGTGTTGCCTTTGCTGACTATGGTGCCGGCTGGCAGCTGCATCGGAAGCTGGTGCTGGCCACCTTTGCCCTGTTCAAGGATGGCAACCTGAAGCTAGAGAAGATCTGTAAGTGCCCAGCCAGCCCCTAGGGCTCTGGAGGGAGAAGAGGGTTGCAGAGGGAAGAAGGAATAGGGATGGTTCAATCTAGCGTTTTCTTGGCTACGGCTGCCATCTAGTGGCCATCTGCTACCTGTCCCTGACTAAGGTGGAACTGGTAGAGATGGGGTGAGGGTGCTGCTTAATTCCCCAGCCTCCTGTTCCTCTCTCCCCTCAGTATGTCAGGAAATCAGTTCGTTTTGTGATTTCCTGGCCACCCAGAACGGACAGTCCATAGATTTGGGCTTGCCTCTCTTCTTCGCGGTGACCAAAATCATCTGCTTGATCTGCTTCAACACCTCCTACAAGAATGAACATCCTATAATGAAGACCATACAGACATACAATGATGGCATCATGGAGTCTCTGGGCAAGAACAGTATAGTAGACATATTCCCTAAGTTGAAGGTAAGGATGAGAATGGGCCCCACCTTCAGATCCCAGTAGACCCTGACAGTTTCCCCAATTTTTACTGCTGCCCAGCACCAGACCCACCTTTTTCTTGACCACCTCGGCCACTGTGACCTCTATCTTCTCTGACTCTTCAAACTTGGCTGCTTCTCTACATGCATGTTATACTCATAATAATGGATCATATTTATTTACTGTCATGTGCCGGTATTGAGCACTCTACATGCATTCATCATGGCATTCCCCTTGGAGGTAGGTTTTATTATCCCCATACAGATGAGAATACAGGCTTTGGGAAATTATGAAACTTGACCATGGTTTCAGACTCAAGTGTATTTTCCTGTTAAAGGCTGAGCACACAACAGAGCCTATCCACTAAGTAAACATCAGTGCTTGATGTTTGATTGAATGGGGAGGGGGAAGTGGAGACCAATTCCAAACAAGTGGTGGGGTTGTAGAGATTGAGGACTACCCAGACCTCTGCCTTTCCCATTCTGTGCTCCCACCTTGCCTTCCATTTTGGTGGAAGGTTGGGGTTGGAGAGGGAACTCTTCCGAGACAGAAGGCGAGGATCTACCCCCAGGAGGGATTCTGGTAGCTGTAGAAGCAGAATGCAAGAGGGATGCATTTGAAATGTCTTTCTGCTTTCCAGATTTTCCCCAACAAAGCCCTGGAAATAATGAAGAATTGTACTAAAATGCGAAATGAGTTGCTGACTGAAATCTATGAAAAACATAAGGTAGGTAATGGAGCAGAAGAGATTGCCAGTTAGGTTGAAAGTATTGTGAGACCAGGGTTGGGGTCCATTTTCAACACCATAGCATCGCCAGAAGCTAGCAGAGAACCTGGCACATAGTAGGTGCTCAATAAAAACTGACCTAACTAATGAATAGGGGTGGGGAAGTGAGGAATTGAAGAGGATCCTAGAAGGGATCCATCCACCACCTCAAATTTAAAGAGGACCTAGAGCTGGTTCACTTCCACAAGCTCATAGGTCCTGATTAGACTCCCCTGGTCCCTCACTTCCAAGTGGAAGAAGGCTTTGTACCTCTAGCCTAGGATGGAAGTATGGGAGGGTGTTGCAGACAGGGCTCCTCCCTTCTCACATCCCCAACTTTACCCAACCAGAAGAACTTCAACAGCAACTCTGTCACTAACTTGCTGGACATCCTGATTCAAGCCCAGATGAACTCAAGCAATAACAACACTGGCTCAGACCAGGATTCAAAGCTGCTTTCAGATCGACACGTTCTTGCCACCATAGGGGACATCTTCGGGGCCGGTTTGGAAACCACCACCTCTGTGGTGAAGTGGACTGTGGCCTTCCTGCTGCACAATCCTGAGGTGGGCTTCTCCTTACTACAGTGTTCCCAACCACTCTTGATCTCAGCCAGATGCAACTCTGGGCGGGGGGGTGGGGTGGGGGGGGGAGAAATACCCCCAAGCCTTTTATGCAGATGACTAGACTGCTCCCTCTGTCCTTACCACACAGTGGTTGGCTCTGGCCCTAGGATGGAGCTGCCTCATCTTCGGGAAGGAAAGCCTAGGCTGCAGAGCCACCATGGGGACGGGTCTGGGCCAGCCCTTCTACTTTTTTTTAATGTTTTTATTGATTTCAGAGAGAGGAAGGGAGAGGGAGAGAGAGAAGCACCAACAATGAGAATCATTGATTGGCTGCCTCCTGCATGCCCCCTACTGGGAGTAAAGCCTACAACCTGGGCATGTGCCTTGACCAGGAATCAAACCCGGGACCTCCTGATCCATAGGCTGATATTCAACCACTGAGTCACACTGACTGGGCAAGGGCCAGCTCTTCTAGATGTGACAATAGGGTTCTTCTAAGTCCCTGCTTCTCCCGGACTTAAAAGCACTCTGGTCACATCCGCCCTTCTCTGGCCCCCAGCTGCAAAAGAAGATCCAGGAGGAGATTGAACAGAACATCGGTTTCAGCCGCACACCAACTGTGAGTGACCGGAACCACCTCGTGCTGCTGGAGGCCACCATCCGGGAGGTGCTTCGCATTCGCCCGGTGGCCCCTACGCTCATCCCCCACAAGGCTATCACTGACTCCAGGTATGCCTTCCCGCCCTAAGATGCACTCAACACTGCTTGCCAGCCCACCGGGCCCTCCTCCACTCCCTCAGCCCCCACCTTGCTGATCCACCCATAGTCAACCACCGACTATCAGTCATCTTACCATGACCCTATTGATCAATGTATCCACCACTCACTAACGCACAAGGACTGACCCACAGATCTACCTGACCTCCCTCAGAAGCTGCCTGCTGTCCTGGAGACATGGGGTCTGCGATGAAAGACTGGTGCTCTATGCTCCTACTCAGTCCAGTAGCCACAACACATACACAGTGCACCAGCACGAAATGCATACGCAAGGGCCCTGACTGATGCGGATATCCACATACCAGTGTTGATACATAAATGCATGTCAGGAAGGGAGGGCTGGAGAAGAGCTGCATTCATACTGAATCTGGCAGAAGCTGAGAAAAAGAAGAGGGCGTGAGCGTGAGGGCGTAGAAGGCTCTTTTCCCCGGGGCTGGGGGACTGTGGAGACTCAGGGCTGAGCAGGTGGCTAAGCAGGTGGGGGAGGACAATATTCCAGACCCCCCTTTCCTTTCCCTCTCGGGCAGCGTCGGCGAGTTTGCCATTGACAAGGGTACAAATGTTGTCATCAATTTGTGGGCACTGCATCACAATGAAAAGGAATGGCACCGGCCCGACCAGTTCATGCCCGGTGAGTCCGTTCTGTCCTGCTCCCAGGCCATGCAGCCAACCTGGTCTCTGTGCTCTGCCGCTCCAGCACTTCCCCTATGCCAACCTGGCAACTAGAAAACTCCTGCCTCCAATGACATGGAACTACTGACACCCCATCCCACCTAGACTTACCCACCCTCTTCACAGCTGGATTTCCTGCTTTCCCCTTCCACCAACTGCAAATCTTCTCCTCTAAGAAGCCCTCTAGGCATATGCCCCCATGAAGTGGGGCCCTTCTCCCCTTGGATGGTGGCATTTTTCATGGGCCGATACCACCTCCTTTCTATCCTTCCTGAATATCTCATTTCCTCTGTGTGATTAAGGGCTGCCTGAGCGCAGGGCTGTATCTCTCCTCAGGTTGGGTCTCCTCAGTCAGGGCAGAGGCACTCCTCTACTTACTCCAGCCCTGACCCCTGCCTGATGCGTTCCCCATGTCCACAGAGCGCTTCCTGGACCCCACAGGGAGCCAGCTCATCTCACCATCCTCCAGCTACTTGCCCTTCGGAGCAGGACCCCGCTCCTGCATAGGGGAGAACATGGCCCGCCAGGCACTCTTCCTCTTCATGTCCTGGATGCTGCAGAGGTTCGACCTGGAGGCCCCGGATGATGGGCAGCTGCCCTCCCTGGAGGGCATCCCCAACGTGGTCTTTCTGATAGACTCTTACAAAGTAAAGATTAAGATTCGCCAGGCCTGGAAGGAAGCCCAGGGTGAGGGTAGCACCTAGAGGTGTGCCTAGCGCTCCACCCTGTGTGGCCCCACAGCACAGAATGAGAGGTGTTACTCTACCCTCCCGCCCTTCCTCCCTCCTCCTAGCCCACTCTGCCTTCTTTTCCACCCTGCAGCCCTGACAGTGATGTGCATAAAGTTTTTCTTAAGAAGGTCCCTGAACTTATTATATTCCTTACTATCATTGTTACCCTCCTTTGAAAAAAACAAAAAGGGCCCTGAGTAGCTTATTCATTGAATTTGTTCACTCATTCTTTCAATAAATATTTTATTAAGCACCTCCTCAGTCCCACTCACTGATCCTGGACACTCAAGCTCCCTGGTCTCCTGAAGCTTACATTTCTAATGAGAACTAACAAATAGATAAGCATTTCAGAGACTCATAAGTCCTCTGCAGTCAATGACACCAGGTGATGGTGATTCGATAAGAGAATGGCAGAGGTGGGGAGTGGCTACTGTAAGCAAGTGGTAGGGGAAGGTGCAGAAGACCTGGGGGACAGTGCCCCTTGCTGAGGGAGCAGCCAGGGAGGAGTTCTCCAGGTGGGAGGTCAGCGTGGCTGGGGCAGAGCAGCAAATGAAGGGGAGAGTGTCCCCGATGAGGTCAGACTGGAGACAGGGGCCAGGTCCCGTGGAGCCTTTGAAATTAGCAGGAAGGAATCTAGGTTTTTATCCCAAGTGTGCTAGGAAGTCACTGCAGGGTTTAAACATGTAAGTGGAAAGGTCTGGTTCATATTGTATTTTTTAAATTATATTTTTATTGATTTCAGAGAGCAAGGGAGAAGGTGAGATAGAAACATCAATGATAAGAGAATCATTGATCGGCTGCCTCCCCTACTTTGGACCGAGCCCACAACCCGGGCATGTGCCCTGACCGGGCATCGGCTGCCTCCCCTACTTTGGGCCGAGCCCACAACCCGGGCATGTGCCCTGACTGGGAATTGAACTGTGACCTCTTGGTTCATAGGTTGACGCTCAACCACTGAACCACACAGGCCAGGCTGGTTCACACTTTAAAAAGATCATCCTTGTTGCTGAGTGGAGACTGACCTGTGGAGGGATGAGAGTGGTGGCAGGGAGGAGGAGGAGGAGGTTGCTGTGCTGGCAACAGCAGTGGAGATGGTGAGAAGTGGTGGGATTGAGTTATATTTTGAGAGTAGAGCAAGGGATCTTGTTTGCTTTGATGCAAACAGTCATTGGGTGTATGTACCTCAATGCTATGGCTTAGAGAGAGTGTGTGTAATCCACAAACTCAACCCACCACTACCGACCACTCTTGTCTTGGTCCCCAGTGACCAGCAGGTCTTCTTTTCCTTGTCCTGTCCAGTAGACACTGCCAGGACAGGGCTTCCACAGCAGCCTTCTGCTAAAGTGCCGGGCTCTGCCCCTGCTCCCCACTCCCCAGGAAGTCTATAAATGCCTCACTAGAAAATGGAACCCAGCCCTGGCCCATGTGGCTCAGTTGGTTGAACATCATCCCATACACTGAGAGGCTGCCAGTTGGATTCCCTGTCAGGGCTTGATCCCCAGTAGGGGGCGTGCAGGAGGCATCAATGTTTCTCTTTCTCTCCCTTCCTCTCTAAAATCAATATAAAAACATATTTTTAAAAAAAAATGGAACACAGACTTTTTCAAACCTTGAAACCAGCATCTTTAAGCCTTGGCCACTGGCCAGTCTGCAAGTGAAAGATGTCCCTGGAAAAACTGACCCTGCTCTTTAGCCTAGAGAGGCCCCAATCCCAGCTCCCTGGCGCCAGCCAGACCAGGGTCAGATCATCAACACCCTGTCCTTCCCTTCAGACTGGGGAGGGGCTCTGGAAGGACCAGCAGGGCAAGGCTGAGACCATGCCTGACCAAGTTCTCAGAGGGAAGGAATCAAGGAATTCATTGAAAGGAGGAACAAGGTTTCCCATGACCTCTTCCTTCAAAAGCTTTGTAAATCCAGTGGTAGTAGACCATTCCCTACTGTCCCCTCCAACTCAATCCTGGCCTTCACTGCCAGTGACCCGGGGCCTTGCTTAAGGGCCCACAGGAGAGTTTGTTAGCCGCTGTGGCTGACCCCAGCCCCCACCACAAGCAGCTTGGAGAGATGTGGACACAACAGTGAGCTAATGGGAAAGGGTTAAACTGGATATCCCCTCCCTCCTGCCCCACTCTGGTGCCAGGCTAGATTGGTTGGAGGAGAGTTAAGTATTCCAAATTTGTTCAAAATTTGAAAAGCATTTTGCAGGCTAGTGATGAACAGGTAAACAACTAGCGGAGGGTCTGTGTCTCTTATAGAAGCAGTGGGTGAGTGTAACTGGGATGGAAACATCTACTCCAACTGTTGAATCAGACCACTGAATGGCAGGGAAATGAGACTAACCTTTCAATTTGAAGATGACAACACTGAGGGCCAATGGGGTAGCGGAGAGGGGGGGGCGGCTTGGGAGGGACTTGCCCTAAGCCACACAGCCACTAGGCAGCAGGGCTGGGACCCGAACCCAGGATTTCAGTGATGCAGGACGAGGAGTGGCCGTGCTCTCCTACCTGTCCCATGTCCACGCAGAAGGGCTCAGGTGTCTAACTGGGGAGAGTACAAAGCTCAGTGTCCTTTCAGGAAATGATCTCATGAACTCTGATTCTTACCCAACTGCTCTTTCCCTGCCTTAAAGGCTCTTAGCGCTTCCTTAAATCCTCCCACCTGAATGTCAGTGAAGCCCTCCTCCAGGCCATGTCTCGCGACTCCTACCCCTCAGCTTCTGTTCCCTGGTACTAAATCCCCACTGCATCTCAGCATCTTCCTGGGCCTAAAATGGGCGTGGTGTCTCCAAGAGACACTGTCTACCCCTATATCTCTGGAGTTCAAGACTGAGCCCTCTCGCCCTAACCGGTTTGGCTCAGTGGATAGAGCGTCGGCCTGCGGACTCAAGGGTCCCAGGTTCGATTCCGGTCAAGGGCATGTACCTTGGTTGTGGACACAGCCCTGGTGGGGAGTGTGCAGGGGGCAGCTGATCAATGTTGCTCTCTCATCGATGTTTCTAACTGACTGCATCTCAGCACCTTCCTGGGCCTAAAATGGGCGTGGTGTCCCCAAGAGACACTGTCTACCCCTATTATCTCTGGAGTTCAAGACTGAGCCCTCTCATGTTCTTTACCCTGCACATGGCCCCTGACAAGTAGGTTAGTCACACAAGAGGACTGAATTAAACGCTCTGAGTTTAACTGGCTAATTGGTCCAGTGATAAACAGACTCCATCTCCTTATGTGGAAGGAAGCCCAGAGCTTTGGGTAAGCTGGAAGGTCTTTGCCAATAACTCAGTCACCTTTCCAGCCTCAGACTGCTCTTAACCAGTGATGTGATGATAAACAAAACCAGTGCTCTGGGGCTGGTGGTGAGGAATAAAAAGAGGACTGAATTAAATGCTCTGAGTTTAACTGTCTAATTGGTCCAGTGATAAGCAGACTCCATCTCCTTGTGTGTAAGGAAGCCCAGATCTTTGGGTAAGCTGGAAGGTCTTTGGCAATAACTCAGTCACCTTTCCAGCCTCAGACTGCTCTGAACCAGCGAAGTGATGATAAACAAACACTGAACAAAACCAGTGCTCTGGGGCTGGTGGTGAGGAATAACCCTGATGTGTCATGTGTGCTGGTTACATGATGTGGCCACCCCACCATGACCGATTTCAAGCCACCAATGTGATGTCACGGACCACAGAGTTGGGGAGAGATGCACAGGAGCACTGTTATTTATCATCATATTATATAGTAAATACCATGTACTACAGCTCGTAAAATTCCTGAAAATTTAGTAACCAGCTCTGTGAGCTAAGCATTGGCCCTCCTAGGAGAAATGAGCTGCCCTGTCCTTTAGAAGAGCAGCTCCCAGTCTGAGGGGAGGACCTCTTCCCTGGTAACCTTGGTGTGCACCGTGGGTGGATGAGAGTGCATGATTGTTCTGGTCGGTCTCTTGTGGCCACAAAACCTGAAGCAAATGAGGAGTCTTCTCTCCAGTCATGCTTATGGGTGTAAACATCCAACTTTATAGGACAGGAAGCCAATCGCAGAGTGGGGTGGAGAGAGGACCAGACGAGGACCTGGTCACCCAGGTTCTAGTTCCCAGACTCTCTGGTTTTCCTAGCCCTGGATCTTGGGCCCATTGCTAGCTTCTTGAACCCTGCTTTCCTCAGCTGTCCAGTGGGGTAACTTACCACCTGTGCTGCCCATTATCTGAGGCTCTGGTGAAGATGAAAAGCAGAAAGGGCTGTGTGAGTAGGAGAGTTCCACACCAACCGGAGTTACAGAAGATAAGAAGTCAGGCTGTGGAGGCAAGTTCGGTGTCGTCATTTACAGACCAAATGACCATGGGCAACTTACTTGAACTGCTAAAACCTCAGTTTTCTCATCTGTAACCTGGGTGACTGAGGTGTATCACCCTCAGAGTGTCGGTACCTCAATAAACACTGGCTTTGTCATTGCCTATATCCAGATCCACAAAGTAAGTCCTTCCCTAAGGGTTTTATACAAACCTCCCAAAGGCCACCGGCTTGGTCAGAAGGAGGAACAGGTGTGTCCAGATGGTCCATCGAAGGACAGGACCTCCGGGACCTTCCTCTGGCAGCGGGGGAGTGGGTGGAGAGCCCAGGGACAGACTTTTCATGGCTCCCGCACTGAAGGTGGTTTCTAACTTTTTCCAGGGCTGGTTTCTTGAGACTTCTTGGTGAGATGTGCAGTGGAAGGCTAAACTGTGGTGAGGAGCTGGCTTGTACAAAGTGACGAGTAACTTCAGCTCAAACATCCTTTTCTCCCCCTCACAAGCCACCCAAAGCTCTTTACCTCCTCAGAGGAAGACCAGAACACTCTTGCAAGAAAAAGCCACAAAGACCCAGAGCTCTAACTCCTGACAATTTTACGTTTCCAAGAGGTTACACCTCCCTGTGGAAGTGGACGGTGATCTGCGGCAGGCACCTCCGCTGTCTCAGGCAGGAGGCCATTGAGCGCTGAGGGGCTCTGCTAGGCGAAGCCTGGCTGGGCGTGGGGGCCTCTGAGGGCTTATGATAAGGCAACGGGGAGGAGAAAAAGGGACAAAGTAGCCTTTGGGGATCTGGTGTCTGGTTCACCTTTCACCATGCTACTCCCCTGTTCAGTGCATCTTTGAAAAGACGAGTTCTTCACGTGACACCAACATACAACTGTCGCACTGACTAGTGGACTGCCTGAGCTTTGGAGTCAACCGATGTGGGTTCAGATCCTGACTACCACTTATTAGCTGTGTGATCTTGGACAAGTGAATCAACAACTCTGAATCCCATTAATCAAGCAGGAATAATTACAGTCCATACCTCAAAGGGCTGTTTTGAGGCTGAAATTTAAACACGTAGGTAAGATGCTTACACAAGACCCAGCATTGTGTAAAGTCAACAAACGAAACAATGGACAAGTTAAATTATTTTCATTACCAGCTTATCTCTCCAGCTTCATCTCCTGTCACTTCCCAGAATGCAATTATCTAGAAAGATTAAATTGCTCCTAGCTTTTTTAAAAAAAAAAATACACTTAGACCTACTCTGGTTTTATTGATTTCAGAGAGAAAGGGAGAGGGAGAGACAGAAACATCAATGATGAGAGAATCATTGATCAGCTGCCTCTTGAATGCACCCTACTGGGGATTGAGCCCGCAACCCAGGCATGTGCCCTTGACTGGAATTGAACCTGGGACCCTTTAGTCTGCAGGCCGACACTCTATCCACTGAGCCAAACCAGCTAGGGCTGCTCCCAGCTTTAGACATGACACCCACACTCTCCTGTTTTAGACCTACTATGGGGTTTTTTTTTTGTACTTTTCAGCACCTGGCACATAGTGGGCACTCAATAATCTACAGACTGAACATTTGCCTGGAATTCCCTTTACACCTTTCTTCACCTGGCAAGCTCAGTTCAGGTCTGTTCCAGGAAGGCTGTCCTGAAGCCCCAGGTGGGCACATGCTCTTCCAGTGTCCTGTGCACCACATGCTTCATGGTACGTTCCATGTGCTACTAAAACTGTTTACATGCCTTTCTTCCTCTCTAGACCATTAGGTCTTCTAAAAATATAGGTCTAGAGCATTCCCAGTGTCTAGCACATGGTAGGTGCTCGATAAATGCTCAACTCTTAACCCACTTCCCACTCCTTCTCCTGAGTGAAGCCATTTTTGCCCTCCCCCTAAAACAGAGGCAACTGGAGAATGGGGAATTTCCTGAAATTCGAGTTCATCAAAGCTACTCTGGTTTGTGCTCTAGGGCATTGGTACTGTCTCCACTTGAACTTGGTCACCTGGGGGAGGAACTCAGTGACCCAGGCGTCTGGTGTGCAGTGATAGGGGCAGGCTGCAGACCTGGGCAACAAGGGTATGCACGCCTCTGGCACACAACCTCTGAGTTGTACGTTTGTTTTTCTGCCACTCAGACATCCGATTAAAGACAGGAATGATGTACTCCCCACGTCTTCCCTGTGGTTTTAGAGCACGGCTGTCTCCAGATGCTATCGTGGCTCCCCTGGGATTACTTGGAGGAGACCAACAGTTTAGAAAGAAGTAGGCAGCCACCATCCCACTTGAGTCACTGAAGGGCCAGGGCAGTGTCTTCTAGCTGAGGGTCAAAGATGGCGGCAGGGACATGTCTGGCTGACACTGGGCTCTTAGAAACAATAGTGCTGACTGCCGGGTAAACTCCAAGGCTAGGGAACAGAATGCTCTCTGCTCTCTGTCAGAACCCCCACTAGTGACTGCTCCACTTGGGGAAGCAGGAACCCCTTCAGGGAGGATTCCACATCACCTTGCTTTGCCCACCTGTAGGCTGCCCAAAAAGTCTTGCTGGGTTGGGCTGTTCCTTCCTTTTGAGCAAGGACTTAACATCTGACAAAGTTTAATAGGGCAGTCTTTAGAAAGTAGTAACCATGAGTCTTAGGAATAATCACTGTCCCAAGGTGACATGTTGGCACACCAGTGGTTCCCCAAAAGCTTAAGAATCAGTTCTGAGTTCCCTGCCTGGTATTCGAGACCTCAAACTACCTCCCACAACTCCTCGGGGGGTCTCTGAATCTGTACCACTCATTCATCTTAATCCACCTCATATTGTTAACAACTGTCACATGGGTGTGCTTTTGTCTTCCCAAGTATAATTTAATTTCCAGAGGGCATGGGCCCGACTTATGTACAGCTTTTGCATTCTCCTTAGCATCTGGCACAGTGCTGGGCAGCAAGTAGAAGAATCACTAAGACATATTTTGCATATTAAATTCCAAGGCCAAGCACCCATGCACATTTCTATCATAGCATTAAGAGGTTTCAGAGTACTTGTTTCCTTTTGAGGGTCATGTTTTAGCTTCGAGGTATCTAACAAAACCAGCTTCTGCTTTTTGGGGGTCTGATTTTAACCTGTTTGTGGAACTTTGCGAAGTATTCAAACATCAGACATATACCCTTGGCGGAAGAAGGGTTTCGGGGAAACTCCTCAGCATAAAGCGTGGCCTCAGCAGCAGCATTGCCCGGCTTGCTCTTGGCCCTGCAGTTTCTGCCTGGCCTAGGAGCCTGTCCTCAACTGTAGGGCGACTCTCTCAGCCTCTGTGTGGAGAAGGGAAAAGCGCTTGTGGTTAGGAATCTCGATGCATGACTCCCTGAAGTCTGAAGTAGAGGAAAAAGGAACAAAGTGTTTCAAGAAAAAAAGCGCATTGGGATTTTTGGGACTGATTTTATTTGGGCTTCTCACAGTGGTTAGAGCCACTCTGTCTTCAGAACAATCACAGCACAGGAAATGCGTCACCGAGACTGCCCAGAAAGGTCTGACCAGCTGAATCTTATTGCTTAAAATACACAAATTCACATAACTGACAAATGGTGATGTGCCGCACACAGGAATGTGTTAGCATTTGCAAATCTTCTGACTGTAGCACCAAACCCTCGACCAACCCCTTCCTTCTCATTCACCTGGAAAACCAGACCACCAAATCTCCCCGGCCCCTAACTAGTCCTTCAACTCCCCGTTTTCACCTCCCTTTGCATGCAGGGCAGCCTCCTGGAGCAGGGGCAGGCTGTGACTGCTGGAATCAAGCCCCGCTCCCGGGTTCCATTACCCCGACTCCTGCCTTTAGGGTGGGACGCTGCAGTGAACCTTAACACTCAGACCAGTTCCCCACTCTAATGGGGAAGGAAACATGAGAGGGCCAGAATTTATCCATTTGATCAGTGAACTGAAGGCGGACTCATTTTGGTAAAACTTGATGTCCTTGGAGACACTTCAGTGAGTTGTTCGGGATTTTTTTTTTTTTTAATGGTGGAAGGAAAGGCATCTGAGGGCTGCTGACGCACTCCCGCCCACTCTCGCTACGCACAGGCTTGCTGGCATGAGCTGGACCTCAGCAGAGGGAGGTAAGCCCTGTGGTGTCTGCCAAACCTCCTGGCAATTCTGGGCAGGGCTGACGTCTGGGCCACAGCTAGTCCAAGCTTGTCCCTGAAGATCCAATTAAGCCTTCGGTCTGGAGTTCCACCTTCACCTTCTGTGCCGAGTGGTTGTGAACACCCCCCAGGGGGCTGATACCGAGGGCCAGGAGCAGCCGAGGGAGGCAGACAGGTTCAGAGCATGTTTCCATTTACAGGGAACAGAACACAGGCCTCCGCATGTCCACGGAGCAATGTGCAAATTGCAGTGATGGGTAGAGGAAAACCTCTACTTTGAGGACAGTATCTCTGGCAAACACGGGACTGCCGTCGACAATGCTGCTGAATACACCCAAGTACACAGTCAGACAATTGTTCAGTAAACAGTAAATGCGTAAAATAAATTACCTTGAGAGGGCCATATCTGCTCCAAACATGTGGTAAATGGGAACAGAATGGCTGCCAGTCAAAGTATATTCACAGGAAAACAGGGCTGGGGGCTCACACACAACGAACACACACACACACAGGTTATCCAAAAAGTCATTGTATCCGGACTTCACTTTGTTCAACATAGATTTTGGTTTCGTGGACTTCAAACGCAGACACTCATTCACCTCACAGCCTTGGATTTGTCTATTTTTGTATATGTCTATACTTTTCCCTTTCTTATCATAAGGTCAATGCCTAGTCTAAATGTCATCGTTCAAGAGTGGGGGAAGAACCAGACTCTTCAAATGAACAGGGCAGGGCAGGGAATGTTAGTTTCGGCTGCATGCTTTCTCCATTCAGATTATTCCCATCAAAGCTCCACTGGTTATCTGAGGCCGAACTGCAGTAACAAGGATCCTGTGGTCCTTCTGGATGGCTTCTCCAGCTCCTCCACCCCCTCCCGGGGCCACTCAGACTCTTTACATTGGCTACGATTAGTTACCCGACTCACAAGGGGAGGGGGGCATGAAAACCACAGATAACCAAGGCAATTTCCCCCCAAGTGGTTAGTTAAAACAACAACAAACTTATTCAGAATCAAGAGAAAATACTGTGTGAGAACCGGCCTCTGGGGCTGCCCTTGCTCAGCACCACAGCCTCATTTGTTCAGAGAACAGTGAGACAGGTCCACAGCCTGTGTGCTTGGGTTGGGGGAGGGCCCTGGTCACCTGTGGGCAGAGACCAAAGGGCAGAGAGGCAGAAAGCTGCACCTCTATCCACCACTATAGCTCAGGGCTTCCTGTGCACCCATAGAAGGTCCAGAGATAGCCTTCACCCATGCCGCTACACAAAGCATCTCCTCTGGCTCTTTGAAGGCCGAAGTGAAGAGCCGCAAACTTCCCTTTTCCAGAACAGAATTCTTGCCTGCCCACTGGTAAAGCTCTTGTTTTCAGCTCGCTTTTGTTCTTTTTCTATTTAAAAAAAATGAAAAACAAAGAGAAGGCAGTATAATCTTCTCCACCTGCACCAGTCTGCGGCCAGCCAGAACGTGCTGGGCAGGGCCCCTCAAGGATGTAGTGATGCATTGATCTCGTCACCTGGAATTTGGGAATGCAACAAACCCTTACCTACCTACCACACAGCTGCCCACCAGCCCTCATCCTCCCACAGGATTGGCCCAAGTCCGGCTCTGCAGACACTGGCATCAAGGGATGACAACCCCTGGGTCTCCTCCACCCAGGGCTGAGACCTGCTGCCTCTCCCAACTGACACAGCAAGGTTCTCTTACACTAATACCAGAGCAAAAATCCATTCCATCACTAAGTCACCTCAGGGCACAGTCTCAGCTTCCTTCCTTGGGGACTTCTTAAACACACAGTACCTCCAACCAGGCAGGTAGTGAAATACGACTTGAAAAGGAAAAAAGGGAGATGGGTGGGGAATGAGGAATGAGTCACAGAACCAACTTCTCAGCCCTCCACAATACTGTGCTTCTATGGGGGGCGGGGCATCCACACCCCAAACTGTACCTGGAGATGTAGGAAAATGCAGAAACAAAGGAGGAAAAAAGAAAAAAAAAGACCAAGTGGCTGTACCACTTTCTTGGAAAGTCACTTAATGCTTCTCTCGTGGTTCTCCCCTGCCCTGGTTGCTTTGCCAAGTTCTCAGATACAGGCAGGGCCTGCTCTAGCTGGGGGAGCTGCTGCTCTGGGAGTTTGGGGAGTCCTGCTCATTGATGGTGTTCAGCAGCAGGCACGCCGGTGGCCGGGGCAGGTGGGGATGCCCAAGATCTCGGGCCTGCTCCTCGGAGGGCTGGCATAGCCCTTCCTCCTCGTCACCAGGGGGCCGCACGTGGCAGCTGTCGCAGAATTCCAGGGGTCCATCCAGAGCGTCGTCAATAAGTGTGCTGAACTCTTTGAGGTTGTCGTCGTGGTGGCCCCGGTTGCACACACACACCTCAATGCCCGAGTCACCCGTGAAGCGGCGATGTCTGCCAGGCGTCTTGTCCTTGCTGTCGGGGAGGGCGCTGCCCTGCTCGCAGCTGTAATCTTTCAGCAGCTCCTCCTTACATTCGGAATCCTTGTCCAGGAAGGCCCCAGGGGCCAGCTCCCCCAAGTCAGCCACAGAGCCGCTGGGCTCCACTCCAGGGGCTTTGGTGGCTGCTGGGTTGTCTGGCATGTCGATGGTGGAGGGCTCAGGGTCAGCGATGATGCTCGGGGGTCTTGTGCTGCTTCGGCTGGACCCTGACAAGGGGCTGCTCTGGGCCCCCTGGGAGCCCCTGGCGGGATCAGCACCTGGGGGGCTGCCGCCTGCAGGGCCACACTGTGCAGACAGCTGCTGCTGCTGTAGTTGGAAGGCACTGTATGGTGGGGGAGGAGTTGGAGGTCGGTTCACCACTTCCTCATAAGGAGGTAGTAAATAGTTTGGCAAAAACCCTAAAATGGGGAGGTAGGGAGGAGAAATTATTGCACTGGCAATTGTTCTAGGACAGAGACATTACACATATGTCTCTTCCCACCCCAGCATACCCACTGAGTGACAGCTACAGCTCTTGGTTGTGGGCAGGGCAGGGAGGGCTGTGGGAGTCACCTAATCCAGTGTCTTGAAACCTGAGAGCCCCTAAAGCTGCTTCATAGGCAAAGATTTCTGCCTGTATGGCCTGGAGTGAAGGCAGAGGGTTAGGAAAATGTGGTGGGTGGCCAAGAGATCATTTCTGTCTGGAATGGACCTGCTTCACATGCAAGCACGTCTCCTGTTTCACGGTCAGACTGTCCTCCATTTATGCCCCATAGGCCTTGGGGTCAGGGACCCTAACTTAGGACTCTGACCACTTTTTTCTTCCCCCACCCTTCCAGATGTATACCATGAAGAGGGCCTTATTCTGGGAGGTTGTAAATCTGTGTTGTCTCTCACTCTAGTGTGGCTGGAGGTGGTCTGGAAAGACAAACCAAACCTCATCCTGACTCAGATCAAGAGTGGGTGGCTTACCAGTGAAGGGTGAGGGCCTGTCATCCAAGACTTATTAAGAACATGCCAGGTGAGTTATCTTTTCACTGTGCTGAATGCTTCAAGGCACTGATGATCTGATTGTTATTGTTAGCATTTATGGAGCACTTACTATATGCCAGGCACTGTATTAAGCACTTAACCCTTCTACATGGAAATTCCACAGTTGTGATTACGTTTTTCTATAGAACGCACTGCAAAATGGCTTTGGACAAGCTGCACAGCCAGGCCTTCACCAACTGAGAGGTCATATGGATGGAACCCAGAGAAGTCAGGTGAATGCCCTTCAGTGAGTCACCGAGTTTCTTGATTCTCAGAAAGTCCAAATGTCACCTCCACACACACCTGCCCCTTTCATGGCAGCCTCTGCTCAGCATGATAGTAAATTAAATGGGAGGATTTCAGACCACTGAACTCTAAATCTCAATTCACTCACATCATACATCATCCAACTACCTGCCTAAAAAAAATCTGCCAAAGCAGCAGAGACCTGGTCAGAACCCAGACAGCGTAGATATGGAATGGCCCCGTGCACCCCCAGGAGTGGCTCCTCGGTATAAATGTGACTGCCCCCTTGTGCCTGTACTTTCAAAGCCTGCTCTGTGCTTGGCAAGGAGGCAAACCCCAAGGCCCATAGGAGCCTTGGCCACCAATACACACAGTCTGGGTGTCCTGGGCTCCTGAGGGTGGAGTTGGGGGGCTTTGGGGTACGTACTGAAATAAAATGGCAGCGCTGAGTAATTGTGGGCTTCCCGGTAGGCAATCAGGTTGATTTCATGTTGCCGCTGCTGGGCCTGAAGGCGGTGCTTGGCTCGGCGGTGGTGGCAGACACAGCAGCAGCTCAGGATGATGATGATGGTCCACACCAGCCAGAACCCTGGGGGTGGGGAAGCAAGACAGAGAGGCAGGGACATAGTGAACACCAGCCAGAGGGCAGCCTCAGAACAGGGAGGCTCCCAGCAATGCCCACCTGGTCAACACTGGAACTGTCAGGCCTCACTCAGGGAATTCACATTTAGAACCTGCATTCCATTTTCATAAATGTTTGTGCCGAAGTGAAAGACACACGGGATGGAAGAGGGCAGATTGTAAGAATGACAGTAAAGGAGGCCACTCAGTCTGGGCGCCTCCAGGGGCCTTGGGGGAAGGGCAGAGTGCCAAGGCAACTCTCCAGCCCCAATGGTCCTCCCATATTTTAGGTTTGAGGGCTCTCATATATGCTCCCCTTTTAGGACAGTGTACTCTTCCTCTGTTAAGAGATCTCTGAGAGCCCAGCCAGTGTGGCTCAGTGGTTGAGCATCAACCCATGAACCAGGAGGTCATGGTTCGATTCCTGGTCAGAGCACATGCCTGCGTTTCAGGCTCGATCCCCAGGGTGGGGTGTACGGAAAGCAGCTGATCGATGACTCTCTCTCATCATTGATGTTTCTGTCTCTCTCCCGGCCTCTCTCTGAAATCAATAAAAATGTATTTTTAAAAAAGAGATCTCTGAGAAAATGCTCCAGCTTCTTAGTGTCCATCTTCTCCCACGAGGACAGCTCCAGGCTCACTTTTGCTGCTGACATCAGGCTACTCACCAAAAGCAAAGAGCCTCTCAAAATCGCCACAACTCAGCTGGTTAGTAACTACAAAGGGGCCTCGGAGGGGCTGCCTGATAAAGCAATTCTTAGGGTTTTCCTGATATCATCAAAAGGATCTGGGGCTTTTCTCTACCATGTACCCTCCACAATGCAAGAATCCCTAAAGTTAGAAGTGGAAAATTCTAATTGCCTCAGGGCCATCTCTTCCCCAGGGAGTGCAAATGACTTCCTCAGCCCTTGATATAATCCGGTACAATTCCATCTCCTAGTCACACAAACACTCCACTCCCACCTCCTTTTGGCCTGCAGTTGCATTAGACTCGGGCCCATTAGCAGCCTCCCCTCCTTCCTCCCTGTTCCAGAGATGGGTAGAGGACCAGGGGAGAAGGCCCACAGCCCTCCTTTCTCCGGGTGCATTATTTCTTCTCATTTCCCACTGGTTCTTAGTTACTCTTCTCCAATTTTCAAATGTATACAAAAAAGCTTTCTAAATACTTTCTTTAATTAATGAGCAATTTTGTTTTAAAATATATATACACATGGGGGAACTGGAATGAAAAACACAAAAAAGTGACCTATCTTTAAGTAGTGAGTTATGACAAATTTTAATTTTCTTTCCCCAATTATTTTCTTCCTTCAAATTATAAAAATCAAAACTAAGTAAATTAAAACTTAATATATCTGTGACTAATTTTATTTTTGCAGGTTTTTATTTTAAAAATTAATATATTTCTGGGTGGATTTTCAAATTACTCTGGGAATATATTCATATAATGAAATGACAGGCGTCATTAAAAATTATTCATAGAGCCCTCGCTGGTTTGGCTCAGTGGATAGAGCGCTGGCCCGCGGACTGAAGGGTCCTGGATTCGATTCCAGTCAAGGGCATGTACCTTGGTTTCGGGCTCGATCCCCAACAGGGGGCGTGCAGGAGGCAACTGATTGATGTTTCTCTCTCATCGATGTTTCTAACTCTCTCCCTTCCTCTGTTTCTCTCTCGATGTTTCTAACTCTCTCCCTTCCTCTCTGTAAAAATCAATAAAATATATATTTAAAAAATTATTCATATATACTATTTTTAAATGATATTTCTAATATTAAATAAAAAAGCAGATTACAAAACAGTATAAAATATGATCCCAATTTTTGCTTTAAAAAAAAAGTGTATCTAAACATCTAGGAATGATCAGGAAGTTAATCCCAAGGTTATTCCTGGATAACAGGTCATATTTCTGGTACCAGCTCCTTCATTTTTTGCTAATCTACATTTCCTAATTTTTCTAAGGTGAATGTACTTCTTTGAAATTAAAAAATGTATCTGGCCCTAGCCGGTTTGCCACAGTGGATAAAGCATCGACCTGCGAACTGAAGGGTCCCGGGTTCAATTCCAGTCAAGGGCACATGCCTGGGTTGTGGGCTCAATCCCCAGTAGGGGGAGTGCAGGAGGCAGCCAATCAGTGATTCTCATCATTGATGTGTCCACCTCTCTCCCCTCTTCCTCTCTGAAATCAATAAAAGCATTTTTTAAAAAATTTATCTGAGGATCAATTTGCAGGTAAGATTGAGGTGTCCACCTTTCTCCCCCTCTTCCTCTCTGAAATCAATAAAAACATATTTTAAAAAATTTATCTGAGGATCAATTTGCAGGTAAGTTGTTATTAAATGAGAATAGATTATATTATTGTTCACTTATTGTCTATTCTGAATAACTTCAGATTTTTTTCCATTACAAATGCTACATCTAGTTTTTATCATCTGCTTTATAATTATAAATCTGTTTAGAAACTGTTAAGTATTTCCACATGTACTTCTTGCCAGAATGAGCTAACATCATGTTTTTTTGTATGCTTTTTTAAAGGCTTCCTTCTCCCTACAGACAGACCTATAAATGAAGAGAATCCTGTTTTTTTTCCGTTTGTACCAAAACACACTATTCTGAAAGATCCCACGGACATTTAAGGTGTGGCCTCTGGCAACAGCTCTTTCTGTTCCCCAGGGGTGTCCCCACTGAATCTCCCCACAAAGCCAGCCTTACAGGGTGAGATGGCAAGGCAGCACAGCTGCCGGGCTCTGGCAAGCTGTGTGGCACCTAACTGCTTGTGGTATGTGTTCAGTGGGACTTTCTGCAGAGCCCTGGCAACAGGACAGGTGGAGGGTGATGGGAAGAGGAATTTTTCCCCATTTCCCCATCAGCAGACAGAAAAACCTCATTCCCAACCAGAGAACATAAACTTAATTTGAAGTTAGAAGTCTTCCTCCCCTTCCCAGATTCACTATTGACATTTGCTTATTCAACTTACATTTCTCTCCTGTTGCTGGATGACTGAAGATTAGACAGACACTGCTAGCGGAGCCCAGAGGATGGTGCTGAGGCCAGAAAGGAGCTCTGGGAGAGAACTGGCTACCTGCTGCCATCCTGTAACATCTCCTCCGGGTCAATCTAGTTAGCTCTCACCCTCTCAGGTGGGACTGCATTGGAGAAAGGCTCCACAAATAAGCACAGTGCATTCTGCTGAAGAGCCTGACTCCAAATGTATTTAAAAGTCACAAAGATTCTGGGCTGAACACTCTTTTTTTAAAAAAAATAAATATATTCTTTTTAAAAATATATTTTTTTATTGATTTTTTACAGAGAGGAAGGGAGAGGGATAGAGAGTTAGAAACATTGATGAGAGAGAAACATCGATCAGCTGCCTCCTGCACACCCCCCACTGGGGATGTGCCCGCAACCAAGGTACATGCTCTGGACCGGAATCGAACCTGGGACCCTTCAGTCCTCAGGCCGACACTCTATCCACTGAGCCAAACTGGTTAGGGCTAAACACTCTTTTTATATTATCTATATTTCTCTTATTTTTCTGGCATATCCTTCATATTTCTGTGTTAGTTGATAATTTAGAAAATACATTCTTCCATTAGGTCAGGGGTGGGGAACCTTTTTTCTGCCAAGGACCATTTGGATATTTATAACATCATTCGTGGGCTATATAAAATTATCAACTTAAAAATTAACATGCTATATTCAATCAAACATTTAATTAACTCACTGGCAGGGCCAAACCAAATGGTTTCTTGGGCCCTATATGGCCCTGGGGCTGGACGTTCCCCACCCCTGCATTAGATAATCAACATTTAACTCTAATGTTTTTTTACTTCTTGAGTCATTTTTTTAGTTTCTTACCTGAAGGTAAACCAACTTTTAACTTTCATGCAGCAATATACATGATCTAAGGCAATAGTTCTCAGCTTTTAAACATGCTTAAAAAAACACACACACAAAACAAAAACAAGCTTTTAATAGGAAAAATCTCCTGCATCGGTTTTCACACTGGCCAAATATTTCTGGTTTTCCCTGCTCTAGGCATGTGGGTAGGTTGAACTTCTTAGCCACTTTTTGATTGGGTGAGGCATTGAGACTGGCTTTAACTAATGAATTGGGATTGGAAATGACACATCTTTTAGAGGCCAGGATACTTCTTGCTGATGTGAGACTCTCCGTGAGTTTTTCTTATGCCATGGCAATTGGCAACATTCCAGAGAGTGACTTTAGGGTCTGTCTGGTCCCAGAGGATGATGAAGTGGGAACAAAGCTCCCAACCAACCTGTGACATACACATACTACAGTGTGAGAAGTAAACCTGTTATTTTAACCCACTAGGGGTTTGGACTTGTTTGTTACTGCAGCATAACCTAGCCTGACTGATGCAATGAGTTTATAGGCTTTTCTGGTGAGAGAGAGTATTTAACCAGTTAACTGCCACGCGTCCAAAACAGAAACCATCCCCACTGCGTCTATAGACGTTTATGGTGTACAAAGGGTTAAAGGGTTCAGCAGATTTTCCCCCCATTGATTTTTAGAGAGAGTGAAAAGGAGGTGGAGAGACAGAGAGAGAGAGAGAAACATCAATGTGAGACAGACACATCGACTGGTTGCCTCCTGCATGTACCATGACCTAAGGATCGAGACTGCAACTGAAGTACATGCCCTTGACCGGAATCAAACCTGAGACCCTTCAGTCTATAGGCCGACACTCTATCCACTGAGCCAAACAAGCTAGGGCAGATTCATCAGATTCGTAAGCAGATCCTTGATCCAGAAAAAGGCTGAGATCCACTGAACTATAAGTATAATAGAAAAACAGGGCCTTTTTAAAAAAAAAAAAAAAAAGGAAAAATTAAGCAGGTCAAATGGGACTGGGGGAAGAAAAGGACAACTGGATTACTGTGTGAATTAAAACTATGGGAAAACTAAAGTTGGGAGCAGAATGGGCCTAGTGGTACATATGATGACATAGTATTATTATAGTAAAGGTCCAAAAAAGACCTCTGATGAGCTGGTCCCACTTAATGGAAGGTAGAAGGCATCCACTTAATGGAAGGTAGAAGGCATTCTAGTCTGACCCTCACAAAACGGATCCTCCTGGGAGCCATTCTAGTCAAAGCAGTGTCCTATCAACTTTCAAGGGGGAATATCCAGACTAGTCCTTAATGGAGTTGTGCCAATTTTTTATCTCTCTGCTAGATTTCACAAACAAGGAAGAGCTTAAGAAAGGAAAACTTAATGAAAGCAACACACGGTGAAAGACAGCATGCCCTCCTTCCCAAACACATACCTACCCAGAGAGTAAATCCCTCAATGACAACTTTGAAATTTGTGACCTCATGGTGGGGATCATTTGTCATGCTAAGCAAAATGGAAACATGTTTTTAAAAACAATCAGAGTCCAATGTGCCCCAGAGTTCACAATAAACTTGAGAAAACACCACTCCCCAACTGGCAGGAAATTCCTCATTAGGAAGCCACAGCATACTGTAAATTAGCTCTCCTTTTACAGGAGGTAAGTGACCCCCTGGGCTCCTTATACCTCTCAGCAGGAGCTCCTGCCACTACCACTGTGGAAAGGCCTGAATTTGGGAAATGACTTCAGAGGACTGGCAATTTATCTCAAAGACCGGACAAGTTTCCTATAAGCATGACTGCAAATAGAAAAGAAAAGAGGCAGACAACCTGGGTACAAATCCCAGCTCACAAAACCATTTCCTAGCTTTGTGACTGATCATGTTTTTACTTCCCTCATCTGTAAAATGGGGAGATTGATGCTCTCTACCTACTTGGTCACTGTGAGGAAAATTAGCCAATATATGCAAAATACTCAGAACCATGCCTGGTATATAGTAAGTTCCCCAGCTTATTATTACTACTGTTGTTGTTACAGGCATGGCTACAGGTAAGAAGGGTTTTAAATTGCCCTTTTAATCCATAAAAAAGCAAGAGTGAGGAACAAGTCCAAAGTCTGCTTCTAGGTTCTATTCTTGTCTAAATTCATTGGAAAACCAACCCATCTACACTGATCAACCTGCTTTTGTTCTGAAGCCTGGAGAGCTAGGGAAGTGGGGCCTAGTCAGGGCTTAGAAGAAGGCCCCAACTCCCCACTCTCCACTCTGCTCAGCATGGCAAGTGCCTTGGGCCTTCCTTAAGAGCAGCTCAACAATGGGTATCTTAAGACAAACTAAAAATTAAGAAAAAGGTTAATATGTGAAAAGATGGGGAGCATTAACTGGATTTGCTAATAATCTGTTTCATGTCATCTCAAGGAAATTCCACTGTCTAGAAACACTCCCCTGTGCCTCATTAAAGCCCCAACAGGGAAAACTGATGCCTGATTGAAATTCCCCAAAATTATGTTAGGAGCAGAAATTCCTAACTCTGACCTCTCCCTAGAAAGTGGAGCTGGGTGAATGGACAGAACCCTGGGATGAGAACTGGGAGGTCCAGGTTCAGGCTCTTTGGCCTTGAGTATGTTCCTGGCCTCCCCAGGTCTCATTTTTGTTGTTGTTGTTGTTGGTTTTGTTTTGTTTTGTTTTGCTTTCTCTGTTCCATCAAGGGCATCTTTGGTGGAAAGTAAATAAGCACATTTGAGACCCTCCATGACCTGGGCCCAGCACCCTCCAGCCTGGCACTTGGCTTTCTGGATGGCTTTGGAGTGAGAAGCACTGACCTTATACTCAGCTGCGTACCCCTGGTCCAGAGACACAGGATGATACGTGTACCTCGCAGGGTGTTCTTACGGTGAAATGAGACGATGTGCATGAAGAACCTGCTGAGTGCCTGGCACTAGGAGAGTTCTGTGCATATCAGCACCCATGTTATCGCCATTTCTTCCCAGTCAAGCCGCAGGGGAAAGATTAACAATGTGATCCATACTCTGTTCTTTCTCACTGGGCCTTGGCCTATGGTGTTCCTCTGCCTGGAAAATCATTCTACCCTTGTCCATGTGTTTAAATCCTATCTACCTTTTTAAGACCCACTTCAAATGCTACCTCCTCCACGCGGCCTGCCTGACTCCTATCCAGCCAAAGCAAACTCTCCTTTGGACATTGACAGCAGTTCTGGCAAATACATTCCGCTCTCTACTTTGTGTTACTACAGGGGCACCTAGTCTTATCTCCTCTCTCTGCTAGGAGATGCCATTCTTGATGGCAAGGATTGTATCTGCCCACATTTTCCAACACAGAAGAGGCCAGAGCATTCAGCAGGAACTTGTTAGAATTGCAAATTCTCAGGTCCACCTCAGACCTATTGAATCAAAATATCTGGGAGTAGGGCCCAGAAAACTGTGCTTTAGTGAGTCCTCCAGGAAATTCAGATGCTTGCCAAAGTTCAAGAACCACTGGAATAAGGGTTTGCTGAACGAATACATGATTGAATGATGAGTTAAAGTGCAAGTGTGTGTGTGTGTGTGTGTGTGTGTGTGTGTGTACACGCGTGCACATATGTGTGTGTGAATGACAGTCCTCAGCACACAGGAAAATTCAACTTAATAAAGATAAAAGGGTTGGTGCAAATGGCATTTTTTCCCCTTGAGGCCTTTTGCCAAGGATTTCCTGGCTGATATTTTCTTCCTTCCAAAGTAAAGAGACAAAAAGAATAACCCAAGCCCATTGCTTTCATGGTTTCCAGGGGTCCTCAAACTACGGCCCGCGGGCCACATGCAAATACAAATATTGTATTTGTTCCCGTTTTGTTTTTTTACTTCAAAATAAGATATGTGCAGTGTGCATAGGAATTGGTTCACAGTTTTTTTTAAACTATAGTCCGGCCCTCCAACGGTCTGAGGGACAGTGAACTGGCCCCCTGTTTAAAAAGTTTGAGGACCCATGGTTTAGGCAAAGTTTAGAGGCAATTAGAGGGAATAGGTTTCAAGTGCAGTTTTGATGAGAACTGAAACGGCACATTCTGACACTCAACCTCTCTTCTATACACATCAGGTGAAGGCCAAGACCCTAATAAGGAGGAAAACCAAAGAATTCTCAGGGGGGAGGGACACCCTCTGGGCATTTCCTGACCAAGAAGCCCTTCTGAGCACAGGTGAGAACTTAGAAAGCATGAACCAACTGGTATAATGGGGAGTCTTTTCTCCTCGTCCAGATTCTGGTTTCCATCTGGCCTCCCCTTTCCCCGCTGACCATAACTGGAGAGATAACTGGCCACTCATGCAGCTCTTCCTCTGGCTTTTTCAAGCCTCCCAGCCATCTGGGTCTCCCTGTCCCGCCACCCCACCACCCTGCCCTGGCTTCAGTGACCCGATTCTGGTGGCTACTGAGTCTGTTCTGCCAACAACCCAGGAGGCTCTGTCAGTTTGAGATGGAGCCATCAACTCCATCCCTTTCCGCAACTGATGCGCCTGGGCCAGGCCCCAGAAAAACAAACTTTCAGCTTTGTGGCTTTTTGGCAGCCTGGCTTCGACTTTTGTTTTAACAAGGAGTGGGAGGGAGAATTTGAACCCTGTGGTTATCTGCATTTTAAAACATTTAAAGAGAGTCTGTCCACCTGCTTGGCACTTTGTGTTCTCCAGTAAGTCCCTCAGCCCCACCCCTTCTAAAATAGCAACAATAATTCTGAGCCTCCTTGGTGGCTGCTTATATACATGGGAGAACTGGGGTGGTGGGGGGAGGGAGATATCCTGAGATCTATCTTCTCCCTTGGGAGAGGAGTCTGCACTTGACCCCCAACTGGGATTCCTCAGAAAGGCACACATGTAGGTCCTCAGTCCTCAAACGGGAAAGACCAGGGTGAAAAGAGGTCCTGTTTTGTAAAAACCACTCCCACTGGCTACAAGGTCCTTTTGCATTTAGAGGGAGAGTCTTCCCGGCCAAGAGTCTAATTTCCTCTCCATCCCAGATAATAGCCCTTCTAGCTGCCTTCTACCATATCACTGATGTGGGGGGAATAAGGAACTCAGAAAGGAGAGAGGGAAAAGGGGGCAGGAGTGATGGTGGCAATAAGGGAATGGTTTGACATACAAGTCCAAAGTTCATTCCCAAATGGAGGGAGTGAGGGGTGCTTAGAATTATCTGGAGAAACAGTCTATCATTTCCTCTCTCAACAGACAGTTATGAGAACCACTGCAGTGATGGTCACCTGCCCTAAGGACTCTCCCACCCTCCCATTCTTCCTCGAGCATCCCATAGTGTCTTGTTTGAGTACCATGGAGATTAGAGTACGAAGTGTGTTAGTGAACAATATCACCACCCTTGGGCAACTCTGGAAGGTACAAGTGGTCCTGGCCTCAACCAAACCAGTAGCAGGCTGCTTAGAATTATCTGGAGAAACAGTCTGTCATTTCCTCTCTCAACAGACAGTTATGAGAACCACTTCAGTGATGGTCACCTGCCCTAAGGGCTCTCCCACCCTCCCATTCTTCCTCCAGCATCCCATAGTGTCTTGTTTGAGTACCACGGAGATTAGAGTACGAAGTGTGTTAGTGAACAATATCACCACCCTTGGGCAAGTCTGGAAGGTACAAGTGGTCCTGGCCTCAACCAAACCAGTGGCAGGACAAGGATTGTCTCCACAGGGCATTGAGCTGACAGTAACAGGTTGGGTGCACTGGAAAAGCCTCCAGACACTTCAGCTTGAGAGCACGGGCGGCTCCCTCTCTCCAGTAGGGCTCTGTAGGCAGGAGCTACAGAAAGATTATCCCTTTGAGACTTTGAGAGGGACTCTCAGAAACAGAAGTAGCACCTTGATGCTCCATGGGGAGTTCCAGAATCTTGTAGTTCTTTTTTTTTTTTTTTAAATTGATTTCAGAGAGAAGACGGGAGAGGGAGATAGAAACATCAATGATGAGAGAGAATCCTCCTGCATGCCCCCTACTGGGGATCGAACCCGTAAACAGGCATGTGCCCTAACGGGGAATCAAACCGTGACCTCCTGGTTCATAGGTCGACGCTCAACCAGTGAGCCACACTGACCAGAAACCTTGTGGTTCTTATTTAAAAAATGGATTTACAGCCATTCACAGAGCCCAGCTCGGCATTCACAGCAGCTTAGCTGCTGAAACCTCTCTTCACAAAGACGGCAAGCCTGGGAGTCTGGGATGTCCATGGAAAGATCTAAGGTTATCCCTGCTCGACACACACAGAAATGAGCATCAAAGAGAACCCAGGCGGAGTTTCTGCAGCGACCTGGTAACCACAGCCTCTGAAGAAGGCCCAGACCATATTCCTCAGTCTCTAGCCCACAATGTCCAAAGGGCATCAGAGCGCTCCTCCTCTACAGAGGAATCACTTCTGGAACCAGGAAATGGATTCTACTTGCCAACACTGCCGCCGAGAGGATGCGAAAAAGGCTGACCAGGCCACAGTTTTCCAATGACAATGAGCAGAGGTAGTAACCAGCACCCAGGGCTCCAAGAAACCTCCAGGCAAGAACTTACACCAGAGTTCATAGTAGTAGTTGCAGCACTGAGACTGTCCACAGCAGTGTCCTGTGTCACAGATGTAGCTCTGATTGTTGGTACCCACACAGGTTTCCTTATCCTAAAAAATAAATAAATAAAATTTAGCATATTAAATTACTTCTCATCCCCCTCTTTCTGGTCATCTGCTCACTCTCCACCAAAATGGTTTGTATCAATATTTATTCCATTAAGAAAAAAATATTAGACAGGACAGCAAATGTAAGCAGGGAGGGAGAATGGTTTATTAAAGGGAGAAGAGGCCCTGGGCCAGGAAGCTCAGTTGGCTGGAGCATCGTCTCAACATGCTAAGGTTGTGGGTTCGATCCCCGGTCAGGGGACATACAAGGGTCAACCAATGAATGCATAAAGAAGTGGAATGGCAAATCAATGTTTCTCTCCTCTCTCTCTCTCTCTCTCTCTCTCTAAATCAATCAATAATTTTTAAGGGTCCACATTAAAAAAAAAAAAAAAGAAGAGGATTCAGCACACACAACTGACTGGTAAAGAGCAGAGTTCTCAGACAGGAAAGGGTTATGTCACTTTCTTTATATCCAAGCAGAAACACTGGATATTCCAGTGCTATTTAAACTCAGCTGGTAACAAGGTGATGATTCTCCTGTAATTAGCAGTGGTTTTAAATAAAACCAGCTTTTCTGTGAAAGTTCCTGGAATAATTAATGCAGTATGGATTCTAAGATTAGGATTAGCATCTAGTTAGGCATTCCATCCTCCCTTCAAAACACAAGATCTCCAAGGTTAATTACACTGTGATTCAAAAAAGGGCTAAAAAACCAGCTACTAAATTCTTCACTTTTAAGAGGTGACCTGCTCAAGTGACCTAGTCCAAATTCAATTTGCTAGATCATGTTTAGCATACTGAATGATCTCTTAATAATCTGGACTGGATATAGGATTCATACTGTCCCTTCCCAGGGACAGCTACAGAAAAGGTACTGCTGGGTAACCATCTAGCAGTTTTTTGCCAAATTCTATTCGCAGAACTGGGGAATGGAAATGGAGGTGAAAAAGATTTTTTACTTATATAATCAATAAGGAAAAAAATTAAAATTAAAAAAAAAGATTTTTTACACTTCATACTTTAAATATGAAATATCCCACCAGCCAACCTGAACTTCAGCCCAAAATGTTCTCTGGACCCCAATGTATATGATGAGACCTATAAATCACCTGCTCTATCTGGCTTTCAACATTTCTTTATTCTAAAGAAGTAACACATGGATTTACTGAACACTGTTTTGTGCTAAGCACTGAGCTGGGTAAGAGGACTATGCAAAGATAAATAAGACATTGTTCCTATCCTCAAGAAGCTCAGAGTTAAGAAGGGAAAAAACCCTGCTCAGCAAAGAAACTCAAACCACAGTATTGTATTTGCTGCTACTCAGGCTGACCCTGCCCACAGCACACATCCGGGCAGATGCCTGCCAGTGGAAACCTAAGTCACATGGCCAGTTCATGCTCTCTGGACCTGGCTTTCCTAGTCTGTCTACTTGGCCAAGGGTATAAACAAGCATGCCAGTGACTGTCTACAGGGATAGGGGCCGGAGAGCAACAATACAGGCACCTGAAGCCATAAGGACTAAAAACCAGATCCCTGGCTCAGTGCAGGTTTCCACCACACATCCTCAGGTGTTTCCTGGTCTTTAAAGAATCTTACACACACCTGCCCCCCCCGCACCCCCCCCCCGTGTAAAGGGGTTTAAGAAGAAGAAACATGGGAAAGGCATTTGTAAACTCTGACAATGAGGGTTTCACAATATTGCAAACAATTCTTCCTATCTTTGCCTTCCTGTGTATACCATATACAGAATACAATCACCTGTGAGGCCTGGCGCACATAGAGAAAGCAGATTTGTGCTCACTTTTGCTAGAACACACACTCTCTGACTTCAGAGTAAAACACTGCTTTCATAAGGATATCAAAAAGTTTCTCCCAGCCCGGCCGGCATGGCTCAGTGTTTGAGCATCGACCTATGAACCAGGAGGTTACAGTTTGATTCCCAGTCAGGGCACATGCCTGGGTTGCAGGCTCGATCCCCAGTGGGGACGGTGCAGGAGGCAGCCAATTAATGATTCTCTCTCATCATTGATGTTTCTAGCTCTCTTTCCCTCTCCCTTCCTCTTACTCTAAAAAAAAAAAAAATCTTTTAAAAAAAAGTTTCTCCCAAGTCTAACAAGCCTGGAAATACCATTTTTCTGACACTGGCTCACAAGAGCACAGTTCAAAATGTCCACCTAGTTTCTAAAAGAGGCTGTGCTGTCTATACCCTGACACATTAAAGAATCCAGTGATACTTCTGCCTCGGGAAAATTTACCAGATGAGGTCCAGGCTCTGAACACACAGTAGCCAACTGGTCCTAAGTGAGGCGTGGAATGGAACGTGTTTGAAATCTAAACAAGTGGCATCCTCATGACCTACTGGTGTCAGCTTTTCTCTTGGCTCTTCCATCCCCTGAGGCAGGAAGCCTGATATAAACAGGACCCCGCTCTTTTCTCCAGGGAGAGCAGAACTGTAGTAGCATCCTTTAATCCAGAGTCCTCCAAACACTAACCAATATATCTTGCCCCCTGTCCTCCCTCTGCCCCCAGACAGTGTCCCCAAGCTGCCTGGGATGGTTTTGATTATGGAATTATCATTTTCTGCTGCAGGAGAAAGGAAAGACAGTGGGCAGTTAAGGAATGTGAGTATATAAGTGGGCTCATGGACCTTTAGCAAAGAAAAAAAATGAAGATTGGGGTAGTGAGATGTGTCAAGGTGAACTCCTCCAGAGACAGAGAGACTTGCTGGTGTGAGAAAAAAATCCAGGTGCCTTGTGTTTGGTCCCAGCTCTGCCACAATAGAGGAACAGAACTTTGGTTAAGCTCCTGAGTGGTCCTAAGACTTATTAAGATGCTCTCTAATGTCCCCTTCATCCCTAAGTAAGGCTTTATTATCCTACCCTCCACCCACCCCCTCTGTCATAACAGCCTTGAGTCAACTCAAGAGCTCCTATAACCTCTGTCTCCTCTCATTCAAAGTGACAGCAAAGAACGGTGATGTGCAAATGCTGCTTGGTGCTTTCCACCCTCTCCCAGTGGGCTGCCCAGTGGGCTCTCACAGACCACTCATGCTCAAGATCTACTGTCAGGCAGAAGTGACCAAGAGTTAGTCAGACCTGGGTTCAAAACCCAGTTTATTAACTTATTAAGCCCATTATGCTTATTAACTGTGTGAGCATGGGTAAGTTACTTAACTTCTCTGAGCTTTTAATATCAATATTATTTTGTGAGCCATTATTGCCAGCATGGAAGATCATCCAAACAGCACTTTGCATTCACTTAGAACTCTTGCAGAATAGTAAAGTTCACTGGCTGTTCCAGAGACACAAAGAATAGACAAAGGAACTCGAGAGCATGCAATGGAAAGTTCAAATATGAAAAATTCTCAGCACCCTTTATGACCATCCTTTGCTTTTCTCCCAAGCATCTTTAAGCACTTTACACACATACGTTGTTCAGGCCAACTCTTGAGGAGTGACCAGTAAATATCCCTCCCACCCCTCTCTTTAGAGGGGAACCAGAGAATGAACTGCACTCTCCCTATGGGCAGGAGCTCTGTCTCCTTATCCTCCTCCCCCATCCCCAGTACAAGCACAGTGCTTGGCACACAAAGGTTTGCTTAATGAAACAATGGCAACGCAACCTTCATGAAGACAGAGCAACTTGGGGTGAATAATATAGCTAATGTATACTGAACACCTGTTATGTGCCAGGCACTGTTTTTTAAATGCTTTACAGGTACTCCTTTATCTGAACTTGTAAGCAACACTATGAAATGGGTAGTATCAGGGAATTGAGGCCAAGAGAGGCTAAGTAATTTGCCTCTAGGAAGTAGAGCAATCTAGTTTGTCAGACTTTAGAGCCTGAGTTTTTACCTATTATGAAGCTATAGCCTCCTTGGGTGAAGTTATACTTCCTCAGTTGCTTTTACACTTCAGTTGCTTAAATAAACCCAATAAAAGCCCCAAATCAAATAAAATCAACATTTTGTCTTTGGTGGAAAAGATAAGGATCCTGTTCTGTGCAGCTCTTAGACTTTGAGAACAGGATCTTTCCTTTTCTACTTGGCAGGGAGGAGAGGCAACACGGGACTCCTCCCTTCTTTGCTCAAAAGGTCATACTTTCACATACTGATTTTCTGAAGAGCAGAATGGTGTTTCATCCCAGTGTGGAACACAGGGTCTACATTCCTTCCTTCATACTGAGTACCCTGCATCAGTACTGAGCTGGAGGTGGGGAACACAATAGAAAAATGGCTAAAAATAGTCATGATCCCTGTCCTTGAGGAGTTTGCAGTCTCATGAAAATAATAATAGCAATAATAATAATGTAATCACGTGATAGGAAGGGAAAATACATGATTCAGTGAGAGTTATAAGACCTAAGAGCTAGTCATAAAAAGGTCCAGAACAGCTTCTGGGAGGAAGGTAAGTTGAAACTGAGATCGTCAGGATGGTTGGAAAGTTAGTAACCAGGGAAGAGGGACGGGGAGAACTTTACAGGCTGAGGAAAGGAAACAAGCAAAGCACTTTAGCTAGGAATGGCTGAGGTAAGCGGGAACCAGACTGTGCAGGGAGGTGACAAGATCAGATTGCATTTTATTAATTTCTTTTTCAGATTTGCATTTTAAAGATACCTTCTTCCTGGCAGTTTTCATCTGCATAAAACACCAAGGCCAAAAAAATGCTAGAAAGGTCAAACTTCACATAAATGAACTTTGTGCAAATAACTTGTGCTTTTAGGCTGAGGTCTTTTACCTCAGGGAGGACTGTGGCAATGACCATCGGGATCCTCGTGTTTACAGGTATGTGCCTTCAAGTCCTGGTACCACAGTGACCGACTCCCAAGATATGGGGCACATATGGTCACTAAACAAAAAGCATAGGCACAAAGAAACAGCAAGAATGACCAACACCGAACTGGAAAGAACATTTTTTACAATGGAAAAGGATGAACAGTATGCCTTTTGCACATATGCAAAAAATTATCTCATCTCTTTGGTGGCAGCATAAACTGTGGGACTAACAACATTTTCCTTAAGAGTTTCCAGGTCTTATAGTTGCTATTCTTAGCTGAGCCACTGTAAAGGTCAATTTAATCAGCACAAGAACTTTCAAAGTGCCAGCATAAAAGAGACACTGGGCAGTAATAGTTGCCCAGGGATGTTTTCAATTTGCCAATTTATGGGGCTGGAAAAATCTGCTAGCAACTGGCAACAGCATCTTCATGTTCTTAGGAAAGCACTGAAGTTTTAAAGTTTAAAAGTAAAAAAATAGGAAAACTAATACTTCACGGGATGTTCAGGCACAGGACACTAACTATTTTGGCTGCTAGATATGAATGAATTTGGAGCACAACTTCTGGCTTTCCTTACGGGGAAAAGAAATGGTTTCTTATGGAAACGTCCAATTCCACAAATCAATTATGTATTGAAACTCCTTCCCCAGGTGCCAGGCAACTGTGTTGGATGCTACAACTACAGCAATGAGCTAGCGATTCTCAGGGAAGAGATCCTGCTTCTGGCAATACTGCTGGGTAGGTAACTTAAAAATTCTCCTGTCAGAACCCCTAGAAATACTGGCTACATAACAATATACACAGCTGAGCTTGCAAGAAAGCAAGGAGGATCCCCAGCCTAGGGCCAAAAATGTGGAAAACTACACTGGTAAATGAGGTCAAGCCTTTCCAGTTGCACTGGAAAGTGGCTGTTTATTGTTCTTGGGCCTACCTGAAACAGGAACTTGGAACAAAGCACCAATATAAAGTGAGAATCCTCAAAGAGAGAGAAAGCAGACTAGAAAAACAACTAGCCCGTTGGGCTCTGGCTGGTGTGGCTCAGTTGGCTAGGCGTCGCCCTGTGCAATGAAAGGTTACTGACTCAATTCCAGATCAGGGCACATGCCCAGGTTGGTAAGGGGTGTGCAGGAGGAAGCCAATCAATTGATGTTTCCTCTCACATCAATGTTTCTTTCTCTCTCCACCCCTCTCCTCTCTTTCTAAAAAGCAATAAAAATCTTAAATTTAAAAAAAAAAATAGCAACTAGCTCATTGGCACACAATGACAAAAAAAATCTCTGAATTGAGAGCAAAAAGTATCTCCTCTTATAATCTGTAACCACAGGCCTTTCCACAAGTCAATTTCAGACTTGAATTGTACTACTATATGGTCTGAGAATCCCCAACCCCAAAATTTAACACAGAAAGTGGCCCTAGGCTGGCAATAACTCTATGACATCTGGCAGAAGAAATGTAAAACTCTGATAAGACCTACCCTCAACCAGGGCATGAAGGATTCCCATAAATAAAGCTCTGTTGAAGATAAACTCACAATACAAAATACAAAAATGTATGCAGAAATAATCTACACTAATAAAAGAGAAACATGCAAATTGGTGTCACTCTGCTACGCCCACCAGCCAATCAGGATGACTATGCAAATTAACCCAACAAAGATGGCGGGTTTATTTGCATACGCAGGTGCAGAGCAAATACTGAAGGCTCCGGCCCCAGTGAAGACTGAAGAAGACTGAAGACTGAAGACTGAAGAGGCTGGGCTTCTCCACTGTGGACGGAGCGGAGAAGCCAAGCCTCGCTGCGGCTGGAGTGGAGAAGCCTAGTCTCAAGGCTTGGCTTCTCTGCTGCGGCTGGACCAAAGGCCTGGGTCCAGGGTGCTGGAGGAAAACCGGTGCCAGCAGCCAGAGGAAGGAAGGCCTATAGCGCAAATCTTCGTGCAACGGGCCTCTAGTACATTATAAAAAGACTTGGGAAATTCAAACAAAAAAATCTTAAATATATTCTAGTGGAGAAGACTGAAAATTAACAAGTGAAATTATAATGTAAAATAGTAATAAGCTTCATAAGGCTAATAAAACAGACAAAGGGCTTTAGATGACATAGTCAGGAAAGTCTTCCCTGAGAAAGTGACATCTGAGTAGAGCCCTGAATCATGAGAAAAGACAGCTTAAGCCCTGGCCAGTTTGGCTCAGTGGATACAGTGTTGGCCCGCAGACTGAAGAGTCCTGATTCCAGTCAAGGGCATGTACCTCGGTTGCAGGTTTGGTCCCCAGTCCTCACTGCCCCCTCTTTCCCTCCCTCGCCCCCTCCATCAGGTCACATGTGAGAGACAACCAATCGATGTCTCTCACATCCATGTTTCTCTCTCTCTCTCTCTCTCTCTCTCTCTCTCTCTCTCTCCCCACCTTCCTTCCACTTTCTCTAAAAATCAATGAAAAAACATCCTCAGGTGAGGATTAAAAAAAAAGAAAAGCCAGCTTAAGTCAACCTACAGGACCAGTGTTTCAGGTAGAGGGAAAGCCAAGTGTATGCACAGACACCAATGCAGGGACGAGCTTGGTGTGTTCAAGGAAAAGAAAGAAGATTAGTGTGGCTAAGTACAATGAATCTCAGGGAGAGTAATGTGAAAGGAAGAGCTGAAAATTCAGCAGAAGCCAGACCTCAAATGCTTTGTACAACAGTTAAAATAATATCCAAAATACCAGTTTGTAAATTCATTATTGGCTAATACAGCTAGTTTCTACCTAGCTGATGGAGATTTATAAATATTTTTGCAGCTCGGCCAGTGTGGTTGAGCACTGACCTATAAACCAAGAAGTCACAGTTCAACTCCTAGTCAGGGCACATGCTCGGGATACAGGCTCAATCCCCAGTAGGGGGCATGCAGGAGGCAGCCGATCAATGATTATCTCTCAGCATTGATGTTTCTATCTCTCTCCCTCTCCCTTCTTCTCTAAACTTAATAAAAATATTTTTAAACAATTATTTTGTAAAAAATTTGCAACTCTCATATTTAATTTTCAACTTGCCCCCCCCTTTTTTTTCACCCCCACTACCCAAGTTGTGGCTGCTACTGCAGAGTAAGCAACAAAATCAACTTTTCTTCCATTTTGAATCAGGAATGGCTTTCCAGAAAGTAGACCAAATTCTAGCACTGCACATCTATTAAAGTGGTTTTAGTAATGCTCTGTAACCAAAGGATAACAGACTCTTCATACACAAGACAGATTTGAAATGGCTAAATGAGAAAAGATAGCAGTCAACTTTAACTAAGAATCAACTATTTTCATTCTACCCTAGATAGAATCTCTAATTTCTGAAAATGCAGCACTTCTAGATCTTTAGAAAAAGGCTTGCAGATAGTCATAAAAAATATTCTTTAAAGTTGTGTGGATTTACCTATACAGGGTATCCAAAAAAAAGTGTATACATACTTTAACAACTGATTTCTATTACATTTTGAAAATGAAATGTATTTTAATACACTGCCTTTATAATTATTCAAAGTGTGTATACATTTTCGGGGGACACACTGTATTTTACAATAAGAAAGTGAAGCTCACTTTTTCCCTAATACTTTTGAAGAGTTGAGGAAAATAAGTAGGATTGTCCAAGGGCACATATTTTGAAGTTACGGTAGAACTGGGGGTAAAGGAAAGTAAGCTCTGACAGAGGAATGATTCAGCAAGGAGTCCTGGCCTATCCGTTAGTCTAACCTCCCTCTATTTGATGGTAGGGGTTGTTATATACTTTTGTCTCAGTCACAATGTGCACTATACATGACAACTACACCTTTAAGCTTTATTAGCTAAAGGGGCTCTGATAAAGGAAGGGTAGGCCATTGCTAAGAAGTTAGCCAAGACTCTGGTTTGTATGGACTGGGATATTAGGAAAAAGCTTTTATGCTGTTTGATTGAGTTCAGTAATTTTCCAAAAAAGACAAAAAGCGTGGGGCAGGTTTCCCTAACCAAGCCAGTAAATCTTATCTCATAAGATCCAGCCTCATCCCTCAAATTGGATTTTGTGCCCTTAAGACCTCTAGACTCCAGCTTGCTGGGCTCAGGAACACCCAGTCTCCCACCCTCTAGTTGTAAAGTGCCTTTAAGGGTAAAGCCAAAGACTGGAGCTACTGACAGACTTGAGAAAAGCCTAAAACCAATGGGAGCAACTGCTGCTTCAAGATTTGGCTAAAGTGGGTGCTGCTGAAAGGTAGTCCCAAAAGCCCCTGATGTAGCAGGGACAGGGGTGCAATTACTTCAACCTGTGAGGGCCTCCTGGAATAAATATATCAGTCTTCTCTTAAAGAATGACACTCCAAGAATCTGAGGAAGGGCAATACAGTGAATCCTGAGTTGGGGGACATGCAAGAGGCAGCAGATCAATGATTCTCTCTCATCATTGATGTTTCTATCCCTCTCTCTTAAAATCAATAAAAACATTTTTTTAAAAATAAAACACACTTCCCTGATTATGCTCACATATATTCAAGTTTGAGAAGCAATGCCCTAGATTTATAATAAACATAAATATACACAGTTCTTGCTCCCTAAAAGTAGAATAGTCTAATATTCTTTTTCTAGAATCCCAAACACATCCCAACATAGTTTCCCCCAAGAATAGCCATTTTGAATCAAGACATTAAATTATTTATAACCTCTCTACCTCAATCCATAAAAATATACAAACAGCCCTAACCGGTTTGGCCCAGTGGATAGAGCATTGGCCTGCGGACTGAAAGGTCCCAGGTTTGATTCTGGTCAAGGGCATGTATCTTGGTTGTAGGCACATCCCCAATAGGAGGTGTGGAGGAGGCAGCTGATCAATGTTTCTCTCTCATCGATGTTTCTAACTCTCTATTCCTCTCCCTTCCTCTCTGTAAAATTCAATAAAATATATTTAAATATATATATATACAGTATACCACAAGCAAAACTTTTTAAAGTAATATATCAGTTAGGTACATTCCTACCAACTCAGGCACTGTTGCTGCCAAAGCTGCACTGCAACTGGATCCTCATTAAATAGCCCCCAAACAGAGCAGCCAGCAAAGAAATTAAAATCCATTTCCTGTGTTGCTATTAGGAACCTGAATAACAAACTCAGATAAAGCCACTTGACCCTGGTAGGAAAATCTCAGAGCAAAGACTGGAAGTTGCAACATATCCCATGGTTTTATTAAAGGCTACTTGTCACTGCAAGCAGGCCTGCAGGGTCTGGCTGGCTGCAGCAGTACTGGACATTGGATTAATGTGTCACTCTTTCCCCCTGGACATTTAGAAGGAAAAGCAGTCCTACCTCATGGTACCCCTTGACAATCCCTCATTGGTCTCTCTTTTTTTAAAGAGATACACCTCTTTTCTTTTTTAAAAAATTTTTAAAAATTGATTTTAGAAGAGGAAGGGAGAGGGGGAGAGAGAGAGGGAGAAACATTGATATGAGAGAGAAACATTGATCGGTTGCCTCCCCGACCTGGGTATGTGCCCTCATCAGAAATCAAACCAGTGAGTGACCTTTTGGTGCATGGGATAAGCTCAACCAACACAGCCACACCGGCCAGGGCTCATCATTGGTTTCTTCTGTCACAGATAAATACAACGAGAAATGTGGCATTTCAGCAAGAGCTGGTGCAGAGAGCCGAGAAACAAAATAGCAGGTAGCATGTGACAGAGCAGGTGGGCAATTCCGCAGACTGCCATGTGTCCACAGTTGGTCCTATGAGGGTAGTCCTTTCTTCACATGTTGTATCACTGCCTCTCCTGTTAAAAGCAGGGACTGCAAACTGGTGGACCTCAGGACACAATGGGCCTATTACTAATCAATTCTATGTCCACATGGTACCTTTTTCCCAATGTTTTAAAAAATTGAATTATCTGTATAACATTTTAAAATGAGAACAATTCATACAGAAATTCAGATTTCCAGATGCTCTTGAAAATTCAGGACCCATATATTAGGGCCTTAAGCCAAATTAGGCTGAGTCATAGATGTTCATGAGTTCTGGCTCCACCACAACCCCTACTGTCTAAATACCTCATCTACTTGATTCAAGCATGACACTGCCTGGCCCCTGTAGGCATCTGATTAGCTTCTCTTGCTCTCATGTTCAGTAAGAGATTGTTCATCCCCTCACCTTGAGATTAAGACATGCTGTAGAGGCCCAAATATAAACAGCAGACATCTGAATTCTCTACACTGAAGCTCAAGAAACACCTTACACACGACATGTAAAACAGGTACCTGGACAAAGAGAGGTCCCCCCTTTCTTGCATGCGGGAAATACCTCTGCAGAATCAGGAAAACCTCCTGCCTTAACATTCAAGAGATGCAACAGAGAACCAAGTTCTACTCAGTGTCTGTGTTAATTAAGCATTTGGCTGGGCATTTTTATATATGTTATATATTCCCTTTATAGGAAATGAGGGAATTAGTTTAGAGTGGTCACACAACTAGAACAACTTTTCTGAACCTAAAGCCCAAATTTTAGTGGAAAGAATTTCATGCTTAGGGCTTAACCTAAACTTTCCTACTACATGCTGACAGGTACAAAAACAACAGATAAGATGTGAACTTGGCCTTTGAGGAACTTCGTACTAACTAAACTGTTACATTAAAGAAAAAAAGCAAAACCCATGGACAGACGATAGTGCTGGGAAGGCCTGGAGAGAAGGGATCAATGGCGGGGGGGGGGGACATCTGTAATATTTTCAACAATAAAGATAAATAAAAAATTTTTTTTAAAGTTTATCTCTGGCCAGGCAGCTTAGCCGGTTACAGTGTCGTCCCAAAATGCCAAGGTTGTGAGTTCGATCACCAGTCAGGGCACACACAAGAAGCAACCAATGAATGCATAAATAAGTTGAACAACAAATCGATGTTTCTCTTTTTCTCTCTCAAATCAATAAAAAAAAAGTTATTTGTTTACCCATGTTTTATGGATAAGGAACTAACACTTAGCATAAGACTGCAGATGAGAGAACTGGTATCCTCAAAACCCTGGTCTTATGGCTTTTGGTTCAATACTATTTCTATAACTGGTTTCTAGCTCATCAAAGTGTTTGTTATATCTTGAACATGGCTCTTGATCAAATAAATTACTTCTCTGAAAGGGATCTGAAATATGAAGGTACAAGTTAATTTGTTGCTGATGTGCTTTAAAAGAGATTCACCAGTTTCATTTGACAGTGAAGAGCACACACGGGCACAGTCCTCATTTTAAGCAAAATTCTGAATTTAACCCCATTTTTCCTCCAGCAGTTCCATCCTACCATGCAGGCTTTTGTTGGGAGCTAAAGAAAAAATAATGGGACTTGTCTTGTGTGCCTGCTGGTCTCGAGACAAGTACCAGAGATCTAGTGCCAATAAAAAGTTCAACACTGTTCAAGGAAATGGTTTACTTCTGCCTCGGACAAAGGGTCACATTAAAAATGGTCTCCTTGCCCTAACCAGTTTGGCTCAATGGATGGAGCGTCAGCTTGAGGACTGAAGGGTCCCAGGTTCGATTCCAGTCAAGGGCATGTACCTTGGTTGCAGGCACATCCCCAGTAGAGGGTGTGCAGGAGGCAACTGATGGATGTTTCTCTCTCATCGATGTTTCTAACTCTCTATTCCTCTCCCTTCCTCTCTGCAAAAAATCAATAAAATATATTTAAAAATAAAAATAAATAAATAAAAAAAAATGGTCTCCCTGCAAACAGATACAATTTTTTTTTAATCTTCAGAATCCAGAGGTTTCATCTCCAAAATATGTTGAATAACTCTAAAGAACTTTCTGAACTCTCAGACCTTATACTTAAAGATTAAAAGATGATTTAGAAAAGGGATGTCAATCTCTCACGTGCACCTACCCAAGCCACAGCAATAGGCACCTGGCTTGAAATATGGCTGCCATTAAAATAACCATAGCCTAATTGGTCTTTAAGCTGTATGACGTTATTTGGGCACTACTAGGATCCTACCCTTCAGGGAGTTGCTTATCCAGATTATTCAGATTAAGTGATAAAATGTCAGTTCCAGAGGGCTGGATCTTATTTTTATTTTTTAATCCTCACTGGAGGATATTTTTTCCATTGATTTTTTTTAAGAGAGAATGGAAGGGAGAGGAAGAGACAGAAACATCGATGTGAGAGAGACACATCAATTGATTGCCTTCCACACACACCCAGACCAGAGCCAGGAAGCCTGCAACTGAGGTATGTGCCCTTGACCAGAATTGAACCCAGGACCCTTCAGTCCACAGGCAGATGCTCTAACCACTGAGCAAACGGGATAGGGCCAGAGGGCTGGATCTTAGTTTCCTGCCCAGAGTTTCTGGCATGATTGACATTTGGACCCAGATCATTCTTTGCTGTGAGGATTGTCCTGTGCTTTGCAGGATGTTTATTAGCAGTGTCCCTGGCTTTCACTTGATGGAAGCAGGTAGCAACACCCCACCCTCCTGTTGTAACAACCAACAATGTCCAAACATTGCCAGATGTCCCCTGGAGAGGGGGGCAAAACTTCCCCTAGTTTAGAACCACTGTTCCAGACAAATTTTACCCCCCAATTAGTGCAGATCGTGTTCCATCCAGTCTTGTTGTCTGATAGCCTCAGGGGCTCCCCAACCACTCTATAAATTCCCTGAGAGCAGGGCTAATGTCAATCTCTCAAGTGCACCTACCCTAGCAAAGGATGCAAAACCTTCAGAAAGTACTGATCCTGGTGACTGACAGTCAAGTAACTCCTGGGGCTGATTCTGCCCCGCACTCCCTGTGCCTCTTAGCTATGAGGTACGAGAAGGGATCCTCCAACTGTTACGCTGTGGTGATGTGATTTCACATTACCGCGGAGGGACCTACCCAGGGTTTTCTGGTCATGACAGGTTTATAGTAACCCAGCAAAATCTAAGCCTGGTCCAGATTTATTCTGGAACCTCACCCAGAGACAGGGGAGTGACTGCACATTCTATTTTTGCTGGCAGCCTGCCCCAGCCTATCCCGGGCCTCCTCACCACAGTCCAGAGCCACACCCAGAGGAGTGGGAGGTCACAGGCATTCACACCACTGCCTGGTGGGGAACCAGGGATTTCCAAACCTTGATGAAACCACACCACACAATAAGTTGGGCAGTATATAAAACCATGAATGAGACTGTGTGTCACAGTTTAGTGGAAGCTCCTGAGAGGAGTGTGTTAAACAAGAGAACCAAACAATAATACTCTGGCCTCCTTGATGCAGTGCCCAAGGGAACCAATGTCTTATATGCAACACAGTCCCAGCAAACCCTCAAGCCACTTTCAGGAAAAGAAGGCACTGTGTCATATTCCAGCCATTCTCAAAGCATGTCTCCCACTCTCCTAAAATGCATACAGCTTCCCACCACTGCCCCTCCTCTCCCTTTCAGTTAAAAGAACAAGATGATTCAAGCCAGTCACCTCAGATTGAATCTCCATTTCCAACAACTGGCAATAGAGGCCTCTTGTGAGGTCCAGGGTTCGAGCCCAGTTGAGCCCTGTCCAAGGAAGCAATGGCTACAGAGGGGCACAGAAATGGCAAAAACAGGTCAACCTGCCAGGCTATTTCAACTATAGATTAGCACAAACAGTCAAGAAGTGCTGGGGGGTAGGGGGGAGGTAGAGTTAGGAAACTAGTATTTGGTTGGTAGGGAATCAAGCAGGAGAAGATATTTTATAGCCTAGCTTTTTAAGTAGCCTAAAATTATTGTTTTTCTGGACTAAAATTTACCTCTTCAAGGGAAAGGGGTGGGAGGGAGTGGATCAAACTCATGGGATGTCACTGGAGAAAGTAAATGTTTTCTTTGGCTCCATCCTAGGTAAAAGTTTCAAAATCAGCAGACAGTCTTCTTTTCCACTAACTTATTGTCCAGTCCACTAGTTTGAATTTGCTTTGATAACATGGAATGTGATGGAAAAACAAGCCACATTCCTCTTTAAAAGTACCTCTTGTAATAGAGATAATTTGGGTTCAAAAATCTACCTGAAGCCCTGGCCAGTTTGTCCAGTGATTAGTGTCAACTCGTGGTTCGATTCCCAGTCAAGGGTATATACCTCAGTTGCAGGCTCGATTCCCAGCCCTGGTTAGGGCTTATGCGGCAATCGATGTCTCTCACATTGGTCTCTCTCTCTCTCTCTCTCTCTCTCTCTCTAAAAACCAGTGGGAAAATATCCTCGGGTGAGGATTTAAAAAAAAAAATTCACTTGAAAAGGCTTAGATGACAGCCACCCTTTCTCACCTTTAGGGGACAATAGTGAACTGAAGTGTTCTGTGATGCCGTCACAAGATTTTTACAAATCAGTTCCGATAAGGATTTTGGCTCCAACCTCAGGTAGTACAAACAAGTGTCACCTGGCGTGTGCTGCACCATATACAGCCAGTTACCTTCCGAGCAGGATCTTGCTCAATTTGTCCTGAACCTGGTAAAGAGAGGCTAAGCACACAAAGAGGGTAACGATGACTGGAAGTGAACACTTAGTCCTCTGCTGGGCCCAGGACACGCAGAGAGGTCTTGGTGCTAGTACCACACCAGGGCAACATGAAAGAGTAGGACAACACTGAGAGGACCTGGCCCAGAGACACCATTAGTTGTGTGATCCTGAAGAGAGAACTGCTTGAGTTTCAGTTTCCTCACAGTAGAAAGGAGATAAGACTGCCTACCTCATGGGTGGCTGTCTTGATGAAATAATAAAAGTATCATGTAAGCCCTGCTGGCGTGGCTCAGTGGTTGTGCATCAACCTATGAAGCAGGAGGTCATGTTTCGATTTCTGTTCAGGGCACATGCCTGGGTTGTGGGCTTGATCCCCAGTGGGGGGCATGCAAGAGGCAGCCAATCAATGATTCTCTCTCCTCATTGATGTTTCTGTCTCTCTCTCCTTCTCCCTTCCTTTCTGAAATCAATAAAAAAATATATTTTTTAAAGTATCATGTAAATGGTGGATAATAATCAGTAGTTTATGGGTAAATTAGACATTGGCAAATTCCCTCTTCATAGTCATGGCTCCCACCTTGCAGCTTTAGGCTGGCTATCACCACAGCGTTTTCAGTGCTGTCCTTGTAAGACCCTAAGATCTCTTACCATGCAAGGGAGCAAGTGGGGTTCAACATTCTGGATGAACTGACAATCAGCAAGCATCAGGCCAAACAAGGGCCTATAAGTACCAGCTCCCCCTTTCCTTTCAAGAATGCAAAGAGCCCCTTGGACCAGGAGTTGGTTCCTCTTAGATGTCCCTATCCATGACAAATTCTAACAAGGAAAGAGCACACTGCCTGAGAGAATCCCAGACCTACCCCAGCTTTGTTGGAGACTACTCATTTCTAGTATCAGAGATCATCTTACTTTATCGGTGAGGACAAGTTGGGGTGCAGTGAGCCCCTCCCACAACATTCCGAGGTGCAAGATATAAATTATTGTCTTGATGGATCTAGCCTGCATTCCATCGACTAGAACTTATCTTCAACTGGCCCTACAAGTGAGTGCAACAACTGAGACTACTGGACTGTGGAAAGGGCCACCGGTAGAAAGCTATCTCTTCACTCCTCTTCACTCATCGAGCACTCTTTTCCTCTCTAATGCTACTCAGCATCACCTGCCTAATGTTCCAGTTACCTGCACACTTGTTCTAGGTCCCCTACTTGACTGTAAACGCTGAGGGCAGGGACAGAGTTTATACCTATTTGTATGTACAACATGTTTTGAATAAAATAGGTGCACAACACTTTCCAGATACAGAATATTGGTCATAAGAATCCTTCAGCATTATAAAATCAATGCCTTCTGAGTCAAACAGGAAATAAAATTCATGTAAATCAGCAGACTAAGAACATTCCATTGAAATCTTGTTCTCTGAAAATCAGTAATCCATCTGTTAGGTATACATGATAGATTCTCCCTTAACCAGAAAACTCTGATCTTGCCAGATAATACAAAAATAAACTAAAATAGCATGCTTCAATGTGTATTTTATCTAAAATTTGGTACATTGTGCTATTCCAAAAAAAAGGTCAGCAGGTGACTCTCTTCTGAACTTTAGCTCCTCTAAGTACAAAAACTATTCTTTAGAACACTGTATTAGTTCTTCCACACAAAGAACAGTTAAGACAGCTCACTGGAAGGTACAGGCCTATCTGCCCTTTATAGACCCTGAATTCATGCCACACTCATTTTGACTGAAGTACCCTAATGCTTTCCTCCTTCTCTGTGACATATAGGACACCAATACTGCTGAGCCAAGTTCTTTAACAAAGACCCACAGATGACGGTTTCCCTTCTCATCCACAGGAGAAAACAACAACAGTCCCAACCTGATCTGTCTAGAATGCTCTTTCCCCAGCTCATATGTCTGGTAAACTCCTACTCATCCTTCAAGATTCAGGTCAGATATCAACTTCTCAGGAGAGCCTTCCAAGCCACTTCCCCTCCCCCAACCAGATTTAGATGCTTTCCCACCCTCTGCTATCACAGTCCCTGGGGATTCCTCAGTTGTAGTCTCAGCACACTGTAATGTGACTATTTCCAGGCTACTACAGGTAGGGTGGAATGGGGAGGGTCTCTCAAAGTGTGACCAGAAACTTCCAGGATCAGAACCACCCGAGGAACTTCATAGAAATGCATATCCCCACACCCCACACCTACTGAATCTGAATTTTAGTAAGCCTGATTCACAGGTGATTTTTATGCATTTTAAGAATTGCATTAGAGTGTGAGCTTCCAGGAAGTAAGGACTGTGCTTATTTTGTCTTAGCATCCTTTGTTCCTTGACCCCATTCATTAAGTGTTCAAAATCTCCATGCAGTGGCATTATTCAGTAGATGATGCATGCCTGAGAGTCTTCAGAGTAAAATGCAAATGTTCACACAGAGAAGAGCAATGTCTTTCCTATCTGGTCCCTGGGCCACCTAGAAACAACCTTCAGAAAATATGTCCCAACTGGAACAATGCATTAATCCTACTCTACTCTCTGCCCTTTATAGACATTAGGCAAAGCAGTCTAGGTGAGAAAACCTTCAGGCTTTTTAAAAAAACACAAAAAAGTCAACTAACATTTCCCTAATGAGCTGAAGAATTTTGGGCAAGTACTCAGCATGTACTTTTGTAGAAACAGAATCACACTATCACATAAGACAAGGTTGTGAGTTGTGAATTAAAAGGGGAAAAATATTTTAAAAGTGCATACATATTATGTATAATAAAGACTAATAGCATAGGGAGGGTGGGGAGAGATTAACAGGGGAATTTATAAGCATATATGCATGGCCCACAAGCAATAGAGTGGTGAAGGAAGGTGGGGAGTAGGAGGGGTGGGAGTGGAATGGGGTGGAAGGGGTCAATGGGGGAAAAAAGAGGACATCTATAATACTTTCAACAATAGAGATAAATTTTTAAAAAGACTAATAGCATATATAGTTTATGACATTTTTTAAAAAACAAAATTATCACCAAGTAATCTTTACAAGGCTGGCTTTTACATAGGTCCAATAAAGAACATAGTTACACTATCGCACAGAAATCCTAGAAATACACAAAATTCTGTAACCAAAATACTCAAGGTTTTTATAGGCAAAGCTTGAATCCCAGAAGCCTAGGACACAAAGGGCCTCCAAGAGGTTCTCTAGTTCAACCTTCTACCAGGAACCTGTTCAGAAGCGAGAGTGAAGATTCCCCTGCTGTTGAACCTCCGAGATGCTCCTCATGACAACCAACCCGGCCCTTTACCCATCACTGCATCCTCTCACTTAACTGAGTGGAGGGTACTGGATGTCCTCTTGCGCCCAGGACATAAGATGTATATTGGTACATACATCTCCCAACTCTCAGTCAATGCACAACAGCAGTCACCAAATGACTGGTGCGAGATCTCCTGCCCACCCACACCCTCCACAGTCCGTCCTCTGCTTTCTGGTATTCCTTTGGTCCTGCATCCTTTAGGAATGAGTAGATAAAAATAACAGTTGTTCTTAACGAAATGCCTACTCTCGGCCCGCCAAAGTGCTACTGTTTTAAATACATTCTTTTGTAAAAATCCTCCCAATAACTCTTTGAGCAGGTTTTATTATTTCCATTTCAAAGATGAGGTTCAGAGCATTTACGCAGGGCTGCCCTGCTGAGACCCCAGAGGAGTCAAGATATGAACACAAGTCTCTCTGGCTCCCCAGCCCTGCTCTTGTCTCTATCAGGCTCTCTCCCTGTCATCTGACCTAGCATGGGATGCTCCTCCCATCCCATTTCCAATGCTGCTCAAAAGCCTCACCAGGGCTCACTGTGTCCATGACAGTCTTGGGTGACAGAGGAGATGCTCAAATGGGACCCCATTCTCTGCTCATCAGCTGCATTAAAGGAACACTGAAGATCAACAAGAGCAATAATGGAATGTGTGGAGCTAGTCAGAGAAGCTTACTTTTAAAAGAATTTCAGGCAACCCAAGGGAGATCTGCTCACCTAGCACTTTTAAGACCAGCAGTCCTTAACAGGGACTCTCTAAGGCTTCTGGTCTGATCTTTTCTGTGGCTTTTCCTCACCAGGAACAGGCAGCAGAGGGTGTGTCCCTCCCCACCCCCTCTTACAGCCTCGGCCGCCAGTTACAGTTACGCATTCCGATACAGACATGCCTTTCAGACCAAGGAGGGGGTGGGGATGGCCAACTCTCAGAAGCCCTGGAACAAACAGTCGGCAACAGCTGTGTCCGAAAGCAGACAGCAGTTGGCCCCTTGCTACTGTTTTCTCATCCCAACTAGGTTACCGGCTATAATGTAGTGCCCCTACTTCAAACAGCAGCTCCCCAAACAATCAAGCCTCGGCCATAGGGGTCTGTTGGTTTTGAAAAATCAGTCAGGAAGGCCAAAAGGTGGTCCATCCCACCCCCATCCCTCTACGGTGTCCATTACGTCCCTCAGGCACACAGCCCTGACCACAGGCTTAAAAGGAGAAAGCCCTCCCCATGAAAAGAAGGTCCCATCCCCCCATTCAGAAATCTCTTCAGAACCAGAGAACTGGTGAAGAAATCTCTGCAACTAGCCAAACCAAAATGGAGAAGGAATAAAAAGGGTTTTTGATCAAGAATCCCACTCTGCCTCTCCCCCTCCCCCACCTCAATCTCTCTCAACTGTTTCCTCCAAGAAGCTCTGGAAATGGTCCTATGGTGTCTAATGGAAAAACAGAATGGGCGGCCCCAGACAGACTCAGGGATGTAGGGAGTTAAGAATATGGAGGCTCTAGAAGTAAGGAGCCACTATAAACACCAAGGAAAGACTAGAAGTCTCTGTATGGGAGCTGTCCTGTTACAACTGCGAGACATTTTCTAAAAGGTCCCTCCACCCCAAGCAGTAGTACCATAAACAAGCTCCCACCCTTCTTCCCTTCCCAACCCGGATCCACGTACATACAACCAGTTAATTACCTGTCTAAGACCCCAAAGGGAAGGCATCCTGCAAGAGCATCATCCACACTAACGTTTGCAACAAAGGGCTTTTAAAAGTTAAGTTCTTGGAATGAGCATTTCCCCTGGTGGGCCTGTGTGCTCCGCAGTCCCAGTTAAGCAGCCTTCCCGAGCAAAGCAGAGAAAGTAAACAGAGTCCTGAGACCAAGCAGGCACTCTACCTCCTGCTCTCCTTGCTACTCCCCACTGTCTGGCTCCAACCCACCCCCACCTTCTCGTGACATATCTCAGACGCAGCAAAGCCCAAGCTGTCTGCCAAGAGGGAAATGACATCAGTTCAGGCACAGCAGAAAAAGCTCCAGACAGCTGCTGTGGAATAGTGAGGAGGATGTGTTGCAAACCCACGATGGCCAGCCCTAGACCCACTAACGTTGGAGCCTACAACAGAGGACAGAGGCGACCCCACTCCTATCAGCTCCCCTCGGCTCTGAGCAGGCTCGGGTGTACATAAAGCGAGAGCCTAAAGCTGAAGAGAGCTACATTTCTCTGAATAAGGACCGGACACTACAACCCCCAAGGTACTGTTTCTCCTCCCTGGGAAAGAAAATCAAGCCGAATGACTTAGTTTCACAGGACCTTTTCCCCCCACCCCTGCCAGAGTCCATGCTCCACAAATAGTGCTTTAAGTCTCTAGCTGTCCCAACTTTCTCTAGGGATTGAGACAATTCGCAGGGGGCGTGGAGAAGCACCTCTTTCCCAGCTAAGGTATGACATGCTACCTTGGACACGGATCTCTCCAGCCCTCACTTCAACAGGAGAGTTTATATTTCATAAACAAACTGCACATGTACAGGTGCCAACATCTTTCCTCACTTGTCTTACAAAAGGTACAACAAGTCCCACCGCAGCCTCCAAGTTGCCAGTAAAGCAGATCATCTATATTTAAACTAACTCTTGCTCCTGAAAAGTTCACCACCTTAGGTTTGTTATGCCTTCTTCTCTAAGCTCAGTTTATGGAGAAAATGGCTCTCTAACAGCAAGCTTTGCATAAAAAGCAAAGGCCCCTGGGGCTGGTGTCCTGATCTGACTTTTCCTAGTCAGTGATGTAAGCCAGCTCTCATCTGGCCACCATTCCCTAAGCAGCAGGTCACAGTAGCTCTCTCTGACCTGGAATCCTCTACCAAAGAAAACACTAGCATGGAACAAAGGGCCTATGTTTGGATTTGGACTTGCAGAGATAACTCTCCTGAAGGAGAATAATCTTTAGAGGAACTTTTTAAATCCAAAGTTACTTTCTACTAACTTCGTCAGGTGCAAATTAGGTATAGTTTCCATGACTCAAAGCAAGTATATCTCATCATCTTATTTTCTTCAACAATTTTCTTTCAGTGATATTTATCAAAGGCCTCCTTGGGAGTGGCCCTGTGCTTAGTATGACCCAGGTAAATCAGAAATGAGTCTTGCAAATTAGTATCTTTCACCCCCACCTAGGATAATAAATTAGCAGTACACAGCACTTAGAGCATGGTGAATTGCCAGAAGTATTTTTCAATCATTAGTGAATCCAGCCAAATACTACGTGCTTGCTTCAGGTCTCCCACTGATGGTCAAGGTCACACTGACTTTCCTGACAAGGAAATGAATGAGCCAAGCCAGCTGAGCCATTTCCTCCAGGCTCACGAAAAGAATGAATCACAGCCTCACTGCTATGGAGAAGAGAAGAGGGGAGATGTGCAGAGAGAAGTGGCTTCTGCTGCTGAAAGAATGGCCTAGGGAACCATTCTTTGGCATATATGTATTCTTAAGACACGGTCATACTGTCTAGCCCATGCCTTGCTACAGTCCTCACCTCGAGGCCAAACTGCCAGCCAGCCAGGCCTGGACATCAAGGCACAGCCACCCAAAGAAGAGCGAAAAAGCTGTTTTCAATGCCTTCCTTTCGTTTCCTCAGTTCCCTGGCAACAGCCGACCACCACAAAACAAGTGCATCATTAAGTGTGACAGCCAAACAGGAGGAAAGGGTATCCTAAGCCCTTCATGGGCAACTCTGATCTGAACCTACCTAACAAGACAGAGTGGCACCTGCAGTTCTCCAGAAAGAGTACCATGGCGTAAGTGTACTTACTCATTTGTTCCACATCTACTGAAAGCCCCGTGTGCCGGCACTATTCTAGGGCCTGTAGATACCACCATGAACAAAATACCCAAGAACCCTTGCTCTGATAGGCTATGGAAACAGTCCCCATTTCTAAACAATATTCATCAGCAGTGATCTCTGAATAAGTGGAATTGCAACAAAATTACTAGAAAATAGATAATAATTTTGTAGAAGTTCAATCTAAATGGTCAAAATTGCATCATAGACTTCCTAATGTCCCCCTAATAAATACTACTTTAATGGATACTACTCAAGACAGTGTTTCTAATCAGCATTTTTTACTTACAAGATTATACATTCCTGTGGGCAAGGCAACATTAAACTCAAAGCATTACACTTAGCACAATATCATACACTATATAATAAGAGTGGTTACTGACCATGGATGGCTTCTTTTCACTAATATACTTTTTCTTGCCCAGCCCCTTGCTGACCAACTCTCATTGAGCACTGAGATTTGGGGGTAGGAGGGGTGAGGAGAAAAAGAGGCTGAATTGGTAAATGCAGGCATTCCAAGGAAAGCAACTTCATTTCTTGCCATGCCCTGCAAATATTACCACAGCCCAGTGGCAAAGTAGTCAGCTTTGGGATTTAAGAGGCAAGATGATCACTAGCAATTTCTACTAGTATGAAAAAAAAGGGTTCTTTTATGTAAGTGATCCAAGTTCATACACGGTGGACCAAAGGTAAGTCAAATCCTTCGTCACATAATTGTTGTAGTCATCTGTCTGATAATACAGAATTAAATTCAACGATGAATTCTCCAATTTTTAAAAAAAGGAAACTAAACCAGAATTAAGCAGGATTATGTTGTCAAAATGCTGCAGTCAAACAACTGTTTATGGCCTCAAGCAGTGTCTGAGACATCTTTCTACTGATCAGCCCCCTCCTTCCCAGTTCACAGAATCCCCAAAGGCAGTAATGCTTAAACCCTTTGTATCCTGATTATTATTTAAGAAAACATACTACAACAATATATATCTTCATGGCCAGTTGGCATCCATTCTTTCACTGTAGTTGATTTAAGAATCTTTTGGCAACATTTTCCTAGGCAGCCTATGTATTTATAATTTTTAATTCTGGGACAGAGGTGGGGAAAGACAGTTATTTGTTCAGCACTGACAATCAGCGAGACTCTGTGCTAGGAACTCCATTTCACCAACAGCTCACAATGCCACAACACCCCTGCCAAACTCCCCCACAACATAGGTAGCATTAACCCTATTGGTTCACTTGCAGAAACTGAGACATGTGAGACCTTGCCCAAGGGCCCAACGCTAGTAGTAAGAGAGCAAGGATTTCAATGAAGTCTCTTGCTCCAAAGGATGGGAAGTTACTAATAAATTAAAAAAATAGAATTGAGGGTCAGTTGAACACTGTTGCTAGTCAGTGCCCCAGGACCCTGTTTAAAAGACAGCCAACTCTTTCCTTTACAATAATATTAATGATATTAGATCGGAAATTTCTAATAAATAAAAAAAATATAGAATTGAGGGTCAGTTGAACACTGTCCCTAGTCAGTGCCCCAGGACCCTGTTTAAAAGACAGCCACTTAGATTGGATCTGACAGTGATGTTCCGGAATGTGGAGCCAGGGCCCCTGGGCCCTAGAACTGCCATTCTGACTCACTTTGCAGCCAGAGTTCTGTGAGGTAAATGACTGGGAAAGCCCCAAGGTTCTCATTTGTTCCCAGCACACAGCCGGTCCCCATACAAGGAGCAAGCTAGAGTGGAAGACCTTCCCATGCCCTGGATCTCAGGTGACCTGGTGACCTGTTCCCACACTCAGGTCATCTGGATGGCTGAGGCTGAAGGGGAATTCTAATTTTGAAATAAAGAAATCTGAAGAAAGAGAATTTTATCAGAATAGGACAGCAACTTCCAGGCTTCTGGGGTAAGAGATAATGTCCAGATCTAAGGCCATTTTATTTCCAGGAGCTCTGAGTAGAGACTATTAGGCATACACAGAACATCTAAGATAAGAGACCTTTTTTCCCTCAGGTTGGCACAGGCACACTTAAATGTTTAGAGTTCTGACAAAAAAA
>NW_005370043.1:3132914-3146743 GCF_000412655.1 Myotis brandtii
TAAAGAAATCTGAAGAAAGAGAATTTTATCAGAATAGGACAGCAACTTCCAGGCTTCTGGGGTAAGAGATAATGTCCAGATCTAAGGCCATTTTATTTCCAGGAGCTCTGAGTAGAGACTATTAGGCATACACAGAACATCTAAGATAAGAGACCTTTTTTCCCTCAGGTTGGCACAGGCACACTTAAATGTTTAGAGTTCTGACAAAAAAAAAACACACACACACACAACAGACTGGAATACTAACTCAAAACCAAAGCACGGTGAGTGCCACCATGAGAGTCAAACCAAGTACCTGATTCACGTCATGAATGTGGGGCTGGGCACCGGTAAAAGGATCCTGAAGTAATTATTTTGGGGAATTCCATGGGAAGAATTCCAAACTCAGAACAAAGATTTTTTCAGAACTTTGCCAAGTAGAAATGCTAAGGATCAATTAGCTGCCAGAAGTCAAGAATACTAGCTTATCTGTGTCCTGGGGCTGAACAAAGGCAGACGTGTAGCAAGCCTGCCCAGGCAAGAAAACACACCACTCCTGGTTTCTGAGGAGGACAAGGGGCTCTCCGAGTCACGGGGCTTATTTCTTCTACACGGTCTCCATGAAAACCTGTGGATGCTTTCTTACTATTGAGTCTTCACAGAAAGAAGGCTGGGCATACAACTCTTAATGTAGCATGTAATCACTTGCTAAACACCAAAAGATATATTTCAGAGAGAGAGGACCCTAACATATGTTGATATCTGACATTTAACAGATGAAAAACATGAGCTTCCGTGAAGTTAGGCAAGTCATTCAAGGACCCACACCTAGTAGGCAGTGGAACCAGCGTTTCAACCAGGCCTATTTTGGCTCCAAAATGTCTTGAACACATATGGAGGTAACATTTTGGTATCTTTTGGGACCCGATGTCACAGTCACCCAGGAACCTGATATATCCAGCCATCCAGGATATATCATGGGAATGAGAAGGATGGACTATTGACGAATTAGTCTTGCCCTGGAGGATTTATGTATTTACCAAATTAGGAAGAAAAGATAGCAGACGCAGAAACAAACACAGGCACTTCATAATAAATGTTGGAGGGGAGTAAAGACATTAAGTCCAAGAAGGGCTTGAACAAGGGAGACTGTTGAGAGATAGAATGACCAAAGAAAGTTTTGAGAGATGGGTACTAAAATAAGGTGTAGGGTTTGGGTGGGAAGATGAGCATACTAGAAAGGGCCAAACATGGCCAAAAGCATGAAAACAAGGACACAAGGAGCATCCAAGAAAGGTGGAAGATGAAGCAAAGGTCAGCTGGAGGTAGAATGTAGAGGCCCTACAATGTGTGTCTTCACTGAGTACTTTTGATCAGCACATTTTTTCTTTTGAATGACGACAGTAGTGCCAAAAATATCAAGGACAGGAATTTCTGGTTTACTAAGTATCTTGGGCTCTCTTTTTGCTTAATTATATTTACTACTAAAACATGACAAATCTTTCAGCTGACTTTCTTATACTCTGGGAATGGGAGAGGTGGAAGGAAGATACTCTGGTCAATGGTACAGTCTCAGTCTTTTAAATGGAGAAATGAAAGTAGCAGAAGCTGAAACCACTTTACAACAGCTTCCTAAGGTTTCTGCCTCTTGCTTCTCTCATCCCCTAACAAAAAAATCCTTTTGTGCTGACAATCAATCATTCCACAATATTTATTACTTTCATGGATGGACATTGCTGCCCTCTCCAGAGAGTACAGCGGTCTCTGAAACTCACCACTGACAGTGGGCCGTCACTGATGGTTAATGGGCTATTGCTGGATCTGCAAACTTAGCTTTATCAAACATAACAGCAGCCTGTTTGCCCTCATACCAAAACACAAGGTTTGCCCTAACCAGTTTGGCTCAGTGGATAGAGCGTCAACCTGAGGACTGAAGGGTCCCAGGTTTGATTCTAGTCAAGGGCACGTACCTCAGTTGCAGGCTCCTCCCCGGCCCAGGTCATAGTCAGGACGTGTGCAGGAGGCAACCAATTGATGTGTTTCTCTCACATTGATCTCTCTGTCTTTCCTCCTCTCTTCCACGCTCTCTAAAAATCAATGGAAAAATATCCTCGGGTGAGGATTTAAAAAAAAAAACCACACACACACACAACAAAACAAAATGCAAGGTTCAACTTTCCTGCCCTAGAAACAGTTCAACCTCAACCAAACTGGCAAGTAGCCAAGAATTATATGAAAATTAGCAAGCCAAGCTCGGAGCTGTCCCCAGACACATTTCGTGTCTCCTAATGAACTGTTCTAATGAACTGTTCTTTAAACCAAAGATTGGAATAACAACAAAAGGAGGGACAGAGGTCATTCACACTACATGATACACGCTCAGAACTTGGAAAGAGAAATTCATTAGGAAAATTAGTCTTCCAGGTCTCTACTAAATCTGATTTCATCCTTCACTTTTATTTAAACTTTGGGCAAAACAAAGAGAGATGTGGTCCACATCAGGTGGAAAGGTGAATGCAAATTGTGGCAGGCACACAGAAAAAACTAAAATGAAAGTCATTTTATTAAAGGCACTTCAACTCTGAGTCCCTGAAAGCAGTCCCTTAAACCAGACTCTCTAGGTTTAAGGTCATAAGACCAATTATTTGCATTGTCCAGAGAGAGACCATCTTGGTTGTGTTTTTAGAGGGAAATCCACTTACCTGTTTTCTGTGCTCATAAACTCAGCAAAGTTATTTATTCTCAGCTTACCTCCTCTTCTAAAGCTCACGCAATTTAAGGGCAAGATCCATAACTCTCACTTCTGTGTCCCTCACAATACCTTGCACAAAATAAGCCCTCAATAAAAGATTGTTACATGGTTGAACAGACTTAATGACTAAAGAGGAGATTGTAAAAATGAAGCTCATATAGCTGAATCCCCAAACATCAACGTGGGTAACATTTTCCTGGCCATAGAAACCTGATAAACAGCTAAGAGATGAAGAAAGCACCTGGATATTACTCCGAGGTTTGATGCAAGAACTGGGAAACCCTCTATGGATCTCATTATCTGTATTTCTCAGCTGAGGGATTTAAAGTACTTAGGCCACCTCAAAAGCAAAAGTCCCTTCTTCAAGGGGCTTGATCTAAACCCCCAACATTTGTTTTTCAATTACGGCGAGTGGAACAAAGCTGCTCCTGGTTTTGTCTCCCATTCACCAGATAACTCCATAAGCAACACCTAGAAGTTGGCTTTTCTGCATAAAGGATTGTGAAACTTAGTAAGATCTCGTTGGAAACACAGCTCCCAGCACCATGCCTTCCCTCATTTCCTGGATCTTATGTAAATCAAATACTACCTCCTCTCTCCTTAGGCTATGCGGTAACCAAATCTACTCCAGCTCTTAAGATTTCATGGTCAAAAACAGCAGAAGAAAACATCCAGACAGTTTATCACTCCCGTAAGTTGTAAGAAGTGGGAAATTGCAGAAAAGGTGGCACTAACCAGTGAGAAACACAATAAATGATCTTTCTTGCAGAGAACTCAAGGTTTATAAACTATCTTCATATCCATTTTAGTTGTTCCTTACGTCAGCTGGTGACAGGGCTAGACAGTTATTACTATCCCCACTTGTCAGAGGAGTCTACTGAAGGTGTGAAAGTGTGAATGACCCAGAAGTAAAATCTAGGCCTTCTGACTGAGGGGACAGAGGTCTTCCCAGGGAGCCCCAGTGAGTAACACCCAGGGGGAGATTTACCTTCCAACTAGACTCTGTCAGGGCTCTGGCAGTCTAGCTCTAGACCAGCCATGCGACCACCTATTCTCACGACCCTGGCCAATTACTTGACTGTTCTAAGCCTTCATTACTTCTGTTAGCATTATCCAGAGACACCATCTCCCCACCCTCAACCCCCTCTCCCCACCCCTCCCAGTAGCCAATTCTGCTGATAAGAAGCCCATGTGGTCAAAGAAGTCTAAGGTCACTTTTGGAGATTTACTATGTACATGCTCTACAGTTAAGCCTCTGAAGAGTCCCACAGTTAAGTCTGTTCAGCTCTAAATCTGCTACATTTTGAATAGCACAGACTCTCTTTCTTACTGAACGTTCTTTCATAGCCTCATATCTCTACAGTCTTTCAGCCTCCATATTCTACGTTCCATTTCTCCCTCAGCAGCCTTGTGCATCTGCTGTGAAACCCCTAATACTCTACCTTGAGGATGGGCACAGTCAGTCAGGCAAGAATAGGGGTGGGGGGCCACACAGCTTGCACCCTTGGACAGCTTAGAAAGGAGAACATACACTCATGAGGCCCTAGCCAGTTTTGCTCAGTGTTTAGAGCGTCAGCCCCTGGACTGAAGAGTCATGGGTTCAATTCCAATCAAGGGCACATACCTTGGTTGCAGGCTCGATCCCCAGCCAGGTCGGGGCGTGGGAGGCAACCAATAAATGTCTCTCTCTCACAACAATTTTTCTCTCTGTGTATCTCTCCCCCTCCCTTCCACTCTCTCTAAAAATCAATGGAAAAATATCCTCAAGTGAAGATTAATAAAAGAAAGAAAATGTACTCATGGGGTCTCCTTATTTTCCCAGATTTCTCTGAACATTTGTGCAATCTCAGATAAGGGGAGGGTTTTTCCAAAAAGTCTCCCTACACTAGAAATTGAGGGCAAAAGTCATAAGCTAATTTTTCACTTTAAGTACTGGGCAGACGTTAGAAATGAATGTGTGCCAAACAAAATGACAATGAAAGTTTTGAGGGATGTAAAAAAGGGTTTGCCATGATTAAAACTCCACCACTAGACCTGTTCAAGTGAAAAAAGAGAAAGCTGTGGCTGGAGAACCACTTTTGAAGGGTATTGTTGGGGAGTAACGTGGGGTTTTTTGTTTGTTTTTAATCCTCATCTGAGGATAGAATGCCATTGATTTTTTAAAATAATTTTGTTGATTTTGAGAGAGAAAAAAAGAGAAAGAGAAACACTGACGTGAAAGAATATCAATTAGTTGCCTCCTGCATGTCCCCTACCAGGGATCGAGCCTCCAACCCGGGCATGTGCCCTAAGCAGGAATCGAATCGCAACCTTTTGATATACAGGACAACAGCTCCAATCAACTAAGCCATACCAGCCAAGGGGGGGAGGAGGGAGGGAGGAAGAGAGGGAGAGAGAGAGAGAGAAAAAGAGAGAGAGAGGTGAAACATTGATTGGTTGCCTACAGTACATGCACCAACCAGGGATCAAACCCACAACCTAGGTAAGTGCTCTGACCGGAAATCAAACTCGCAACCTTTCCACACACAAGATGATGTTCCAACCAACTGAGCCACCCAGCCAGAGATGGGGAGTAACGTTTTTTAAGTAGCAGGATACTTAGTGAGGGTTAATTACTTATGAAAACTGAAGAACTGTCATAATTAGTTGAATTTTTTTAATAGTTTTTACCCCAGGATCTAATTTAAATGGTTCCATGCAAGAGCCTATCTTATAACAGTAAGAAATTATTGTCCATGTTTTAGGGTATGATATGGGATGGTGTTTATTTTGAGGAACAGAACCCTTTTATTTCTTAGACATTCAAATGGAACTATTTATGGTTGAAATGATGTGAAATCTACAATTTGCTTCAAAATAATTTCACTGGGGAGGAATGGAAATGAAAGGGGAAATAAATAAAACAAGACTGTCCATGACAAAATTGCTGAAGTTGGTGATGGGTACATGGGTTAATTCTCTTTATTTTTATTAAAAGAACTAAGGAGTCCAGCTGGTGTTGCTCAGTGGTTGAGCGTCAACCTATGAACCAGGAGGTCACAGTTCGATTTACAGTCGGGGCATATGCCCAGGTTGTGGAGCATGAAAAGTTCAAGTGATAAAAGAAAAAACAGATAAGCTGAACATCGTCAAAATTAAAAAGTTATGCTTCAAAGGATACCATCAAGAAAGTGAAAAAAAAACAACAACATAAAAATGGAAGGGAGGAAATATTTGCAAATCATTTATCTGACAAAGGACTCATTAGGCTTAACTGTAGGATTCTTCAGTGGCTTAACTGTAGAGTATGGTCATCATGAATCTCCAAAAGAGGCCAAGACAGTAGACTTCTTTAACCACAGGGGCCTCTTATTGCAGATAATGGCTGCCTCAGGCAGTCTTCGGACAATGCTGATAGAAGTAATGAAAGCTCAGAAAGGTAAAGCAATTGGCCAGACTCAGGAGAACAGGTAGTAACATGGCCAGAGCCTTAAATCTAGGTGAAAGGAAAATCTCCCCCTGGGCTGACCCCTTTCCCTTCAGATAAGGAACTTTAAAACAGACCAAAAATCAAATAGATTTTTTCCAAGTATATACAAATGGCCAATAAAAATATGAAAAGCTGTTCAATCATTAGTTATTAAGAAAATGCAAATCAAAACCAGAGTGAGGTACTACTTTACACACTCTAGGTTGGTTATGATATAAAAGGCAAGTGAAAAGGATGTGGAGAAATTGAAACCTTCATACATTGTCAGTGGGGATGTAAAATGGTACAGCTGCTATGGAAAATAATCTGGCAGTTCCTCAAAAGTTAAACATAGCTCGCCTTAGCTGGTTTGGCTCAGTGGATAGAGCGTCGGCCTGTGGACTGAAGGGTCCGGGGTTCGATTCGGTCTAGGGCATATGCCCGGGTTGCGGCTTGATCCCCAGTAGGGGGTGTGCAGGAGGCAGCCAATCAATGATTCTCTCTCATCAGTGATGTTTCTATCTCTCTTTCCCTCTCCCTTCCTCTCTGAAATCAATAAAAATATATTAAACAAATAAACAAAAAAAGGTAAACGTAGCTCTGGCTAGTGTGGCTCAGTTGGCTGAGCAATGTCCCATGCACTAAGAGGTGGCCGGTTCGATTCCCATCAGGACACATGTCCCAGTTGCAGGCTCGATTCCCAGTAGGGGGAGTGCAGGATGCAACAGTCCATCAATTGATGAAGAGATAAATAAAGTGTGATACACCCATACAATGGAATAGTAATTGGCCATAAAAAGAAATGAAATACTGACACATGCTATAGCATGGATGCACCTTGCAAAAATATTATGCTAAGTGAAATAAACCAGTCACAAAATACCACATGGTGTATGATTCCATTTACTAAAACCACTGAATTGTACAATCTAAAAGGTTGATTTTTATGGTATCTGAATATATCTCAAAAAGCTGTTGGTTTTAAAAAAAAAAAAAAGGCCTCAAAAACCATCTTTACCTCAGAATAGGATGACAGGATGTACCAAATGGAGGTTGGGGTCAGGTGTCAAGCAGCCCCAGAGAGCGCCTCACCTCAGTACAGTACACAGTGTTCTGCATGGGGTCTAGCCCTGTGGTCAGAATGATGAACCACAACTCCCACACTTGAGACAACATCACACTTCCTTGCTGGTGGTAACCCTCCACTCTTTTCTCTACTCAAGAGAACAACAATGATGTACAAATCAGAATAATAGTATATATTCTAACTTACCTGCTCTACAATTTCGTTCCTTATTATTAGAAAACAATTGCTGGAAAAACACCTCTCATCTGATGATATGGAAAGTAACGCACATGCCTTTTGGACTAGGAGTTAACCAAAACATATTCTTAAATTCCTCCACTGGAAACAGATCTTGAGTCAGTCAAGAAATAGGGAAGCCTTAAAGGTTCCCCAAACATAATAACAATAATAAAGATTAGCATTTACTAATTACTAGGTGGCAGGTACTATTCTAAGTGCTTTGTAAGTATTATTCAATTTATCCTCACAATAACCCTATAAGCTAGGTGCTATTATCCCATTATACAGATGAGAAAACTGAGTTAACTAACTAGTCCAAGATTATAGGGAGCTAGTGTGGCTCCAGAGTCTGTATTCTCAGCAATGTTACTTCCAAAGGTCCCCTCTCCTGGGATGACCATCACAAATAGGTGGTTGGTTGGGCGGGCATGCAATTAGACTTGTGTGTTACATAGTAACTGGGCAACATTTTGCTCCAGAGCACCTACCTGACATTTTCCAGGGGACTACAAACCACTTCCTTCAGCACCTGGGCAGGCATTTCTACACTTCTCTAGCTACAGGCTCCCTGTCCTTAGCTGAATCCTCCTCCTCAGCAAATGGAACAGTGGGATTGCAGACAGAGAAGGGACTGGAAGCTAAGCTAGTTAGAGACCTACAAACTATTGAGGAAGTAAAGTGAAATGTTCCCCAAGTGCCCATGTTAAGAATCAGAAGGAACCTCTTCAAGAATAAGCACAGGACATAGATCAAGAAATGTTGCTCACACTTTGGGGAAATGAGCCCTTGCATACCCTAGTAATGGGAATGTAAACTGATAGAACCACTGTGGAGAGCAATTTGGCACGACTGAACCCAAATTTCATATCCTATAACTTCACAATCCCCAATGCCACTTCTAGGAATCCAGCACAATTACAGAAAGAAATTAAGTACAACAATGTTTACCTAGAAAAAACTTGGACACCGCATGTTTATCTATAAAGGAGTGATTAAATAAATAAAGGTCTAATGCAATAACATACAAGCATTTAAAAAACATCAGAGGTGCGCTGGCCGGTTTGGTTCAGCGGGCCGAAGGGTCCTGGGTTCGATTCCCCAGGCTTGATCCCAATCAATGTGTCTCTCTCACATAGATGTTTCTCTTCTCTTCTTTTCTATCTTCTCTTCTCTTCTCTTCTCTTCTCTTCTCTTCTCTCCTCTTCTCTTCTCTTCTCTCCTCTCTTCTCTTCATCTCTCTCTCTCTCCCTCTCTCCGTCTCTCTCTCCTCCTCCCCTCCACTCTCTTTCTAAAAAAAAATCAATGGAAAAAATACCTTCAGGTGAGGATTAAAAAATAAAAACACCAAAAAAATATTGGATGTAATTTTTAAAATGTTTAAAAAAGAAAAAAAAATCAAAGGTATAATGTAATATATTTAGGTTTTAAAAAGTGCATGTTATAAATTACCCCATTTTTGTTTTAAAAAATGAAAGACAATAAAGAACCCTACACATACCACCAACTTTACATTTATTTATAGGAGATACACACACACACACACACACACACACACATATGTGAATTTATTACTAAAGGGTTGGGTCAAAAGTAGGTTTACAGTTATAATACAAATAATACAATAATAATAAGTAATAATACAAAATAAACTGTGTTTCGTGTACTCACAACTGTAAACCTACCTGTGTCCACCCTGTATATCTATAAATTGGCAGCATAAGCACAAAAACCACCAAAAATACACACCAAACCACAGACTTTCACCTTTTACTCTAAGCATTGTTGTATTTCTACATAATTTAACATTGTTATGGACATGTGTTATTTTTGTGTAGTTAAAAACTGATGTGAGCCTGGCTGGTGTGGCTCAGTGGTTGAGCATCGACCTATGAACCGGGAGGACATGGTTCAATTCCCTGTCAGGAAATTGAATAGATATACATATATATATTTAAAGAAATAAGAAAAAAATACACAGGATGATGAACTTCTCATACTATTCAACTCTCACACTATTCTAGTACTAAGGAGCTATAATGCTCCAACATCCCAGTGTAAAAAGCCAAATATTAACTTTCTCACCCAAAGAAGCCACTAAAGGGAAAATACTGATTTCTGACCAATAAATGAAGCTATGGAGTTCTATTTTTTTTTTTGTTTTATTTTTTTAATATATTTTTATTGATTTCAGAGAGGAAGGGAGGAGAGAAAGAAACATCAATGATGACAGAGAATCATTAATCAGCTGCCTCCTGCATGCCCCACACTGGGGATGGAGCCCACAACCTGGCATGTGCCCTAACTGGGAATCAAACCGTGACTTCTTGGTTCTTAGGTCGATGCTCAACTACTGAGCCACGATGGCCGAGCAATAAATGAAGCTGTGGAGTTTTTTGTTGTTGTTTCTATGTTAGGTTCATTTTTAATACAAATGGAGTGAAACTGCCAAGTTTAGGTGAGGAACATAATTTAGGAAAGGGTGAGCAAAAAAGGCATGTAGAATTATGAAAAACATGAATACTTTTGCCATGAACAGATGCCTCTGATCTGCAAGAATGTTTGATGAAACAGTGTTATGACATAGATCTGTCTTGCTTGATACTTAAAAATAAAAACAGACATGTTTTTATAACTTGACTCTAGGTCCCACCCTTCCCAGCCACAAATATTCTTGCATCGTCTTCCGCTCACTTTTACCTCTTCCAAAACAAGTTTAAATTAAATTCTTTAAAACACCTAAGATCATGAATCAAAACTTAGCTGTGGCCCTCTGAGGGAGATGATGGCACTAGGAACAGAAGATATATACACAGCTCATCTGCTTTCCCACAGAAGAAAGTATGGAAAGAAGAAAACCAAAAGTAAATAAATCAAGGCCATGGGAATGTAGTTGAGTGAGTAAGAGCATCCCATGCAGGACTGGCCATCTACAAGTCTGGGAGAATGACCTACTTTAATTCCCACACTGGGAAAGCCCAGAATTGTATCAACAAGCCGTAGAATTCAATAGGATGAGATATGTTTCCCCTCTCCTTATTTCCCAGATTGCAATGTTCTCTATTTATTTGTATTTCTTTGTGGTTTCCACATTGCAAGCAGTTTTTTGGCCAGACTTTGCTCCACCTAGTGGAAATACAAAGGATGGTCCAAAAGGGAGGTGCCCACAGCCAGACATCAGCCTGCCAGTTGTATGCCACTGAGTAGACAGGTCAACAGAACCCACTGTCACTGCTCCCTGTCACTCAGTGGCTGCTCTGACTGTCTCTGAACTTATAGTTGGAACGGTGGTCCTGGCAGTGCCCACAACTGGGATTGTAGGGTAAGAAATAAACCCACCTGGGTCCTGATGGTCCCTCAAGCGTTATTCCTAACAATTTATGACAGGAAAGAGGCCCTCTAGGGCATATGGATGGCCAGGAATTCCAAAGGCAGTTGGAATTTTGTACCCAAAGCCATGTAAAGTAGCCACAGTATTCATAAGAGTTGCTGGCTAGTGCCCAACATCCACAATGAGCTGTATCCTGAGGCTTGAAGGAGAAGGCTCTCCTCTAGACACAGCCTTCCTGACATGCAGGAGTCAGCTTCCCTCCTGGTGACCCTGAAAACACCTAATAGTTTCCTCAGGCTGAGCGTGTATGAGAACAAGCAAACGTCCGTGAGGCTGAGCATAAGAGTAGAGCCAAGACTTGGAAGGGGGAGAGGAAAAAGTTCTAAGAACATGACTCAGTTCCGACGAGGGCCATGGAGGACACTGAGAAAAGAAAGTAACTGGCCATCAGCTTCACTGGGGCGAAAACAAACATGTTCTTCAAATAAAATCACAAAGGCAGCCCAAAGCAAGGGAAAAGAAAGTTCAAGACTGGGTGACTAAGGGAGGGCTCACCTGCTTACTAAACCACAGACTAAAAAAATACGCTTTTTTTCAAAATGTTTGGTGTTGGCTGACAAAGTAGGGCTGACTGGTAACATATGTCAACAAATCTGAGAGTAATCAAGATTCAGGATTTAAAGCTTTAGATTATCCCACCTAAATTGTTTTGTCAGAGGATTTCATACACTTCATAATGCTATGCTCTCTCTTCATAGGAAAGCTGACCTCAAACCCTGTGATAATTAAGTAGGACCTGGTAAGAAACCAGAGGTTCTCAACCTTGGCACTACTCACAACAAAGACAATCCTTTGTTGAGAAGGACCATCCTGAGCATTGCAGGATGTTTCGCAGCATCACTGGCCTTCACTCACTAGATGCCAGTAGCACTCCCAAACTGTAACAAACCAAAAATGTTTCCAGACACTGACTAATGTCCTCTGGAAGCAGCAAAACTGTCTCCAACTGAGAATCACTGCTCTGAACACATAGACTCACCATGAAAAGTGACCTACATAGCTAAAAGATAACAGGGACAAACTTAACTCAGTGATGGAATAGAATCAAGGAAGTCACTTTCAAATCTGTTTCCAAACTTAGTTTGGGAGTTGATAATTACGTACCAACCACAATGTACTCTGAGGACCACCAATATTAACAGTAGTAGTAATTATTATTAAATATATTCCAAGAGCCTTCCATATATTGTCTTTTCACCTCAGGACAAACCCATTAGGTTTTACTCCCGTTTTATAGATGGGGACACTAAGGCACAAAGAGGTTAGGTAATTTGCTCAAGGATAGTTAAGTAGAACAGTCAGGTTTGGAACTCAGGTGGGCTGTCCCCAGAGCTCATGACCTCACCACTGTATTAGACTATACCCCATGCCCCCATTGGAAAGCTGTTAGATTTGCATCGTCTAATATGTAGTCAGTAGCCACATGTAGCTATTTCATTTAAATTAATTATAATAAACATCATACCACTTTGAAAAACAGTTTGGCAATTTCTCAAAAGATTACATATAGAGTTACCATATGACCCAGCAATTCCACTGTTAGGTACATACCCAGGAGAAATGAAAACATATGTCTACACAAAAACTTGTACACGCATGTTCACAGAAGCATTATTCATAACCCAGAAGTGAAAACAGCCTAAATGACCATCAATTTAGGAATGGATAAATAAAATATTGTACATTCATACAACTGAATATTAATCGTCCACAAGAAAGAATAATATACTGATATATGTGATGATAAATTGATCTGTCAACATTGATGAATCTTAAAAACATTATGCTAAGTGAAAGCCAGTCACAAAGGACCACATAAGTGCATGATTGCGTTTATATGGACTGTCCAGAATAGGCAAATCCATAGAGAGAGAAGTAGATTAGTGGTTGTCAGGGGCTGGGGGAGGAGGGTGTGAAAAGGGGAGAGACTGCTAATGGCTATGAGGCTTCTTTATGGAATGATTGAAAATGTCCTAAAATTAGATAGTGGTAATGGTCACACAACTCTGTAACTTACTAAAAAGGCATTTTATGTACACTTTAAAAGGGTGAATCTTTTGACATGTTAATTATATCTCAAGAAAGTTGATAAAAAAAACTAAATGTCATTAAGAATTCAGTTCCTCCGTTATCCTAGCCACATTCCAAATACGCAAGAGCCACACGTATTGATGAACAGTGCAAATAGATAATTCCCTCCAACATCACAGAACATTCTACTGGATAAGCACTGCATCAATGAACAGATAAAAGGCCTCCTTTACCATCTAACCACAGTCCACCTTTCAAGTCTCACCACTTGCACACTCCTCTTCTCACACCCACATAGGAAGATTCTGTCACAGACTATGTGCCTCCTCCAAATGCATGCTCCATTCTCTCTCTGGAATGGGCTTCTCCCCTTCCTGCTCTATAGACATTCTACTTATCCTTTATCCTTCAGAGCACGTCCAAATGCCTCTTCCCTAATCCCCACCTTCCCCTGGCCCTAGCAGAATCAGTTGCTCCCACTGGCCTTTGTTTGCACTTCCATTACAACATTGATCCCTCTGGATTACAAATCATTGTGTGTGCTGTCTTTCCCACAAGATGACCAGCTCCTTGAGGACAGGGAGTCCGTTACTTATTTGAGGGTTCCCAAAGCCTAGCTAGAATAGCCTGCTACAGAGTAGACATTTCAGTGTATGTTGCTGAATTCTACTGAAAGGATTTGCAGAAACTCAAGGTATTGATTTTCGACAACTGTTCACTTTGGTGTGTAAAACAGACGAAGAAAATGAAGGAAAGAGGATTCGAATCCGGAAGTCTCCTATCCCATTATTCTACAAGAAGGAGTGTTGGTGATTGCACTGAAATGCCATTTTTAAAGAAAGAAGGGCTTCTGGACTGAAAACTGGGGCAATGTAGGTGAGTAAAGGAGGGAATTAGGGGCCAATGGGTATACTATTGAGAGCGG
>NW_005370043.1:3146772-3163103 GCF_000412655.1 Myotis brandtii
AAACAATTCAATGTAAGTGTGGCAGAGGAAAAGTAATGCATCTCTAGAGATTTGTGCCCAGAAGGCCATTGGTCGAGTCACTTCATGGAAAAATACTTTTTTACTAAATCTTTATTTTAGATGATATAGCCAGACTTTTCTGGTTAAGCCTAATCAAAAAGAGAAAAAAAGAAATCTATGTATCTCAATCATAATTTAACTGGAAGAGACAAAAGGCCAAGGCCTTACTATTTGGAGACCTTACTGTTTTTTTTTTTTCCTATGGATTCAAGGACTCATAACTGAGTTGCAGTAACGTATAGGAGAGTTAAGTCTAAGTTCCTAACCACAGAAGTGAACTAAGCTGATGAACTTTCCTGGGCCAGGATAGCCAAGAAATGGCTGTTCCAGGGCAGAGCTATTAAGAGGGAAAGCAAGCCACCTAAATATCATGTTTTTCTTATATTAAATGCATATTTTAAAAAAGTTGTACTTAATAGAGCCATTTCAAGGGGGGAAAATGCAATAAGGTACTCACACCATTTCAACAAGGAGTAAATGTGGAGAGTCCTCCTCAATTCAGAGTTAGCTGGAAGTCACTTGTTGAAATAAGGACAGTGCGTACCTGAAGTAGGTCCTGGGCCAAAATGGTCTCTGAATCTTTTACTTTACTGATTTCTACAAGCCAAAAATCAACAAAGACCAAACTGGCTAAATTGTGGTAGATTCAGAGTTAATAATTATATAACAGCTTCCGTTCCAAAAGTTAAAATTCAAAACACAAATCTCACTACAGATATACTAGTACAGTATCTCTGACAAAGAGACAAGGCATTAAGTAGGGGTGGAGGTGTATGGGGGAAGGGGTCAGGAAGAGGGAGACCACTCATTACAGAAACCTTCCCTTCTCTGCAGGAACTGTAACCACATAATAGCTGCTGGTCAGTGCGTCCATCCAAATGGAACAAAGTACAAAAGCCACCCTGTCCCCAAAGTAAGCTTTGGAGGTGCCAGAGAAATGATAAGAAAATGGCCTGTGCTCAACAAACTGCAATTGGGAAATGGCACTTGAAGATCCTCTCCCACATTTTCTCCCAGGCTTGCATGACATGGTAAGGAACCTCCACTTGCCATTCTTCCTCCTGCTAAAGAAATGGATGTTTCCCACCACTGACTATGAGGTCTACCCCTCCTCTCCAATAGGGTGAGGCAGTCCACAGACCCTGGGCACCCATCTCCGAAGGCTCAATATTCCTAAATCAACCCTTTAGCAATGTTATTTATTTATTACTAACTGGGAAACAGCCTTTGGAGAGACAGAAATAGACAGGTGCAAAGGAAAAACAACAGTTTGTTCTATGTTTTGTTCTGTCAGCATTTATACTTAATTTTACCAGTCCAAATGGTGGTAACTTTTCTAATGGACAAAGAAAATTTATTTCTCCTGCTAGTTTGATTTTTAACTGGGAAAATAAAGAACCCCAACAAAGCCTAACACGAAAGAGTTCCGACCTAGGAAAGGGAATATACTGGCCCAGAAAATGAGCTCTATTACGTTCACGTGTTATTTCTAATACACATAAAAATACTCTGAAGAAAAAAACAGGACACTTCAACCGAAAAATGAATAAGCAAATTGTGGTATAGCCATACAGTGGAGTATTACGCAGCCATAAAAAATAATTAAGTACTGGTTCATGCTACAACATGGATGAATCTGGAAAACAGTATGCTAAGGGAAAGAACCCAGACACAAAAGGCCACACTGTAGAATTGCATTTATATGCAATATTCCGAATAGGTAAACACATAGAGACAGAAAGCATATTGGTGGTTGCCAGGGACGGGGGAAGTGGAGAACAGGGGGGGACTGCTTAATGGGTAGGGGGGTTCTCTTTTGGGATGTTTTGAAACTAGACAGAGGCGGTGATTGCACAACATTGTTAATATACTAAATGCCACTGAATTTTTCACTTTAAAATGGTTACATGGTTTTAAATAGCTTATGTGAATTTCACCTCCTTTAATCTTTAAAATAAAGAATACTAATGGACAGAACAAAGATGCATACAGCATGTAAATCGACAAGCCCGTGAACTCCTATGGGAAAGATAAGTATGTTTGCTGGGACTCTGCTTCTACTCTTGATCACAACGCAAGGTTCAAGTGCTAGGGGCTGTATAGATTCTGCCATCATGTGTGTGTCTTTCTGAAAAGACAGGGAAGGGAAGAGAAAGTGAAGAAAATAGAATGGGAAAGCCTTGCCAGACGCAAGCAAAGGAGGGGTGATTACCCCTAGTGCACCCCACCCAACTTGGCACCAGGAGTAATGCTCCCATTAAGGTTTCGAAACGCCAGCCAGAGCTGGAATCAACACAAGCAGCTTCTCTGCCTGGATAAAAAGCCAGCCACCCAGCAAGAAGAGCTCCATTTGGGGTGCTCCAGGAGGCTAGCCCCGGTCAGCGTCAGCGACGGGCTCTCCCCGGCCGGCCCGCCGAACAGTCAAAGCTTATTGGAACCCCCCTCCTCAGGGGTCCCGGTCCACTGCATCCCACCTGCCTCCCAAGGGTCCTGCCTCCAACCACGACTAAAAATGGTGCCCTCAGAACTTGCCCCTGTTCCAGCCTGAACTAAATACCCTCAGCCCCTCCCCCCTCTGGCTGGCTCGGGAGCCCACGGACCCGACCCCCGCGGACGGGCACGCGGCGCCGCTGCTTGGAGACTTGCTCCACGGGGAACACGAATGCCCCCCACATGCCCCCGCCTGGCACCACTGTCCCGGCCCACCTGACCTAACAGCCGTCTCAAAGGCCCGCACTCGCTTGGCACCACGCCTCTGCCGACCTGCCAGAAACCAAAACAGGTGTCCCTCAGCGACACCCCGACGCCCCCCGAGGTCCTGGCCCCTCCACGCATAGGGGTCCCTCTCCGGACCCCTCAACTCCTGGCAACAGCACTCCCTCAGCCCCTCCAGCTAGCAGCGAGGCCGTCTCCAGCCTCCTCCAGCCGGGCCTCGACGACCCCCAGGCTCCCAGCCGGGCCCGGACGCCCCCTCCCCCTTACCTGCGGGGGTTCAGCCCTGGCTGACAGGGGGCTGGGCAGCGCCTGGAGGAGCAGGAGCGCCATGCCACCCAGGAGCCTTCTCCTCTCCATCCCCCTCCGGCTCCTGCTCCTCCGCCACGGCGCCGCCACCACCCTCCTCCTCCTCCCTCTCCACCTCTTTCCTCCTCTTCCTTCTTCCCTTCTTTTCCTGTTTCGCTCTCCCCTCCCGCTTCCGGCTCGGCTCCACCCCGGCCAACACACCCTCCCAAACACTGGGAGGTTCTCCAGTTCCAGCGCTTCATTGGCCCCTGCCCTGCGTCCATTCATCCAAATGTCTGTCGATCAAAGCTAAGTCCCGCCCCCTACTGAAGTCCCGCCCCGTGAAGACCGAAAACTATAAGGATCCAGCCAATGAAAAGTAAGAGGAAGCTGGGCCATCTTGGGTGCTGCGGGCCGTGTCAATGCGGAGTGTCGGAAGCCGCTCCGGCCGGGGGCGGGGCCTCCTCCAACGCGTGGTATTGAAAAGTCTAATCGGATGTAGCCATCTTGAGTGTGGCGGAAGTACTAGGTTTCCACAGTTTAGCGAAGAAAGAGAAAGAGTGTGATGATTCGAAATGGTGTTGGCAAATGTTTGTTTTGTTTTTTAAGAAGGTAGCCGGGCGCTCCTAAAGAATAAAACAACTGCAATCTAAAAATGTTCTGATATCTTTTGTCTTGAAGCACAGCCTCAGTACCAGGGTCCCTCTGCTGGTCTCAAACTGCCCAAGCAATAGCTTGGGGCCACTGGCATTTCCTAGGAGACAGTGCCTTTGCCTGAGGCACAGTGCTTTGTCACCACAAGTTCCAGGGACGAGATTCTAGTCCCTCTACCACAAAAGTAGCTCTGAAATCCACCCCAAAGGCTTTCATCCATGTTCTCCTCTTCTGGCTAAACACAATGGTCTCCTTTCACACACCACCACAAGGGTGCTCTACCACACACACACACACACACACACACACACAACACCGTTTTTGTCTCATGGCTTTCCCTCAGTGGATAGAGCATCCATCGGCCAGTGGACTGAAGAGTCCTGGTTTTGATTCTGGTCAAGGGTGCCTGCCTCGGGTTGCACCTACCTCGGATTGTGGGGAGGCAATCAATCAACGTGTCTCTCTCACATCGATGTTTCTCTCTGTCTCTCGCCCTTCCCTTCCACTCTCTCTAAAAATCGATGAAAAAATATCCTTGGGTGAGGATTAACACCCCCCCCCCCAAAAAAAAACAACCACCTCCCTACAGGATATATAGTCCAAACTTCTCAGTATGGTCCTGTGTCCTGATTTCTGCATACTTCTCTTTATCTCACCTACCACCCACACATTCTGCTCACACTGGTACACTTAGGAGATGCTCAATGTGCTGTGTTACACAATACACTTAACTTCGTTTACACACTACACATACAAACTCCTAGTTCCCACCCCCTTGTTTCTTCTTCCGGATTCACATAACACTCCCCCCACAGCGTATCTAATCTGGATCTGCCTGGCTGACCCCTCCTACTAAATTTGCAGCTTTTTGTACAGCACACCAAGTCTTACTCATTTCCTAAGAAATCCCTACAGCATCCTGTACAGGACCCAACTATGAACTTAATCAATGATAGTAAAATGACAGAGAAACCAGCTACCTGTAGCTGTCATTTTCCTCTCAAAGCATTATAGAGTCTGGCCCTATGCCTGAGCCCACAGGGAGTTTGTTCTTGGCTTAAATGGTGGCAAAGTGGGCAACAGGTAAGAGTGAAGAAAACTGGTTTTGCCCCAACATAAGAATATCCATAGTTCTGCCTCTGTCTTGATCCTGCTTTCCCAAGTGCTGCAAAAGGTGACAAGTATTTTTGTCAATCTCAAGTTTCTTAGCAATTTATCTACTCCACAATCAAGCTCCATAGGGGATAAATAAAGATTGAGTACTGAGACATATGAAAACATGCTCTAAGTCACTAATCATCCAAGAGATGCAAATCGAAACGACAATGAGGTACCATCTCACACCTGTCAGACTGGCTATCATCAACAGATCAACAAACGACAAGTGCTGGAGAGGATGTGGAGAAAAAGGAACCCTCTTGCACTGCTAGTAGGAATGCAGACTGGTGCAGCCACTGTGAAAAACAGTATGGAGTTTCCTCAAAAAATTAAAAATGGAACTCCCACTTGACCCAGTAATCCCACTTCTAGGAATATATCCCAAGAAACAAGAAACACCAATCAGAAAGGATATATGCACCTCTATGTTCACAGCAGCACAATTTACCATAGCTAAGATTGGGAAACAGCCTAAGCGCCCATCAGCAGATGAGTGGATTAGAAAACTGTGGTACATTGCTCTAGCCAGTTGGTTTGGCTCAGTGGATAGAGCATCAGCCTGCGGACTGAAGTGTCCCAGGTTCAATTCTGGCAAGGGCACATGCCCGGGTTGTGGGCTCGATCCCCAGTAGGGGGTGTGCAGGAGGCAGCCAATCAATGATTCTGTCTCATCATTGATGTTTCTATCTCTCTCCCCCTCTCCCTTCCTCTCTGAAATCAATAAAGAAATGTATCTTTAAAAACAAAACAAAACTGTGGTACATCTACACAATGGAATATTACACTGCTATAAAAAAGAAGGAACTCTTACCATTTGCAACAGCATGGATGGACCTGGACAGCATTATGCTAAGCAAAATAAGCCAGTCAGAGGAAGATAAATATTACATGATCTCACTCATTTGTGGAATATTATGAACAACATAAACTGATGAACAAAAATAGAACCAGTCATAGAAGCATCGAACAAACTGTCCAACCTAGGAGGGAAGGTGGGGAGTGAGGGGGTAAGAGATCAACTAAAGGACTTGTATGCATGCATATGAGCATAACCCATGGACACAGATTGGGGGGGTGAGGGCATGTGCTGGGGGGGTGGGGGCAGCAGGGGAGAGGTCAATGGGGGGAAAAGGAGACTCATGTAATTTTTAAAAATTGAGTACTAAGCAAGGACCCAATTATTTTCATACAGAGGGTCTTAATCCTGGCATCGAAGAGTTACAGAGGCCATATAAAGGCCAGGTATTATCATCATTAGGAAACCCCAATGGCTTCAATTTGGCAGACAGGATTTTGTCCCAACTTCCCTTTCTCCCTTTACCTGAGAGCTCAAACTGAGCTACTGGACAGGACAAACACTTAGTCTGGATTAGCACTGCCCACACCAAGGCATTTTAGTCACTCTCACCAACTTTATTTCCACACCCCCCAAGAGCCAATTGAAAGAAAGCAGAGGCCTTACAAAATGGCGCTGAAATGCAGTCTGAGTGAATACTTTTCAGAGTGCCTCTGAACTGTAGCCACTACATACTCCAGACTTTTCCGAAGAGTAATCATCTGTGAAGAGAGGAGGAATGCCAGGAGGCTTAAGAAACTGGGAAGGAAAGGGAAAGATGGTTGGTTTTTGAAAGAACATCAGTGTCAAACTGCTTCTGAGCTCTGGTAAGGATTTCCCAATTTGTCTTTGGAAGTGGGCAAAGCTGAAGCCAAATCTCTTATCCTAAGAAAACTAACTCAAAGATACAGACCTTTCTGCTCCAACAGCAGCTAAAATCAAATTGTACATTATAACATGTATGAACTTTGAAAACATTATACTAAGTGAAAGAAGCCAGATACAGAAGGCCACACACAGTGTGATTCCATTTATATGAAATGTCCGGAACAGGCAAAACTAGAGACAGAGAAAGTAGATTATGGATTGTGAAGGGTTGGGGCTGGGGGATGAGGGGAGTGACTTAATTCATAGTTTCTTTTGGGGGTAATGAAAAAATTCTGGAATTAGATCATGATTATGGTTGTACAGCTTTGCTGAGTATACTACAAATCACTAATTTGTACACTTTAATAGGATGAATTTATGTGAGATGGATTACATTTTAATTTTTTTTAAATAGAGGGAAAAAGTAAATTGCAGCCAGTATTATGACTGCAGAATGGAGGCCCTTCTCATTACAGCAATGGTCCTTCAAGTGTAGTATGTAGAATCACCACTGGAAAATTACCAGAAGTGTAAATCCCAAGGCTCTGCCCCAGACCCACATAATTTAAAAATCTGGAAGAGGAAGCCATATGAACTGTTTTAACAGGTGCTCCTGGTGCATTTTTTAGAGCTATTTTTCCAGAGTAGAAAAAACTTTTTGCGTAAAGGACCAGAGAGTAAATACTCTAGGTTTTGCATGTTACATGCATTGGGTCTCTGTCACATATCCTTTTCTTCCTTTTTACAGCCATTTAAAACCTTGAGCCATGGTTTGCCAACTCCTGCTCGGGGGCAACACAGCTCCCATTCTGGGAGCTCTCTGGAGCTTCCAGCAGACAGGTGGGGTTTTCCCTTGTAATAAGGTAGATGAGCAATGGCTTCCAGGCTTCGGACAGGTAGGTTCCCCTTAAAGTTGTTGCCCTCCCTCCAGGCCAAGGCCAAAGTCAGTCCAGATCCTATTTTCCATCCAGGTGTTATTAACTCAGCTGCAGACAGTTCGTTGTGCTTTGAAGAAATTTATTCAATTCACAGTGGTATCTTTGAACAGTCAGTAAATTCTACTAGACAAAGCTCAGACAGACACTGACCCCAGGTATGCCACAACAGTCCCCCAAGGAGGGTGAGAAATCACCTACAGCAGCCAAGTTGGAAAGGGCAAGTGACTGTGCTTTGCTGTGTGTCCTTGAAGGCTCTTTGGTCCTGGCTGGTTTTCTCTTACAGGCGTCCAAATAAACTTCCCTTTCCTAGTCAGTACACACCAGTCTTTGGTATTTAACCGAATGGGCTGAAGAAGGGAGGTAGCCAGGAAATTATACCCATTACAATGTGTGGTTGATGCCTACATAGATCCTTTTTACTCACAGTTAGTAGAATTATCTTTTTTTTTTTCAAGGTGACCAGAGCCACAGCCATTCTAGATGTGTGTGTGTGTGTGTGTGTGTGTGTGTGTGTGTGTGTGTGTGTGTTATTCATTTCAGAGAGGAAGGGAGAGGGAGAGATAGAAACATCAATGATTAGAGTGAATCATTGATGGGCTGCATCCTGCAGGCCCCCTACTGGGGATTGAGCCCACAACCCAGGCATGTGCCCTGACCAGGAGTCAAACCGTGACCTCCTGGTTCATAGGTTGATGCTCAGCCACTGAGCCATACAGGCTGAGCAGAATTATCTTTTAAACACAGAAATAAAATCAGACATGATTTTAGAGCAGAACAAAGTATCTATAGACAGGGCTTGAGCACCATGGAACTCTGCTGCCTCATACAATGACCTTTTTTCAGCACTAAGAACTCCCAGGTGTCTGATAAAACTCAAGGTTAGCAGCACTCCCAAAGAACCTTTTTGACAGGGGCAATGAGGAGAATGGGGTAGAGTGGAGATGAGCCCCAACACAGACCAGCCCTCCCTCCCCCCAACACACATACTTCCTGCGTTAGCTAGAACTACATGGGTAAAGGTTTCATGGCTTGAGAGAAGATGACACAGAGGGAAGAGAAAAGAAGAGTAGGAACTTCTCTTTGTCCCAGGGGTTCTTCCCAATCCTGGTTGGTACCAGAATCCCAAAGTTTTCCTAATTTTTCCAATCGGTTTGCTGAATGTCTCCCTCTGGTCCCAGCAACTTCTCCCAGAGGGGGCCTCAGCTCCTGGTTTCCATGGGATGGAAGGGGGAAGCAGACAGAGGACTTGGTCTTCCGCCCCTTGTTCACTTTCATCCCCTGGAGCCCAATAAACCAAGTGCCTGGGTAGAAGCATGAGGAATTCTGCTGCCTCATACACCCCCAAGTACACCGGAGCCTTAGGCCCTGTTGGCAAAGAGGAATGAGGGCACAGGCAGCTAAGGAGGAGCTGGTGAATATTGGTATAGACTGGTCCTTGCTGAGGCGGGACATTTAGAGACCCTTATTGAAGTAGACAGAAGGCACAAGTTCTCCATACTTGGCCTTGATGGTGTCTTGGAGCTCCTGTTCCAGGTAGGAAACGGGCAGTTCACTGAGGAGAGAGAAGAAGGTTATGAGTATGCCACCTAGACAGCAGCAAATTACCCTTCGATACCAACTCGAATACCACCTCTAAAAAGCCCCTTCCCCATTTGTTCCTTCAGAATTAGTAAGAGCTACTGTACAACACAATATGTTGCTTTTACCTCTACTCAGGCCTGTCTTCCTTCTCCCTGGTGCTCAACTTCCACCTTCTCCACAAGATTACAGGCACAGTGCTCGGAACACAGGAGACATCTAACAGATGACCACTGAGCTAAGAGCACTAAGGAGGGGGAGAGTGGCATCTCCTCGGAATATATTCCAGGTCTGCATTCATACCTGGTCTCCTGGAACAAGTCCGTCCTCCCACCGACCTGATGCTGCCCTTCCATGACATGGTGGATGAAGAGGTTCAATTCATCCACCCTCTGGCAAATAAGAGCCAGAATAAGGACCTGGGTCCAGCCAGGGGAGATTTATCTAATAACCCAACCAGCAGGACAGAGTCTCTTGTTGTTCCCCCACTTTCTCTCCAAGGCAGCCCTTGCTGCCCTGGAAGCAGTTCATCCCTTTGGAGACGTGTTCTGGCTTACCATTCACGCAGAGTAAAGAGGCCCAGAGTTTAGGCTGACAGGCACTTGTCCCTGGACAAATGCTGCCCTTCTTGCCCCTCCCTCTCTCCTTCCGGACAGCAAGCAGGGCAGGGAGAGTAGGGACAGGACATTTGGTAAAACAAAGGAAGGAAGGAATAGCTGATACCATATCTGTGGGAAGAGCCCACATGCCACTGGCACCATGAAGACGAGGCTGGAAAAAAGGAGAAACCAAAGCATTAGGGGGCGTTTCCCCACAGGCCATGCCTGAGCCCCCTAAAGGATGGGGGAGATGCCCATTCACTCGGCCTCCCTTCCCAGCTGGCTCCATGACTCCTCTCCCTTCAACCCTTCTCCTGGTCTCTAGGTGCCAGGATACTCATTCTAGCACGGATTAAAATCAGCCAGCCTCCACCCCTCATCCCTTACCCCGATCCACCCCTGTTGTTCAAGCACATGAAGTCACTAGGGAGTGCAGGCAGCAGCCCTTAAGACCACATGCATCCACTGAGATGCAGGGAAAGCAGTGAGGGGTGTGAATCCAAAGGCCCTGCTCCTCTATTCACTGAACATCTGGACTGTTGGAGAACAGTAAGGGGCAGGGTTGATCAAACTTCAATGTGCATACAAATAACTCCAGGGGCTTAGAAAAATGCGATGCTGACTCAGTAGGTCTCGGGAAAGGCTTGAGAGTCTTTACTTCTAACAAGTTTTCAGATGATGCAGGTCCAGGACCATGTCTCACAGGCCTTGGGAGTCTAACAGACCTGAGTTCCTATCACAGCTTTGACACTTAGAAGTTGTACAGTCTGGGGCACGTTACCTCTGGGCCAGCAGAGGGAGGACAAGAGTGTCTGCTTTGCAGCGTCACTGCGAGGATTCAATGCAATAACAACCTATGTGCAGCACCCAACCTGTGGGAACTGCCCACCCGTGGTAATTCAATTAACAGAAGTTTAGCATGTCGCCGAGGACCAATCTCAGCTCCAGCAATTGGGCAAGTGTCTTCATCACTCCAAGCCTTTTGTAAAAGAAGATGATGGCATCTATGCCTCCAGGGCTGGGGAAATTAAGTGAAATTATAGATGTGCAGCACTAGCACAGCGGGCACATTCAATATGTGTTAGTTGTTGGTGCCGTCATTAGCCCTGTAGTCCTGGGAAGCATGATTAATGGTAGGACATGTCCAGTCGATGGCAGGCACCTAAGAATGCTGCCATGACGTGGTTTCCTCCCGTGCGAGGTTGGGATGCTTGACAGCCCCAGGCTGTCTCACATTTTTTGTCTCTTCGTGTATTTTATCTATTTATTTTATTGAGATATAATTGACATGTAACAATGTGGAAGTTTAAGGTGTTGATTTGATACATTCACATATCGCAACATGATGATCTGAGTGTTAGCTAACACCTCTGTCATGTCGCATAACTATCACTTCTTTTTCATGGTGGGATTGTCTCTTTTTTTTTTCTTTTGAAATAAAGTTGGTTTTTTTTAAATTTTCATAATTGAGATTTTATTGTTTTGAAATAAAGTTTTTATTGCTGATAGTATTACAGATATCTCCCATTTGTCTCATCATTTTTGTCTCTTCTCCAGACTGAAGGTCAGAGGGAAGACCCTGGGACAGGAGGGTACCCAAGCTCTCTGCCTTCCATGCGCATGTGTGCACAGAGCCTAGCTAGCCTGGTTTCCTCCAAAGAGATGAGGTGAGAGCGCTCTAGATGGATCACAGGTGTACTGAGCTCCAGCGCTGTGGAAGTCAGGCAAAGGAGTGCATGTTCTTCAACACAGGTGACATAAGAAGACAGACCTTGGTGCCCCAGCTACCACAGAACCCAAACCAGGAAAACATGTTACTCACAAGCACCCACACAGCATAACCTGCAACGGCGCATGCAGGACCTTGACTTTCTGCACAAAAACAAACAAAAGGAAAACCCGCATGGGACTTACATACCTTAAGGTGAACCCCACGCCTGCCCCGCGACCAACCAACCAGCCTCAGGTCTAAGACTGCTGGCCTTGACGGAGAGGAGAAGGGCTCTCCTTGCTCTCTGTAGACAAGGCCAAGCAACCCGCTATGTTGTCTGAAGCGGGCAGCCAGGGGGGACTGGGATGATGAGCCCTACTTCAGTGAGATGAAGACTGGCAGCTAGAGGGAAGGAGGAGAGGACCAGGAGCTCCCAGGCACAGGTGTGGTGGGAGGACTCTGGGCAGGGAAGAGGCAAAAGGAAACCCCACTCACCTGCATGAAGGGCAGTTTCTCCAGCCTTTCCATGACGATTGGCAATAAGACTGAAAGAAACCAGGGAGAAGCCGGGGGGACCTGTAAGACTCTCCCTAAGACCCCTTTCCGAAGTCAGATCAGGGACTGAATGATTCTCCCTCCTTCCACAGAAGCTCCAGAAAATACTTTTCATTTGGGAGAATGGCCACTCTGGCTGGTCCCCCAAGTCCCAGCAGAAGGGTGCTTCCCAAAGCACACCTGCAACAATAGAACACGTGCCCAGGCCCAAAGTGTCCTCAAAACTCAAAACTATCTCTGAGAGCTCATGTAAACAGACTTTTTATCTTCCCCTGTAACATGCCCCTGCTGGAAGCACAACCAGGGCAGGGGATTCTTTTTCGCTACCACTGTCTCCCCGGCACCCCACACTGTGTCCAGTACATTGAAGGTACTTAAGAAATATGTGCTGAATAAAAATAACTTAAAAAGTCTCATCAGCCCTAACCGGTTTGGCTCAGTGGATAGAGCGTCGGCCTGTGGACTGAAGGGTCCCAGGTTCAATTCCGGTCAAGGGCATGTACCTTGGTTGCGGGAACATCCCCAGTAGGTGGTGTTCAGGAGGCAGCTGATCGATGTTTCTAACTCTCTATACCTCTCCCTTCCTCTCTGTAAAAAATCAATAAAATATATTAAAAAAAAAAAAAAGTCTCATCAATTGATGTTCCAAGAACTACAGTGTGGTTCTCCTGTGGCTTTCAGCACTCAAGCAAACCAGTATGAGAAGCATCGCTGTAGAAGCTGAGGTCCCACCTCCCACCCGAAAGCTGAGTGTGGCTGAGGCCTCTATCATGTGCTCCAGGGGCCCCCATCTTACTCATGCCAGGGGCTGCCATGGTGATCCGAGAAATAACCACTTGGGTGATGCCTATGGCCGCAGCTCTCTGAGGGCAGAAAAGAGCAAGTTGTTAGGAATGACCTTATCCAATATCCACGGCTGGGCCAGAGTCAGGGTCACAGCCAAGTCTGAGCTGGTAAAGGGGCAGGGATGGACCTGCCAGGGGCTGAGTGGCTTCTCCCAACCTTCACCTACCCAGCCAGCTTCAGGACTAGAAATGAAGCACAAAGGACATGAGAAATGTCCCAAACAGAGAAATGTGGGGGGAACTGAGGAGAATGAGAGTGGAGTCGGGGAGATCCTGCTCTGACCACTAAGGACAGGACAGGGTATGAAAGGGAGTTCCCTCCTCCCACCCAAAGGGAGACATCTGCTCACCCGGGAATGACCAAGCTCATTGTGATTTTTGTCCTTCACGGAGATGCCTTGGATGAGTTCCCTAGACACAGACAGGAGATGCTGGATTTGCGAAAGGGGTGCTGGGAGCCTGCCAGCCATGTGACACACCAGGGGACCAAGGCCAGGGGACCAAGGCCAGGGCGCTCACGCTCTAGGGAGCCACCTCCGTAGCCTTGCCCTGTGACCTTCCCCTGCACTCCAGCGAGTGGTATCTGAAGTGATCTAGGGCATTGGCTAAGAGAGCTAGTCCTGAGCCCAGAATGCCTAGGTTGAATCCTGAAACTGCAGAGTGTGTCTGATCATGAGCAAGTCCCTAATCCTTCTAAAGACTCAGTTATCCTCAACTGCAAAATGGAGACAATCCTGACACCCGCTTCATAGGACTCAGTGTTTTAACAGGAAAATGCCTGCAAAGTGCTTAGTCCCGTGTCTGACACGGAGCGGCTGCACCACAAACAGTAGCTGCTCTGGTTATTATTCTCAGGCCAGTTCTTGACAGTATTCGCCCCAAAACCAGGTAGATGGCTGGGACTTATTCATTTGATGGAAAGGAGAAACAGGATGGGGAAGGGAGAGAGTAGAGGAGCAATGTGTATGCACAGCTATCCCGTAGTGTGCTCTCAGCAAGGGCAACGTGACACATTTCCACTTACTAGCTGCTCTAAGAAAATGTGGCTGTAGAAATTGGTGATGATGATGAAGGCAATGATGACAACAGCAGCAATAAAAGCTAACATTTATATAGCACTTGTTATGTTCTAGGTGTTATTTTGAGGACTTTACATCTATTACATCATTCAATTTTATAACAGAGGAACATCTATGCTTTCTCTAGTCAAGAAATAAGAACTGCCCTAGCTGGCATGGCTCAGTGGATAGAGTGTTGGCCTGCAGATTGAAGGATCGCAGGTTCGATTCCGTTCAAGGGCATATGCCTGGGTTGCGGGCTCGATCCTCAGTAGGGGGCGTGCAGGAGGCAGCCGATCAATGATTCTCTCTCATCATTGATGTATCTATCTCCCTCTCTTCCTCTCCCTTCCTCTCTGAAATCAATAAAAATATTTTTTTAATTAAAAAAAAAAGAAATAAGAACAGAGAGACACAACAGCTTTCTCCTTTTAACTACTCTTAGAGCTGGGTACCTGGAAAACATCGACCTATTCCTCCGGCTTCTTTCAAAGCTTCTTGGCTCTGTTCTATCTTTGGACACCTCGCTCTGCTGCATTTCATTCTGTAAACCATCCCCAGGGCTTTGGAAGTAGGCAGTGCTCACAACTTAAATACAGTTGCAGTTGAAAGAACATGATTGAGTATAAAATGCACAGGCTTATGTCTCCATCCCACACTATCCAAAAAATGGCTCCCACATACCCGTCACAGATTAAACCTAAATTACCCGCCACTCGTATTGGAGTGGCCATCACTATTAGAGTAGCCGATCCTCAGGGACCCTTCAGAGGCACAGCCTGGCAGCCTCCCCCCACATCCACCCCAGCTCCAAGAAGCCACCCACTGCCTTGGTCTCTTGCCTTGGTTTCCCTGTTGACCTTGTGGCTTGTAAGGAGGAAAGGGGACCCCTGTACTCACTGCTGTCGCATCATTGGGATATTGACACAGTTAGCAGCAGCTACAGCAGCAAAGGGCACCCAGCGGGCCACCAAGGGTGGAGCTTTCTGTTGGAGAAAAGGAACAATGGGAGTTGTTGAGGCTCGCTGCAAGGTGAGAGCGGAGGGACTTACGGACTACAAAACAAGGGCTACTGCCACACACCCAGACACCCATCTGGGAACCCAAACTCCCTCAGAGGCCTGAGAAAGACCAACCTGGGGACAGCCCTGCTGCATTTCCCACTATTGGGCTGGGCTCTGGTTACACCCCAACTCACCCAGCCTGGGGCAATGCCTAGTTCTCCCTAGGACTTTGCTGCCCCCTGGTGGCCACCATGCCCACAGCAGCCCCAGGAGTACCTTTGTCAACATGTTCATGCTCACAGCAGTGGTCACCGCAGTAGTTGTGGCTGTGAGGTAGGAAAGGGCCATCTGCCTAGTGGAGGAGACAGGTGCTTAGGAATGGGGAGCCCTTCGGGCTGAGAGTAAGACCATGGCTTGAGTGAGGAAGACTGGACATGAGGCTTCACACCTGAGAAGCTCATGTGGTTTGTCCGTGTCATCTTGTAGCCTCACCCTAACTCCAGGTGATCCAGCCCCCTGGGCCTCCTTTCTGCACTTTATTTATATTTAATTCAACAAATACTTACTGAGTGTCTATTATGTGCTATATATTGTTCCAGGTGCTTCCTTTCTGTCCTTTAAACACACCCAGCTTTTTCCTACCTCAGGATCTCTGCACTCCGCTGCTCCCTACCCAGGGTATTCTTTCCTGGGCTCTTTCTTTTCTTTTTTAATATATTTTTATTGATTTCAGAGAGGAAGGGAGAGGGAGAAAGAGATAGAAACAAAAATGATGAGAGAGAATCATTGATTGGCTGTCTCCTACACATTCCCTTCTGGGCATCGAGCCCAGGCATGTGCCCTGACCACGAATCCAACCATCACCTCCTGATTCATAAGTCAACGCTCAACCACTGAGTCACACTGGCTGGGCTCCCTGGGCTCTTTCATAGCTAAATCCTTATCCTTCAGCACTCAGCTGATACATCAACTGTATAGGGAGGACTTCCCTGACCAGCCTATCTACACAGGCACCTCTCTGCTGTTCTCTATCTTGTCACCTGTGTGTTTCCTAATGGTGACAATCTGAGATTATTGTACTTGTTTTCTTAGGAAACCTTCAATTCTACAAGAAGAAGGACCACAAATGCCTTACTCAAATGTATCCCCAGCACCTGAACCATTCTTGGCATATGTGTAGAATGAATGTAGAAGAAATACTTTTAGAATGAACACATTTTGCCCTAGCCGATTTGGCTCAGTGTATAGAGCAGGGGTGGGCAAACTTTTTGACTCGAGGGCCACAATGGGTTCTTAAACTGGACCGGAGGGCCGGAACAAAAGCATGGATGGAGTGTTTGTGTGAACTAATATAAATTCAAAGTAAACATCATTACATAAAAGGGTACGGGTTTTTTTTTTTTTTTTTTAGTTTTATCCATTTCAAACGGGCCGTATCCAGCCCGCGGGCCGTAGTTTGCCCACGGCTG
>NW_005370043.1:3163181-3169856 GCF_000412655.1 Myotis brandtii
GGGGCATGCAGGCAGCCAATCAATGATTCCCTCTCATCATTGATGTTTCTCTCTCTCTCTTCCTCTCCCTTCCTCTCTGAAATCAATAAAAATATATTTTTAAAAAATGAACATATTTTGAATTGGTCCAAGAAGATGCTTTCCTAGTCAGCCTAAGAAAACACTTCCAAGCCCTGAAAAGGGAGGAACTTCATCACCTGTCCAGTGAGAACCCTACCCAGGGAGGACTGGCAGCCTGAGAACCCTTTAGAAAGGTTGTTCCCCTGGAGGCAAAAGGACAGCCACCTCCTCCAAACCCACGTGGACAGCCTGGGGTTCGAGTCTCCTACCTGACTGATGTGGGGGAAGCCGCATTCCTGTTGGTGTAGTTGACTAAGGCATTGAAGGACTGGTTCACCCATTGCCAGAAGATGATCGCTGGCGTCGTCCTACCAGTAATCGAGGTCCGGAAAGGAGAGGAGAATGGAAGGGAGGGCTTGGTATACACAGGTCAAACCGTGTTAACAGTTCTTCCCCAAACTGCTCCCATGTTCTATACACCTGGGCTTTTGTACAGTCTTGCCCCTCTTCCTGGAACACACACACACACACACACACACACACACACACACACACACACTCCCTCACTCGCATTCACACTCACACTCTGTTCCATCCATGGCTAAATCCTGCCCTGTTGAGAGATTACTTCCTCCTTGGAACCTTTTTGACCCTTCCCCTGCCCTTCCTGAGACGAAGTCATCCCATGCTCCCAACTCTTAAAATCCCATATTCTCTCCTCAACCTACCACTTAGCAAGCTGGACTGTAACAGTTCACTTACTTCTTGGTCTCTAACAAAACTGGAAGCTCCTTGAGGGGAAGGAAGGACTAAAGTCTTTATATTCCTAACAGCTGGGGCCCAAAGTCTGGCTCAATAACTAGACAAATAAATGCATAGGGAGGCGGGAGAAGGAAGAGAGGAAGGGGGAAGAGTCACACAGCCAGAAGCTACAACGTTTATTCTCTCCCCAACTGAGCTGAAAGGGCCTTCCTATTTTTTTCCTGGGATATTACATTATAAAATGCATTAAATTCATTGTTAATATAAGCACTTTTTAAAGAGCAAATTAGTATCGTGCATTCACTGAGCATTCTAGAAAGGACTGCCTTAGTTAAAACCCAGGTACCAATACTTCCTGGCTGTGTGAGCTTGCACAAGTTATATAACCTCTCTAGAACCTCAGTTCCTCATCTATAAAATGGAGAGGTAATAGTACCTCTCTGTAGGACTGTTGTGAAAATTACATGAGGTAACACATTCAAAGAATGTAACACAGTGCCTAGTATCGGGAAAGTTTCAATAAAGATGGCTATTATTATAATATGGCTCCCTGGCTAGCAGACCCAAGTGGCTACACCTCCCATCGCCTTGCTCCCAAGTCCCACCTGTAGAACTGGAGCATGAAGCCTGTGATGATCATGCCGCCGGGAACCTGGAAGGACATCCGTCCAATGACATTCATCTTCTCCCCGGTGTCAGGGTGGAAGGCAGAGTCATAGAGCTTTTTGGCATATAGCAGCTGCTCCACTTGAGTCCCTGGGGGCACGACCCCCATCCTGTCACCCAAGGACAGAGTTACCCCCTTGGCCCCCGACTCCAAGTCATCCTGCTCTAATTTCTCCCTCCTCCCTGAGACTTCTGCCTGTACCCTCATCTTCAGTTTCCACCTCCTCTAGGGAACCCATCCAAGTTGCCCCAGTGCCTCCAACCCCCTTCCCCTAACCATTCACCTGCTTTTCTCCACCATCATCTTGGCCCAATCCAGCTCCCGCTCTGGTACCAAAACAGTGCGAGGGTCCGTGATATTGAAGAAGTGCTTCACCCGCCCCAGGAAAGTGGACTGGTCCCAACGGGGGGCATCGATGTTAAAACCAGACAGGTCAGGCTCCATCTTGCTTCGCACACAGAACTGTGTACTTAAGGAAGACAGGAAAAATGAGGACCGTTCCCTAAATCAAAACCTGACCCGGAAGCCCTGGGCATCTCCCACTCTGGAAAACTGCCCGCTTTCACCAGCCACTGCCGTCATCTCACTCAGTTTGGGAAGGACTCAGACTGAGCAACTGGGTACCACCATGTGTTTCCTGAGTGCCTGCTGGTGGCCAGCCCTGTGCTTGATCATGCTGCAGGGAAGACTGGTACACAGTGCCTGTACTTGGGGAGCTGAGTCTGACTGAGGAACAAGAGCCCACAGTGGAACCGTATGTAATATGTACAGCAACAACAATACAGGAGATAAGCAGAAGCAGAGACGGAGGGGCAGAGGAACAGAGTAATCAGAGGGGGCTTCCCAGAAGGAGTGGAATGTGAGGGAGGCCCTAGGAGATAGATTTATCTGAAGGAGGTAGAAGGCATGGGATCACATTAAAGGTAGAAACAATCATAGATAAAGTGGAAATGAACATGGCATGATCACTTTCGTCATTTCAGTGTCTGTGTGTGGTGCATGTGGGCCCTGTGAGAGATTCAGGGCCATGGCTGAGCGAGGCACCATGTCTGCCCTCAAGGAATTTCAGAATAGAGGTTAAACAGGTAAGTAATTCAATAAGGACAGCAGAGTAAACAATGCTGCCGCCAGACCCTGGGAGCAGTGGAAAGCCAGAAAAGAGGCATCTAAGGCTGAGACAACCATATCTCCCAGTTTGCCTAGGAGTGTTGGCCTGGGGTCATTACTAATAGCACCCCTTTCACTCTCAATTTGCATGTGTCCCAATTTGGATGATAAATTAAATGGTCACCTTATCTGAAATAGATGAGGGATTCTTTTTTTTTTTCTTTTTCAGTCAACGGAGCCTTTATTAACATGCAAGTATCATTTGCCACAAGATATACATGTTCTCCTAATCTTTCAGTTCTTTTTAAATATTTTGACTTAAGGTTACTTGTGGATCTAACCTAAAAAGTAACCTACTAAAATCGGTCAAAGTAAAATTTGATTCTAGATCTTACCTTAACCTTTTGTTATTTATATTTATAATTGACATCATTTGTCTCAAGTAACAGAATATAATTCTGGTATTTGATAATCTTCTATACTAAAATATGTGCCAGTATATCTTAAGAAGTTACTAAATATATGGAATTAACATATATATTTAACTGCTTTCAATAAGCTGGGAAGTACAATGTTAAGTTTTCTAAGAGGAAAATCGTTTATAGATCTTGGTTGTTTATGGTTTTTGCAGTTTCCATAAAAACTGGTCCATATTGCCCTAACTGGTTTGGCTCAGTGGATAGAGCATCAGCCTGCGGACTGAAGGGTCCCAGGTTCGATTCCGGTCAAGGGCATGTACCGTGGTTGCGGGCACATCCCCAGTAGGGGGTGTGCAGGAAGCAGCTGATCGATGTTTCTCTCTCATATTGATGTTTCTAACTCTCTATCCCTCTCCCTTCCTCTCTGCAAGAAATCAATAAAATATATTTAAAAACAAAAAACAAAAAAACAAACTGGTCCATATTAAACCAGTCTTGAAGAACTAAAATGGAAACTTAAAAACCCTAATGACAGCCTTGATTTACTAAGATAGAAACAATAATAAACCAAACTACAGTTCTCTTTTCCCAGGCCCAAGCAGAGATGCTCTGTTATAGCTTTTGAAAAATTTTTTGTCTGCTTAGTATAAAAGTTGAATGACCTCTTTATAAGTTAGATATCAGTAGGAGACCCACAGATGATGGGCATATTTATTGGGACACATTTTAATTAATAGAAGATAATTCACATACCGTATCAAAGTGCATTATAAGATTTGCCCTGTATCTGTCCACATGCTTGTCATATTTTATAACATTTCAGTTGGATGCAGGAAGACTGGAATTGTTCACAAAAGTCTAGCTTTTAAGATGTGGGTAAAGTTCACAGTGAGTCTTTTAAAACATTTAAGTAACCAGAAGTATAATCACAAGAAGGAACTATGTAAGAAGAATGAATATTGCAAAGGAAGCTTGATAGTCAGTGAAAATACAGTACTTTGGATTGGCCAATATGCACAATACACATGAAATCAAGGTCATGTACTTTACTTATTGACCCCGTGGCTACAGTTCAAAAGGTCACTACTCTAACAGCCTTACCAAGTAATCTTCCAAACTGCTTTTTAAAAATATATATATATTTATTGATTTCAGAGAGGAAGGGAGAAGGAGAGAGAGAGAAAAAAACATCCATGATGAGAGAGAATCATTGATTGGCTGCCCCCTCCACGCCCCCCGACTGGGGATCAAGCCTGCAACCCAGGCATGTGCCCTTGGCCGGAATCGAACCTGGGACCCTTCAGTCCGCAGGCTGACACTCTATCCACTGAGCCAAGCCGGCTAGGGCCCAAAGTGCTTTTAAATAAAGTTCTTAAATTGTAGGTAGCAATGAACAAAAAGATAAGATACACTTAAAACAATACTGCAGTTTATCAAAAGACACATAAGAAATTTCAACTCATGTCTGACAGTTATAAAAATCAATGTTTGGCTAAGTTATAAACATGTTTATAATGCAATTATTTGCATAATTCTAATAAAAGTAATGACAGCTATAAGATCAGAATAGGTTTAAAAAGAAGAACAACACTAAAAACATAAAAATACATAGCCCCAACATTTACCTGTAGAGTATGTTCATCGATGACTAAATTTCAGCATTTACTATATCGCCACCACTCTAATTTTAAAAATCACATCCAAAGGGTAAGGCAAAACTACTTAGCAACTGACATATTTGTTTATTTCTCAATTTGTGAAAATGTCCTTAATCTGTTGATGTAGCAAACAAATTTCAACTGTGTCATGCAAAAGAAAAGACGATAGTCGGCTTTGCAATGAACTTTAAAGTTCAATCGCACACAGGCAACATGCTATATATGAAAAAATTACTAACTGAACTACAGGTATTAAATACTGAAAAAAGTTAACAGTTTATTATAATTTATTTTATTTAACAATCTAGGAAGTTCGCAGCCATCAGCAGTTCCAGTGCAATTTCAGGTGCAATTGGGAATTCAGGAATCTCCATGGAGCTGTTAGCATAGCGAACCGTGTAAGTAAAATACATGCATACTTTTGATAGCACATGTGAAGGGATCTCTCTAAAATTGACTTCATTAGTTTCCTTCTCAGCAAACTGACCTGGGCCACTCAACATGGCTTGTATCGTTCCTGATGTTAATGCATATTCTCTTTTTACAATAAATGCATGACCATCTGAAGACATCAACTTGACATACATGGCATCAGGGCCTTCACAGCCACCATAGGCTTTCTCTTCTCCACTCGTCAGCCCCGCAGCCACCGCAGCCACCGTGCCAGGTCCCCACGCGTCACCACAGCCCCCGCTCCAGGGCCACCCCTCCACCCCCCACAAGCCTGCCGCCGTGAGTTCCAGGCTAGATGAGGGATTCTGAACACACTTTGTTAGTAAGAGAAATAAGCAATGTTTTGGAAATATGCATAGACGTTAAATAGATGGAAAAGCAGTATTTCAAGCAAAAAGAAGAGCCAGCACTGAAAGCTCATGGTGTGCACAATGTCATTCCTATCCTCACAACAAGAAAAAAAGCTGAACAAACTAAAAATCAACAACTCTTCTTAGCCCCATCAGAGAATTGAGATCACAGGGCAAACCACTGCCCCAAACCTGGAGACAGGCAGGTAAAGAGACACACAGCTCATTGAGAGAAGCCCACTGCCAGGGCAAGTACCACTGGAAAACTTAAACTGTAATCAACAAATTTCTGGAGCTCGATTGGGGACTCAATCTTGGGGGACACTACTTTTGTGAGTTTTACCTCCAGAAGCCCACTAGGTTCTCAAGGTGAAGATCAGAAAAATATCTCCTAGTGCTTCTGGCAGCCAATCAAGGATTCTCTCTCATCATTGATATTTCTATCTCTCTCTCCCTTCCTCTCTGAAATCAATAATTTGTTTTAAAAAGAGAGAGAGAGAGAGAAAGAAAATAATTTAAAGAGAATAGAATAGCCAAGAACCTTGGGACAATTACAAAAGATGTGGCAAACACATAATGGGAATACCAGAAGGAGAAGAAAGAAAAAGAAGAAATATTTGAAGAAGTAATGACTGAAAATTTTCCAAAATTAATGACAGACACCAAACCACAGATTCAGGAGTCTCAGAGAACACCAAGCAAGATAAATGCTCCAAAATCTACATTTAGGCATATTATATTCAAGCTGCAGAAAATCAAGATAAAGAATATCAAGAAAGAAGCCAGAAAGAGGGGATAAAAAAACCTTACTTAGAGCAAAGAATTACATCAGACATCTCTTTAGAAACCATGTAAGCAAGAGAAGAGTGAAATATTTACTAGTAAGTGTTGAAAGTACAAAACAACAACCCATGAACCTAGAATTCTACATCAAACAAAATGATCCTTTAAAAATAAAGGAGAGCCCTGGCCGGCTTGGCTCAGTGGATAGAGCATCGGCCTGCGGACTGAAGGGTCCCAGGTTTGATTCCGGCCGAAGGCACATACCTGGGTTGCAGGCTGCATCCCCAGTGTGGGGTGTGCAGGAGGCAGCCAATCAATGGTTCTCTCTCATCATTGATGTTTCTATCTCTCTCCTTCTCCCTTCCTCTCTGAAATCAATAAAGAAATATATTTTTTTAAAAAAAATTAAAAAAATA
>NW_005370043.1:3170094-3174989 GCF_000412655.1 Myotis brandtii
GAAAGAAAGAAAGAAAGAAAGAAAGAAAGAAAGAAAGAAAGAAAGAAAAAGAATTTCTCAGACAAACAAAATTGAAGGAGTTTGTCAACAAGAAACCTGACTTGCAAGATGTTAAAAGAAGTTCTTGAGAAAGAAAATTATATAGGTCATAAACTCTGACCTACATAAAGAGTGTCAGAGAAGGAATAAATGAAGGTTAAAAATAAAATCTTTACTTTTCTTCTTCTAATTGTTAACAGTTAACAAACAGATAACAGTGTGTTCAAAATAATAATAGCAACCATGTATCCAGTGATTATAGCTGTAAATAAGTGAATGATATAGTGGATGGGAGGGAGGAACTGAGAATACTCTATTGTAAGGTACTTGTACTACCAATGAAGTGGTATAGTATTATTTGAAAGTGGACTTGGGTTAGTTGTAAATGTATATTGCAAACTCTAGGGAAACCAGTAAAAAATTTTCCCAAAAGAAAAATTAATAATAGATATGCTAAGAGAAGAGAGAAACTGGAGTCAAACAGAAAGCTAAGACTTTGGAACTTTTGCCTAAAAATTTCAGGAAGAAGCCCAGCCAGCATGGCTCAGTGGTTGAGTGTCGACCTATGAACTAAGAGGTCATGGTTCGATTCCAGGTCAGGGCACAAGCCCAGGCTGTGGGCTCGATCCCCAGTGTGGGGCATGCAGGAGACAGCCAATCAATGATTCTCTATCATCACTGATGTTTCTATCTTTCTCTACCTCTCCCTTCCTCTCTGAAATCAATAAAAATATATTAATAAAAATTAAACAAAATTTTAAAATTTCAGGAAGCCATTAAAAGATTTTAGGAAGAGTGACAAGATCAGATGTGTAGCTTATAAAGAACACCCTGGGCAATCATCCTATATAATAGAAGGCTAATATGCAAATTGTCCCCTCGGGAGTTCGATCGACTTCTCGCTATGACGTGCGCTGACCACCAGATGGTGGCATGGAATGAAGGAAGGCCCTGGCCGGCAGCCGGAAGGCTCTGATTGGCCCTGATCGCCAGCCAGCCCGAGGGACCCCACCCGTGCACGAATTCGTGCACTGGGCCTCTAGTATACATATAAAATCTATGCACAGGCTCCCTTCCTGCTGCCCTCTTGCGGCAGGATGTCTGTCTATCCACCAATAAACTTTGTTTCTGCCAACAACAACAAAAATCTCACACACACACACACACACACAGATAAAAATTGATTTAGTACAAGGAATTAGCAAATTGACTTATGTAATTGTGGGAGTTGGCTAAGTAAGCCGGAGGTCAACAGAAGAGGCGGACAGGAAGGGCTGATCCTGGGGGAAAGGGAAGTAATGCAGGCCCAGCTGTCTCTGACTCCGGGGGGCCTCGCCCTCTTTTAAAGGGATTCCATCTGATTAAGTCAGACCACCCAGGATACTCTCCCTTTAGGTTAACTCAGAACCAACCCATTATGGATTTTAGTTATATTTGCAAAATCCCTTCACCACAGTCCCCAAATTAGTGTTCCATGGAATAACTGGGAGACGGTGTGTGGGAAGGGATTGGCTAGGAACGGCTGCTTCTCCCTCATGGCCCACTACAAACAGACGAGGGGGGGAGGATGCTAAGGAATTTTGTTTGGCCTAGTCAAGCTAACACATCACAAATATTTAGAGTGATACCTGGGGTTTCTGATTTGGGCAATAATGTGCTGAGTCCAAGAATATAGAAAAATAGGCTTTCAGGGGAAAAAAAATAGTAAGTTTGATTTTCCACATATTGAGTTTCAAGTGCCATAGGACTTTCTGACTGCCGGCCACCTGTTTCTTTGCAAATACCATTCCCTGTCCAGAGTGCTATTTCTTCCCCTCTTCACTAAATAACCCCTACTCATTTTATTAATGAATAATTTTCAGATTTAACTTACATCTTCCACTATGAGGTCATTTGTCTTTTTTTCTTTAAAATAGCACCTTAACTCAGAATTTTCCATACATAAAAAATTACAAGTTCACATGCACAGCTTGTGGCCATGGAGCTCTGGGCTTTGCCCTCCAGGAACAGGCTAACTTGGCCTCCTGCAGGCTGGTTCAAAGACCAAAGGCATTTCACTCAGTCCCAACTGAACCAGGAGTGGGAGAGGGAGAAGAGTTCACCTGACTTCAAACGAACCTACAAGAAGTTGGCCTGGACAGCAAATCACACACTGATTGGCTCAGAGAGCCCCACACTCGTACCCCTGAAATAGCCCAGCAGAGCAAACTGCTATGCCTCTCCCTCAACACACACACACACACACACACACACACACACACACACACACACTTCTTCTCGGACATCTCTCACCACCCTCAACCCAACATTGGAAAGTCCTCTGCCTTTTACAACAGAAGCTCTTCTACCATGAAGGGGTAATCATTTGCTAAATTATGCAAGAAACTTTGCCTTCATTACTGAGGTCAGGACAGTAACTGTCCAGTCCTCGTCTGATGTAAAAATAGGCAAAATAAAATCTAAATTCTATGTCTGGAACATCTTCCCCACATCAATGCCCCGTAGGGCACAGTTCCATGACTCCTTCCCGGCAAACTCGGCCCTTCTGTTCCACGCTCCCCTAGCATCCTGTTTTCACTGGCAGCATGTTGGGCTTTTGGAATTGTCACTTTCTTATTTACAGTTATTGTGTGAACTCTGACTTCCCTGGTAGACTGTAAGGTTCATGCTGTATCTCTCATCTACCTTCTAAAGACACTAACTGCCTACTTGAAATGCATTCCAACTTATCCGTGGGTTCTCCTGGCATCAACGATGTTACCTCTTTTAAATCTAAACTCAGAACTTGCCTTAGTTACCAAACAGCAGGTTTTTCTTTACCGAAGATGCAAATTGTCTACCCTGCTTATACTGCATCCTATCTAGTCTCTAAGTTTTCTTCCAGTTACCCTCCCTCTTCCCACAGAGCCACATCTAGTACTCCCCTAAAGAGGTCACTCTCATGTCCAGCGTGGCCCCACTAATGGAGAAATATGGTTCCACTACTGAGAACAAGGGGGGAGATGGAGGTCAAACAGTGATTGACAGATAACTCCCTTTCCTTCTAGGGTTAGGGATGAACCCAAGATCTCAGTTTATAGAACAGGAAACTAATGCCTAGAAAGGCTCACATGACTGAGCCAGCGTTTGTGGCACTACACAGCCCTCCACTGACAACAAACAGATCCAGTCCTGTATATCCATCCGAAGATCTGACAATAGCTATGGCCTTACTTTCCCTTGGTCACAGGCCTAGGGTCATCTAGGTAGGTGTTCTATCCACTATAGGTTACTTGCTAAGGAGATAGGTAGGTAAGTAGGTAGATAGATAGATAGATAGATAGATAGATTGATAGGAAGAAATGAAATGATCTACTAAATCTCCAGAAGTAACGCTCATCCTGCCAGAGAGAGTTAATTTTCTCTGGCAAACAGTATCATAGCTCAGAGAACAGACTTTCGACCCCCCTCTGGGATATCCTCTTGCAAGGGAAGGGAAGTACCCAAGATGTCCTTGTTTTTATCCCAGGTAGGAATAAAAACAAGACATTATAGCTGGTACTCACATCAGAGGAAGATCAAAGTGACCAAGGACTCAAGAAGGTCACACACAAAGACCACTGAAATGACAAGGGTTGGTGTCAAGTCTGCATAGGGCAAATTGGAGAATGATACTAAAAATTAAACAAGCAGGCCTATGTATATGCTTATGTACACTTATGTGACTCCAGGGAAACAACTCAAGAGAAGTCTGCCTTGGCTTTTTCACAAAAGAACCAGAATAGAGATGGGTAGACTGTAGGAATGATGCTCTGAATTAACCACTCATCTTGCACCTCCTTAGTCAAGGTTATTAACTGAGTTTTCTCTCCAATGATCTGAAGCAGGTATACAGGTAGCAGATGTTTAAAAAAAATACTTTAGTTGAATTCTTAAATAGCTAAGGACCATTCAGGGGAAGTCTGCCTTCGTTCCAACGATCTTCACCAGACTAGAAAACCTGCTGATAGGAAGAGGGGCAAAGTCCAAAAACCTAGATGAAACTATTAATACAGTCATGCTCCACTTAACGGCAGGAACACATTCTGAGAGATGCCTCATTAGGTGATGTTGCAGTTGTGTGAACACCAGAGTGCCTTACACAAACCTAGAGTATAGCCTACTACACACCTAGGCCATATGGTATAGCCTATTGCTCCAAGGCGACAAACCTGTACAGCATGTTACCATACAAAACAATACAAATTTAAATCAAGTACAGGAGAAAACGATGAAAAGAGACACAGTAAACACGATATGTAGGAGGCTGCTGCCAGTGTAATTCAGAATAGTTTTGCAGCAAACTTTTTTATAAGTATAAAGAGTATACTCTAAAATAACAATAAAAAGTATAGTACAGTAAATACAGAAACCATTAACATAGCCACTTATTTTCTAGTATTATGTACTGTACATAACTGTATGTGCTATATTTTCATATGACTGGCAGCACAGTAGGTTTATTTAACCATCATTACCACAAACACATGAGTAATGTGCTATGTTAGAACAGCTACAAGGTCACTAGGCAGTAGGAGTTTTTCAGCTTCATCATAATCTTATGGGGCCACCAACATATATGAACACATATCATTGTTGATTGATACTTATGTGGTGTGTTATGTGGTGCATGACTGTAATAGCTAAGTTATGTGGTGCATGACTGTAATAGCTAAGCCCTATATAGCACTACCTATGTGCCAGGCAATGTTCTATAAACTCGACATATCATAATTCATATAATCTCCAATTATAATTCATATAATCCTTACCTACCCAGCGAGGTTAGTAAGAGGCACGCAGACATGTGCAGTCAAGGTGTACCACTCCCTCTCCCC
>NW_005370043.1:3175058-3176057 GCF_000412655.1 Myotis brandtii
CCCACACTGCTCTTAAAAAGTTCTAGGTTTACATCACAAATATAGACCACTCTGTTCTGGACTATACAAAAACGTTTAAAAGAACTTACATAAGAGTCAGACAGAAATGGGTTCAAATCTCCTCTATATTGCTTAAAATAACCACTTTCCAGGGTTGTGAGAATGAAATGAAATATTGTGCGAAATGAGGATGTAATGTCCAAGAGGGTACATTTAGTGCGCTGCTGTGTCTCCAGAGTCCAGCTCCCTGTGATGACTCTTCTCCTGTCCTCTGCATGGGGAGGAGGTGGGAGGTAGTACCTCCCAACTCACCCCGACTCCCTCTCGATCTTACTTGCCTAGAAGTACAGGCCCATTTGTTGCCTCCTTGGCGCCTGCAAAAGTCGTACCTCCCGGTCTAATGCAACTTAGCAAAACCCGGCGAAACCAAAATGTCTTTCACCCGCGCTGTCAGCTCACTTCAGGGCTCAGGGCCAGTTCCTCGGCAGCTGTTACCTCCTCCGACAGGCGGCCTCCCACCACCTGGACTCCTCCATCCCAGGCTTTAACACTGGTGTGTGGAGAAGGGTGCACAACCCCCTACGCCCCCACCCCTCAGGCTGACAGATGAAGTTTGCTGGGGTCATCAGGGAAAGGTCCAGGGGCAGACCCTGGCCACTCCTCTCGCCACGTGGCTGCAGCAGGTAGAAGCCCCGTCCGCGCTGCAGACCAGCTTGGTCAGAGTCGGGACAGAAATGCAAGCTCCCTCCCAGGGCTTAAGGACTAAAGGTAGACTCGGCAGGCGGCTTGCTCCCAAGACCACTTACCTGGTCCCGGGAAGAATGCAGGCCTGGCCTGGAAGCCCCTTGAGACTCCGCCCGGGAACCTCCTCTCGCCCCGCCCCCACGCCTCTCCTTTCCGACCAATCACAGGCCAGGCTTCCCGCCGGCCACGTGGGCGAGTGTTCACTATTCCTGAGTCTCCAGCAGCCAGCTGCTGCCTCCCGCCCCCTGGGGGCCC
>NW_005370043.1:3176185-3177564 GCF_000412655.1 Myotis brandtii
TGGGCGGGAACCGTGGCGCGCTTGCGCACTTCGGGGAAAGCGGAGCTGGAACCCGCGCGTTCTATTGCTTTGCTCCGCCGCGGTGCGTCCGAGGGACGTCGGGGGCGGCGCCACAATAGTTGCCCCTGGTAACGGGGGTGGCAGAGGGAGGAGGAGGAGGAGGAGGGACTCGGCAGGAGGATGGTGAGTGTGGGGGGCCTGGGCCCCTCCTAAGCCCGTCGGTCAGCCCCCCTCTACCCCCCGTCTCGGCCCCAGGCCCAGGGCGGGGCACTGCGCTTAAAGCAAAGTTGGGAATGGGATGGTGCTCAGCTTGCGGACTGAGTCTTGGATCGGTTTCGTGGGGCGGCGGGGAGCCCCGAGGGTGTGGGCCCTGGAGGGAGACCGGGCCTGGGGAGGAAGGCGGGACTTACAGCGGTCTGAAGCTAGGGGAAGGGGCTGGAAGGGTGCGTGGATGTCCCCGTTCGGAGCCTGGGCTCCATCACGACTCTGGGGACTGGGAGGAGGGCGGAGCCGCGGAGCTGCGAGGAGCAGTCTCCGCACTCAGGCTTAGATCTTCCCAGGAAACTGGCTCCTCACGCCGCAAGCAAGTGGGGTCCGCCGGGGCCGGGCCAGAAGCGGGGAGCAGGGCCAGCGCTACTGCGGCTCAGGTCGCCCTAGCGGAACCGTGGGAGTCGGTAGCCTAGCGCTCCTTTTCCCCAGCGGTGCGGACGTCTGGGGGGAAGGGTGTAAATCCCGGGACACAAAAGAGGTCCCGCTTGGGAGATGTGCCTGGTGGATTTTACGCTGCCTCAAAAAAAAAGGGGGGGTGTGTGTGTGTGTGTGTGTGTGTGTGTGTGTGTGTGTGTGTGTGTGGCGGGCATGCTTTTATTTGCTGAGGGTTCTGCAAGATCTAGTTGTACGTGATGATCAATACTTAATCCATGCAGATGGAAGCAAATTTGCTGCCCAGTCCCTGGCATTTCCTTCAGAACCTGTTGCAACCTTCTTTTGCGTATGACCACACCAGACCAAAGGGGCAATTTCAGCGTGGGGTCTCCAAACGAAAATGAATGGGAAATTAAAACTAGAGAGTGGGCATCAATTTGGGGCAATCCTTTTCTCGGTCAGACCTAATGAAATCTTGCCAAAACTGTAAATTATGACGTGTGACAGATTTGATTGACCGTTGACATTCTGCTCCTTGTTGATTTCTTTGAAGTTAACTGGCGGGTGTTAAAATGAAATTAAGTAGTTTTAGGAGCAAGCAAAGAAAAATTGATTTTGAAGCATTTAAAACAGGTTGGTTGGCTTTCCAACTGTAAAGAGACAGCACACAAACTTAGAGTCAGTTCCCTACCCCAACCCCAATCTCTTTGACTTTTAGAAATGTTTAACTACAT
>NW_005370043.1:3177677-3213027 GCF_000412655.1 Myotis brandtii
ATATATAATGTCTTTATTGATTTGAGAGAGAGAGGGAGAGAGAGAGAGAAAGGGAGAGGGAGAGAGAGACGAAACCTGGGCATATCCCTGACCAGAATAGAGCCAGCGACCTCTCAATGCTCCACACTGGCCAGGGTGAACCATTTCTATTGATTTAGAAGTAAGAAATAAAGCTACTAGATGTCCACAAGGAAAAAATATGTACCTTTGGTCAGATTATCTAATGAGTAAATGTTGATAAGAAAAAAAAATCTCAATTGATTTTACATTGTCAGACTGTTAAAGAAGTAGAATTATTTGATCTAAAGTTGCCAATCACATTTCACGCTTGCTACATTGCAGTTTTATTAACCTCGGGCTAAACAGATTTTTACATTTTCTTTTTATTAATCATTTATACATGAGTTGTCCATTTAAAGGCTAAGTTTTCCTCAACAAATGAATATAAGCATAAATATTTACAGAAAATAACTAGAATTGAAATGAAAAAGGCATGCCAACCTAATAGAGAATGAGATGTCATCATAAATGAGAAATGTATGAGAGTAGCCTAACTTTTTCCCAGTTTGTTTATCAATTAAATGAACTGTAATCTCATGATCGTTTAACTTATAATTACGGGCCACAATAAATTAACCACTGCTCATGTTTCCAGGTGCAAAGTGACACTGCATACAACAAATCGACAGTGTATACAACATTGTTATATACCACTGTTCTGTTCAGTGATCAAGGCAGATTTGTTTTTCTTTTTCTTTTTTCTTAAAATGAGCAATAGGAAATTAGGACAAATTATTCTGGATTCTTTATCTGGTTTCCAAAATACATTTTTTTCCCTATCTCCCAAAGTGCGAGTTATTCTTAGAACTGAAAGTGGAACATGGAATTTAAATGGTCAGTGGTGTGACTAAGTGTGTCACATCTTGTATCCCATGGGCCCCCATGGTAACTGTACAACTGAACAGTAAGTCCCAGGTTGTTGGGTTTGGGGTTGTGTTTTTTTTAATATATCTTCAGCTATGACTAATACATACTTTTAATTTGGACAGTGCTACAACAAAAACCCATTGGGCTTTCTCTGAACATTTAGGGTCAGCTATTTTACCCCAGTCTTATGATTCTACTGTTACAGAAAACCGGAGAAGAACCAAGCAACACTTAGATGGAGTTACATTTATTATTATTATTATTACACGCGGGCCTAGAGAAAAATGTCTCTAGAATTCTAGGCAAAGTCACACAGGAAGTTTCCTGTATTTATACCATTTTACCCTCTTTGTCTCCCAAATATGGGGTTTTCCAATCCCCTTTGCAAGTTCTTAAAGAGCCCCTATGTGCTGAGGCTCTGAGACCTCAACCAAAGGCTTGGCCTGGTGCCAGCACTGATAACTTCGTCTGGGGAAGGTTTAATGGCCTCTCTGAAATGGGAGTAGTCTTATTTTCCTTATTATTTAAGCAAGCATTTACAGAAGCCAAAATGCAGGGTGAAAATTTGAAACAGCAGTTTTTATATAAGATGGATGCTTCGCTACATCCTTGGAGAAATACTAAGATGGCAGTAATTTTAGGGCATAACTAATTATTGTTATTTAATAATGACTCCTTCATTCAGGAATCACTTACGGACTACTTTCTACATGTATGAACCTAGTGATAGTTATCGGGGTATTAAACATTTGAAGATGGTTGCCAAGATTGTTTTCTGGTCAGACATGATCATTGAAAAGTAAAAAGAATAATAATAAACACAACAATAGTTTTGAGAGCCTAATATGCACCTGTGCTTTACACGCATTACCTTATTCATCTTCCTAACATTTTTCTTTTTTAAAAAATGTTTCTGTTGATTTGAGAGAGAGAAAAAACCATCTATGTGAGAGAGAAACATCTATCCGTTGCCTCCCACAAGTACCTGCCCCAGGATCGAACCTGCAACCTGGGTATGTGCCCTGACTGGGAATCAAACAGGCAAACTTTTGGTGCACAGGATGATGCTCAACCAACTGAGCCACATTGGCTAGGGCTCTAACATTTTTCTTAAGATATAAGTATTGTCCCCATTTTCTAGATCTAACAGTGCCTGGAGTTACATAGATAGGGAAATTGAATACAAATCTATGAAAGTCTAAAACCCATAATGTTCTTGTCATTAGTATTCTGATGAGGTGGGAACCCACAATCTTTTGGAGAAGATGACCATATTTTGTTCCTCAAGAAACATGGTGTTTATTTAGTAGAGAGATGAGGAGAAAGAAGATAAAATTTGGGTGAAGTTCTCCCTAGTAAAGCTATAGGAATTCCTGAAAATTAATAAGGTCTTACTTGGCAGCACCAATTTTTTGGTTAGATTAAAGAGGTAAAAATAAATTAAAGTCAATTCTATTTAAGCTAGTTATGGGGAGTGCATGCATGTGACAGTTGCCTTACGACTTTGAATATTTAAATGTTAGCTGCTCCTCAGAGCCACATATATTTTCCATATACCATTACCTTCCTTTCCCCCCTCCACTACACCAGTTTCTTTAAATGACCTAGTTTGTATTATTTTAGGTCAGTGCTGCCATGCCTCTGCCAGTAGTTGAGTTTAAGTTGATTTTGAGGCAGGTAAAATGTAGCACATCTATTCATGATTTGCCTATAAAACAGTTTGTTTAAACATTTTATGGGTGAGTTAGACCACTTTTGTCCACCAGGGTGCATATAACTTGTATACTAGTACATGCATGGTGATAACACAATCCACAGTTAACTAAAGTTCTTGTTTCTTAAATTGCCTTTGTTTAATGGCATAGAAACACAAGTCCTGTATAGAGATCGTGTCTTTTTTATTCACTACTGTACTTGGGCACATTATGAAAATTTAATGATGAATGAATGAATATTTTGACAAAAAATACACCTTCAAAATTCATTCCCTTGGATTTACGCTGCAAAACTTAGCTCCATAATAAAATTAACTTCTAATGTCTGCCTTCTTTCATTTGACATTTAAAATAAAGTATGGACATATATAGATAGAAACATAGAATAGACTTATTCTGTTCTCTTTCCTCCAGCTTACTTTGTACCTTTCAGGCAGAATCCTGATATCTATAAATATCCTCTTCCCTATTTAGCAAACCCTGGTAATCCTGTGATCCCCTGTCCTCAGTAGTTGGGTTAATATGATGCTGTATTGTATTTGCATTTGTCTCGCCTAGACCATGCTTGAAATGCCATTTATTATTTTGCTGGAAGAAAATATTAGCTGAACTTTCCATTTCTCTGTAATTTCACTTAAAGGTGAAACATGTAAAGCCATTGTTTCCTGCTGAGGAAAATTGCCCATTAGAAATGTAGATGCCTTGTTTTTTATACCATTAGGTTAATAAAGTTTAGCTATAGTTAGAATGCTTTCTTTTTCACCTGTGCTTTGCTTCTTTTAAGATGAATAGAAATTATATTTTTCTTTTAATCAATTTCAAATAGAATGAGTGCATAAAAAATCTCAGCCTGCAGAATGCAGTATTTTTATTTACTCATTTTTCAAAAGAGACACGCGAGGAAACACCTAAAACATTCATTTTGAACCTTTAAAATATTTTATAGAAAACGGACCTTCTTTCATGATTTCTACACTAGTAGATAATACGCGAGAAGAACTTTACCTGTACTGTTGTTTAATGTTCTAATGGGATAAATTCCAGTTGTTTTATAATTTTATTGGAAAGGTAATGAGGACATCTAACCAGGAACTCAAGAGTAGTAAAATGTGTTTCCCCTGTTCTTAGCTTTTTTATACCACCAGTCCCCTGAGGATCTCAGAATTCTAATTTTAACTGTTCTGAAAGAGGGTATTATAAATGAGTGATTGCAATGTGGCTAACAGAAGCCAGGGAGAATTCTCATAAATATAATTTCAAAAAGGAATGGTGTCAAAGTATTCAAGGCCAGAAGAGATGAAAACTAAAGAAGTGTCTTGCCTATCTTTTGTTTGTTAGTTTCAAATCTATTCAGCCTCTCTTTCCCAGATCTTTTGGTATAGAATTTGTCTTTCTGTCTTTAACCAAACCTTCCATTTTACTGCTGGAAAAATTTGAGGCATAGAGATGGTCCTTAGCAAGTCTGCAAATACAGTACTAGAGGTAGTAAACAAATAGTCTCTCAAGAGAAAGGAATTCTTAATAATTATGCATATTTGCATTTCATTGTCCAAAGACTCAGTTGTTGAGAATTATTTCACAGAATTATTATTTGATCTTAGTGAACAGACTGGTTTGAATAATTGCCTGGTGCAATGCAGATAAAAAATATAACCATTTTATATAATTCTAAGATTGAGTTTGAAGGGATTTCTGCTTGAGCTGGGAGATTAGATTAAATGCCCTTTAAAATCTGGTATTCTTTGATTCTTGTTGTAACCATGCCTTATTGGAACAAGATTGTCATCTGCAGGACAAAGCAAGTAACTATCTTACAAGATTTTTCTTATGTTCTTGGATAAAAAGCAACATGATTTACTTCCACCCATAAAAATCCTATCTATCTATATAAAACCCTAAAATGCAAATCGACCAAATGGCAGAACGACGACCAAATGGTGGAACGATCGGTCACTATGATGCACACTGACCACCAGGGGGTAGATGCTCAATGTAGGAGCTGCCCCCAGCCTGCAGGGCGGTGGGGGGAAGGGGGCGGTGAGTAAGTGGCGCCAGGCCAAGATGGGTGCAAGCGGGGGCCCTGATCACCCTGCCAGTTGCCCCACAGATAGACCTGATCGCAGGCCAGGCCTAGGGGCCCTACCCGTGCATGAATTTCGTGCACCGGGCCTCTAGTATAATAAAAGCATAATATGCAAATCGACCGAACAGCAGAATGACCGGTTGTTATGATGTGCACTGACCACCAGGGGGCAGATGCTGAACGCAGGAGCTGCCCCCTGGTGGTCAGTGCGCTCTCACAGTGGGAGCGCTGCTCAGCCAGAAGCTGGGCTCACGGATGGTGAGCGCAGCGGTAGTGACGGGAACCTCTCCCACCTCTGCTGCAGGCAGGCAGTAAGGAGCGAGGGGTCCTGGACTGCAAGAGAGATGTCTGACTGCCAGTTTAGGCCCGATCCCCAGAGGGTTATTCAAGGGTTTACTCTCAATTTTGCGTAAATTGAAAAGTGTAAGCCAGCAGGTGGACATCCCCCGAGGGGTCCTGGACTTCAAGAGGGCGTGGGCTGGTCTGAGGGACCCCCCTCTCTCAGTGCACGAATCTTGTGCACTGGGCCTCTAGTCAATAATAATAAAACAAGAAACAGAAATATTAGGTTACTAGTCAAAAATATCATGGTTAAATTTTTTTTTTTTTATGAATGACTTTAAAATTTCCTTACTTCCCTGTTATATCAAACTAGAGGCCCAGTGCATGAAATTTGTGCACTGGTAGGGTCCCTAGCAGCTGCTGGCTGCCTGCCGGGTACTCCCTCCATTTCCCCAGTCGGCCCTGCCCCCTAGTTGAACTCCCAGACAACTCCTGGTCGAGAGGACAATTTGCATACTATGCTTTTATTATATAGGTGGATTCTTCATCTGAGCCCTGGCTGGTGTGGCTCAGTTGATTGAGTATTGTCCCTTGCACTGAGAAGTCGCTGGTTCAATTCCTGGTCAGGGCACATGCCCAGGAGGCAGCCGATCCATGTTTCTCTCTCTCTTTTTAATTCTTCATCTGAAAAAACAGATAATCCACACTGTGCACCTGTCCTGTAAGGGTCTTATGAAAGGTAGATGATGATAAGTTATCTTGAATGATGAATTTTTTTTCTTCAAATTTTATTTATTGATTTTTTTTTAGAGAGAGATTCTTGTATGTGCCCTGACCAAATTGTTGTTCTACTGATATATGCATTGATTCTTGTATATGCCCTGACCGGGATTGAACCCACAACCTTGACATATCAGGACAATGCTCTAACCATCTGACTACTGGGCCAGAGCTAAATGATGAAGTCTTAAACGTGAACTGAAAGTCTTAAACAGAGAGCCCAAATACAATTTTATATAACTTTTTTGTATTTCTTTGTATAGCACCTTTAACTTACATTAACTTGGGTGTATAATTCTGTTTACTTAAACAACTATTATCTAGTATCTATCTAGTAAGTGCCAGGCATGTGGGAAACAGAAACTATAGTCCTTACCCGCGAGAAACTTCACTCTACTAAAGGAGAAATACAAAAGTCAGTTACCTATAGTCTGATATGCTGAGTGCTATCCTCTAAATTTATATAAAGGGCTTTAGGAGATTTGGGATGACTACTAAGCTGGATTAATAGAAGGAGCAGGAATAAGCCATGCTATTTATTAAGTTGTTGAATTTACTAACCGACTTCTGCCAAAACTTAGAAGGGGAAAGCAAATGAAACAAATGTCATCAAAGTGGGAAAGAATAATAATTAAGCTCTCCACAACCAAGAACTTTTTTCAAGGAGAAGGTACTCTGATGTTCAATAATATCAGAGTTAGTGCCCCAAAAGTAATCTTTTTTATGGTTGTTCAAGGGCTTACTCTCAATTTTGCGTAAATTGAAAAGTGCACCAGACCAGGAGGTGAGACTCCTTCTCCTGGGTTTGGATAATGCTGGCAAGACTACCCTTCTGAAGCAGCTTGCATCTGAGGACATCAGCCACATCACACCTACACAGGTGAGCACTGCGTTGGCCCCAGATATTTGTGGGACACACGGAGGATGATAATATGATAATAGCAGTATGAAAGACAAAATGGGAAATATCGTTTTGTCCATTTCTAAGTTTTGTTACTGAGAGAAGTATATACTGTATAAAATAATCTTAAGGTTTCAAAAATATATCGAGACTCCATTCATATGAGATACTTAGTCAAATACATAGAGACAGAAAGTAGAATAATGGTTACCAGAGGCTGGAAAGAGAGGAAGAAATTGGGAATTATTGTTTAATGGGCACAGAGAGTCAGTGTTGCAAGATGAAGAAAGTTCTGTGGACAGATGGTGGTGATGGTCGCACAACAATGCAAATGTACTTAATGCCATTCAACTGTACACTTAAAAATGTAATGGTACATTTTCTTTTATGTATATTTTATAATCTATAATAATAAAAGCGCAATATGCTAATTAGACCGGACATTCTTCCAGACGTCCCTCTGGACAAAGCCAGGGCTGCGAGGGAAGCCCAGGTCCTGAGTGCCTGCTGGCGGCCAGAGGGAAGTCCGGGTCCGGGTATCAGAGAGAAGCCAGTGCCGGCAGCCGGGGGAAGGAAGGCCACTCTTGCACGAATTTCGTGCATCAGGCCTCTAGCTTGTAAATAAATAATATAAATATATATGTATACATATGTCAGGACACAATCAAGTCCCTCAGATCTAAGTGATTCCTTTAAAAAATAGCTTTATCTTCTCTGATTATGAAATTAATTCATATAGAAAATATAGAGAAAGTATAAAGAAGAGAGTACTGTGTGAAAACCCACTGTTAATATTTTAGTGTGTATTTTTCAGACTTAATGAACACAAATATATATTAATTTTTTTAAATTACCTATATTTTTAATCCAGTCTCATCGACCCGCCTCTTTCCTAAGGCTTAGCAAGTAAAGCACAAAGGATAAGACAGTGGTGGTGCTCACTGTATGGCAGTTGAAAAACAAGTCCTGGTTGGAAGAACTCCAGTTCGCGTCTTTAGACCTCCTTTCCTGTTGGAAATTCCGAGAAAGCTCGACCTTTGGCCAAGCCTTTGGGTTTCCTAACTAGGAACAGCCCTATTAGTCTCAGCCACTTTAAAGTGCTTGAGCATTAACATTCAGCAAAACCGGGTTGATTTAGCATTTTCTGTCGCCATACTATATACTAAGAGCTTGGTGTCAGGTTTGAATAGCTGTGCTGGTGTGTGTATTTCACAGCCTAAGAATATTACTGATTCAAAACACTTTGCAGGAAAGTCATTTCAACTCTTACCAAATGAGCAATTTTACAGCTTCTGACAAATTTAACGTGTAGTCGAAGAAGGAGCATATTACAGTAGTATAGCCTAGAAAGGCTGAAAACATTAGTTGTATGAGGATTTCAGCCAGAAAAAGAAGTGCTAGATTTTGGGGTGTTTTGGGGAGGGGGAGGCTTGTTTGATTTGTGATAGGCTGTATTTCTCAAGAACATGCTGCGACCATGGAAATGAACTCAAAGTATGGACCCAAAGTTCCAATTCTAACTTTCAGGCTTTGTTTGATGTGTTGTAGATGACTCTTATTCTACAGGGTAGGGCAAAAGTAGGTTTACAGTTGTTTGTATGGAAAATAATACAATAATTAATAAATAACACAAGAATAAACTCTATTTCGTGTACTAATAACTATAAACCTACTTTTGCCACATCATGTATTATGTCGTTTTCATATTCTTTAAAAACAAACTTTTATTGTATTTTTGTTTTTATATTTAAAAAAGCAATAGATAGTCATTATAGTAAATTTAGAAAGTATACATAAGTAAAATTGAGAAACTAAAAATCACCTATAATGTCCATTCATACATAACCACTGTTAACACTTAGTGATATATGCATTCAGTTTTTTTCTATGTATATATATATGATGGGTATATTTAAAATAAATAAAAAAGGCTTACAGAGAATAGGCTGTTTTGTATCATCTTTTTCACTCAATACTGTATGTAACATCTTTCTGTGTTGTTATAAATATGAATATAATATACATCTCATTATTTCCTTAGAATAATTTCTTAGTAGATTTATTAGGTCTGATGACAATAGAATTTTAAGACAGTTGATACATATGGTTGAATTCCAGGATTTACTCTTATTTATTTCCTGCTTCATTTTAGAAGGATTTTATGTTACTGCATTTGACATGTAATATTGTAGTTATGTATACAATTTCTAAGCTCACAAAAGTGGTTTTGTCAATGAGTCAGAATGAAGCAGCCTTTTACAATAATCTTAAGTCACATCCCTTTAGAGTTCTTAAACTTCATATTTATTCAGTCATTGGCATTTTAGAGGAGCTGCAATCAGCATCATCCCCAGTTATTCTCTAGTGATGATTTATCCTCAGGAGAAATTGGGCAGCAGTGTTCCTGTACCATTGCACTGTGCCTGTCTTTCTGGGCTAGGCAGTAGTGTTGGTAAGCTGCCAGATGAGGCAAATGTTTATGGAGGCATCCCCAGATGCGCTTAACTCCAGTTATTCTGGATGAAATGTCATTTCTGGGGTAGCACACTGTTGATTAGATTTTTCAGAGCCTGATTTCACTAAATCATTTTTGCAAGAAGATATTTTTTTTATTCTTGCTCATGAAATGCCTTCTCTCCAAACCCCAAAGTTCTTGTTAATTTGTTTCTCTGCACACTACCTCCCAGCTCACAATTCTGCCTGCCTCTGATTTGCTCACCTTCCCCAAAGTTGTACCTTGAGTACCTGTCCTGAAAATGAATGCTCTCTTTTCAGGTTCATTAGAGATACCTAATAAAGAACAGTTTCAAATACCTGCTTGCTTGTTTGTTTTCATCACTACTAAAATTGAGGGCTCTACTTAGTTTAAACATGCTGTTCCAGCAGGCCCTACCTTTCTCATAATCCAGTTATTAACCAGCCTCCCCCATAGTTTCTGAGTTCAGCTCCTTCCTTTTCCTGAGTAATCTATATGAGAAAATTTCTTTCATTTTGAACTACTCCTGAAGAATGCAATCTTCCAGATTTTAGCTTTTGTCTTTTTAAATGTAGCATTTGTTCTGTTCTGTTGAGTTGTCAGATTCAGCTTCAGGGGGTTTTTGTTAGTTAAAAGTGATGTCCTGTTAAATGTTACCATCCTGAGGACTCCTCAGGGGTGTGGCCTGTGTTATCAGAGCTACTGTCATACCAAGTTCTCCTCAGTGGTTGTGTGTGTGTACTCATGATAGGAAGCACATATGTTAGCCATGACATTCATAACACTGACTCCACAACCTGAATGAAGTAAGCATGTATACATACATTTCTCCGTTCCCTACCGTAGCAAACTGTTTTCAGTATTATCAATGTCACCTCTGGCAGAGTACCTCAGAATTAGGAAATAACATAGCTGTCCAATGTAACTTTGTCAGAATTATGATCTCAAAGCTTAAAAAAAACTTGTGTTTACCTTTCTTTGTTGCAGGGTTTTAACATCAAAAGTGTACAATCACAAGGTTTTAAACTGAATGTGTGGGACATTGGTGGACAAAGGAAAATCAGGCCATACTGGAGGAATTACTTTGAAAACACTGATATTCTTGTAAGTACTCTTTCTGATGTGTTAATTCATAGGAACATTAACTCTATAAGGTTCTGTCTTGCCAATAATTCCATTGCCATAACATTAATCACTCAATTTAGGGCTAGCAGAAGGCTCCACACTGTAAGAGAGAAACATCTTTGTATAACTTGTATAAGATGTTTTGCTGTCGCTCAGTAACAATGTTATACCCACACCCACCTTGGCAAATAAAGTGTTTATTTATTACCATAGTGATTCGAACAGCAGTAGGGAAGTCAGAAGATTGTGCCGCTAACTCTATCATCCAAGGATATCAACAAATCAAGTGTGTCCCAAACTGAGCAATCAAGATAGTGAGAGTCCTGGAAACAATGATGTGTAAGGAATGGTTGAAAGACCTGACAATGTCCTTCCTGGAAAAGAAAACACTTGGAACTGTCTTCAATTACTTTAAAAACTATCTTAAATCAAACATTAGCCTCATTGTGAATATTTCTAAAGGACCAGACAAGGAGCAGTTTGGCGAGTATGAGATGGTAGAGTTTAACTCAGAATAAGGAAGACGTTTCCTATAGTTGTAACTGCCCAGAATTAAAGAAGCTGCCTCAGCATTGGGAATTCCCTGGCTCAGGTGCCTTTGTTCAGGCAGAGGCTGGGATGTTAGTTCCCAGCTCTCTGTCACATTCTCTAGGACTACTGTGTGTCTCCTGGATTAAGGTACTTGGAGAGAAATGCTCAAGTCAGAGCAGTTCATAAGGACATGAATGACTCTAAGGTTCCGTACGGAGGTCTCAGAAACTTTCCAGCCCTCAGGTCAGGGAATTTTAAATCATAAGCTCTAACACTTTGAGAGTCGACTGCAAGGTAGTGATAATCTGACTCTGGATCCCACACTTCCCATTTGCTTAGAGTGCCTGGGAAGTATAGAACTAGCCAGCAAAATCAGCTTGCAGCAACCCTGCAGTTGCTTTCACCAGCTACATTACATTGCCAGCACCAGACACTATTTTGGATTCAGTGTCAACATTCCATTATTTTCCAGTGCCATTTGGGATTAAACAACTTTTGGGGAGCAGGTGGGTCCCCAGGGTTAAATTCTAAGGCCTGGTGACTCTTAGTTCTGTCTGATAGTTTTGTAGCAGCTTGCCGTAGCAGTGGTTGATGGATTATATTTGTATTTAATAGTTTTCCATTGTTGGTTAAAAAGACCTATTACACTAGACTCCACAACAGTATTGAGGCTTGACACATTTAGTTGCCTGGTTAACACTTTTCAATTATCTCTAGAGTGCCATAATAAATTTTTGCTTTAGAGTGGGTGTCGACAAACTGATCCAGTCTGCCTCCTGCTATACTATAGCCTATGAGCTAAGAATAGTTTTTATACAGTATTTTTAAATGGTTGAAAATTTTTCAAAAGAAGAATAAGATTTCCTCACATGAAAACGAAGTGAAATTCCAATTTCCGTGTCCAGAAAGTTCTGTTGTGACACAGCCACGTCCACTTGTTTGCATACAGGGTGGGCAAAAGTAGGTTTATAATTGTGAATATGCGAAACACAGTTTATTCCTTTATTATTATTTACTAATTATTGTATTTATTTGATTACAACTGTAAACCTACGTTTGCACACCCTATATTTTCTATGATAGCTTTCACACTATAACAGCAAAATCCAATAGTTGTGAAAAAGATTGTGTGGGCCACAAAACCGAAATTATTTACTACCTGACCCCTTACAGAAAAAGATTTCTTTAGATCATTAAGTGGTTCTCTAGGGGTTTGAAAGGGTCAGGGCAACTCCTAAAAGTGCCAAAGATATTCTCAGGGAAGATGACACTGAGAACATTTTACTTCAGCTTTATTAATTGTGGGGAAGTGACTAGTCAATAAAACCTAAAGTATGATAGGAAGGAGGGAGAGGCTGTCTTCCATTTCTTTTAGGCCAGGAAATAGCAGCCGTTTGATAGATAAAAATACATCTTTTTTTTTTCAAGGTGTGTTCATATTATTACTAAACTCTATTTACTCATTGTTAACAGTTTTGTGTTTAAATGCAGCATAATTTAAATAAAGCAACTGTGTCATCATTTCCATAACCAATGTGTAGGACTTAAGTGAGATCTCAAACAACTGTCTCATGTATTATTTCCGTAATGCCACTCACCCCCGAGTCACCTGGGTATCGATACTGCTGCAGCACACATAATTGAAAACCACAAGTTACCCAGAAACCTTATTTGTTGTTTTCAACCTCCTTTTAGACTTTTGCTCAAGCCGTCAATAAAAAGCCACACATTTTAGTATCATCTCTTCTTGGCTCCCTACCCCTCTAGTGGAGAAATACTTGGGAGCAATAAAATGACCAAAAGGTGGCAGCAGGACCAGAAGCAAAAGGAGAAACAAAGAACCCTCCATTCACATGCTGGATAGTCAGTCTGGATAGTCCAGAGTAGGCTGTACTTCCATCAGAAAAACAAACAAAAACCTCTTTCGTCTTCCTTCCACAACCAAATAGTCATTTCAAAGCAGTTGCCAAGGAAGATGTGAATTGGCTTTGCTTAAAGCATCATTCTGAGTGCTGTGCATAACTATATTTTAGAATAGATTTATGAAACTTGATTTTTGAGGTTCCATAATGTTTTAAGGTCAGAAGCATTATAAATGTTTTAACTTTATCTGATACTTTCTGAGTATTTTGATTATTAATTAATTTTTGGATTAAAAATTTTTACAACTAGATTAACAAATATATATATATATTTAAGGCAAGAGGCTCTCCTTACCTTTATCTCTATTGACCAGAAGAAAATAGATACTGGGCAGCACTGGGGTGACAAGCAACCAAGAGAAGCATATACCACTGCAGAAAAACAAATTGATGTATTACTAAATTAGTTGTTTTAGAGACTTCTTCCTGGAATTATTGTGTAGTAGTTGTCAAATTTTATAAAAATTATGCTAAATGATAAGGAGAATTAGGCTAAATGTATAGTTTAGGAAAACCCTCCTTTAATTATACTGAATCTTTTAATGGAGGCAATAAATAGCAAGTAATTTGGCAAGTAATTATAAGTAAAAGTTAAAACTTTCTTCTCATTGATCTTCAGCCTCTGGATTCTCTGGTATCAATCTCTTGTCATTAAAACTCTTTCCATTCCTTATCCTCTCCCGACTATTTTTCATAATAACAAACATCAATTTCCTAACTTTATATTTGTGTTTTCAGCTTTGTCTCAGCCTCCTCTTTTCTTCCCTTGTTACTCACGCCTTTGCTCCCAGGCCCATTTTTTCTTACTTTGAAATTCCTTTCTTGCCCAGTGGCCTGCACACAGCCTTCAGAAAGCCCTCTAAGTCCAAAACACCCTCCCCGTGATCACTTGACCCTCTCCCCTCCCTCACATCTTGAACTATTGCCTGAGTGAAGATAATCTTAATCCACTGTTGACTCCCAAATAATTCTTATTAGGTCTTTTATATTGAGGTTCGCCCTCCCACTACATTCCTTCGTTCTATATGTACATTTACACGACATCTGCTACCTTAAAAATGAGAGCCTCACTGGTGGAAAACAGTATGGAACTTTGGGTGTTTGTGGTGTGCAGAGCCCATTAATGCATGTATTCACACTGAGTCAAGAGTAATATTAACTACAACAACAATAATAAGGCTGAAAAGAAAATACTGAGACAACATCCTTCCTCCTTTTATGATTCCCCTGAAAGAAACACAGGTGGAAACACAGGGTATTCTTCAGAGGAAAGCCCAAAGCCATTCTCAATGTTCCTGGTATATTTAGCATTAGTGATTCTAAATGAGAGTGCATTAAACTTATGGAATTTTAATTTTTTTCTTTCAAAAGAGAGCAAATTTTCAAGTAGCACAAAATTTAACCTACATACAGAAATGCCTACGTATATTGTAGTATATTAGTTTATGTAATTTAAGGCATGTAAAGGTGAGAGTTGTTTTGTGTTGTTGTTTCTAAATGAATACAGCAGGCCCTCAAATAAGGTCATTTTGTTCAACATTGTTTCATTATAACATGGATGAGAAGCTGTAGGAACTTAACTCTTGTTTATGTCAATTAGCCTGTGGTAAAGTTGTTTTCATTATATGTAGTTTTGCTTAAAGTTGCAAAACCTATTGATGACATTGAGGATTTACTGTATGCTCTTTTAAAAGTCTGTTTTCATTGTACCATTAGTTTAATAACAGTTCTAAATTCTTTAAAAGAAGTTAGAAAATCTGATAATTTTTAAGATTAGCAACTGGGAAAACATTTAATATACCATTTAATTGTTTTAAAGGACTATAAAATTATATCTAATTTTATTTTTAAACTTTCATATGAAGAAGAATTAAGAGAACATTCATACGAAATTAAAATAACATATTTGGGTTCTGTAACTATAGGCAATTTTCTTTTTTGGTCTTCCCTTATTTTCTTTATTGTTATAGGGTGTTATTTATGCAATAAATAAAATTCAGTGATGGGAGAGAAAGCTTGAGATTTTTAATTTATGGTGAATCTCAAGACTTCTCTTACTCTGGAAAAGGCTATGCCCTTGCTATTTGCTTATAGCCTCCTAGCAGCCTTGGAGGTTATAAGCAAGGTAGGAATGGGATGGAGATCACTGGGTTTCCTGCTTCAGTACATGAAGTCAGCATATAGTTAACACTGCAAATGATACTTTCAGCGTGATGATGTTCAGAGACTAGGATTTGTAGATGTCTCAAAACATCATCCCTCCCAGACAACTTGAGATGCAGTGTTAGCAGAGTGCTTAAGGTATGCTTGAGTTTGAATCCCAATTTTGTCAAGCACTTGATGTAACTTGAGCAAGTTACTTAACTTCTTTGGGATTATGTTTATCTATCTAATAAAAGCCTAAGCGACTGTTATGGCGGAACAACCAGAACGACCGGTCACTATGATGCGCACTGACCACCAGGGGGCAGACGCTCAACGCAGGAGCTTCCCCTGGTGGTCAGTGCGCTCCCAATGGGGGAGCGCAGCTCAGCCAGAAGCCAGGCTCACAGCTGGTGAGCGTAGCGGCGTTGGCAGGAGCCTCTCCTGCCTCCGCAGCAGTGCTAAGGAGCAGCAAGCTGAGCAGTAAGAAGCAAGCAGGCAGGTAGTAAGGAGTGAGGCATCCCAGATTATGAGAGGAACATCCGACTGCCGGCTTAGGCCGAATCCCCAGGATTGGGCCTAAACTGGAAGTCGGACATCCCCCGGGGGGTCCCAGACTGTGAGGGCGCAGGCCAGGCTGAGGGGACCCCCCCCCAGTGCACGAATTTCATGCACCAGGCCTCTAGTTTATGTATAAAATGAGAAGTAGTGCAATCTTTCTCATAGAGTTGTAACAAGGATTAATATGGTAAATCTAGCAAGAATGTTTAGTGAATGCACAGTAAATGTAGCTATTTTCATCCTGCATAGCTCTACTGACTTTTTACTTTGGAGCTTTGCTAGAGGTATTTTGGGGGCACCCTCCATTTAATTAATTAGTTAGTTAGTTTGCTTGTTTCTTTGTTTTGCATCCATAGATGAGGTAATAGTTACCAGCTCAATTTCTATATGCTATACTAATGTGAAATTGGCTGACAGGAACACCTGTTCTTTCCATAAAGGTGCCCTATATTTTACATATCTGCTATTGAGATAACCTCTTCTTTTACTTTACAGATATATGTAATTGACAGTGCAGACAGAAAAAGATTTGAAGAGACGGGCCAGGTAAATAATTCTTCTGTTGATCTATTTCCCAAATAACTGGGTATTCATTAATCTGCCTTGTAAATGTATGACAGTGAGAGAGATTTTTTTTGTTTAACCTTTGCAGTTTAAACAAGACAGTCACTCTGGCAAGCAGGCAAAAATACCAGTTGGCTAAAAAGAAATTAGTTCAGAATCCTTTAAACAATTTTTTTTGATTAAAGCCTTTTAGTTTAAATCAAATTGAATAAACAAGTTATAAGAAAATGGAATTTACCAGCATGCCCAAAAGCTCTTCAGGTTTCTTCTCATTCCACATAGAAATGAACCCAGAAGAACAATTCCCTTATTATATCTGTGTACATTTTTCAATATCAACTTAAATTGATCCAAGGGCAACTAACAAATTCAAAGGGATGGAAGAAATGTGTAACCCAAGACGAAGCTGCTCTTGTTTCCAAGCCAAAAGATAGGTATCTTTGAACCCCAAAATGCCTTCAAATGCAGACTACATGTCAACATGATTACACAGTGCAATTTGTATACACAGTTTTAAACAGAGAAGCGGTGGGCACAGACCATTTTACTGAGTACACTGATAAGAAGCAAGGGGTAGAGTGGACCTCTTTGGAGAAGCATGATTACATTTTATTGTAGAGTCCTTGGCTTGTGTCCTAAACTACCACTGGTGGCCTTCCAAAGGTAGCCGTCCCCATGTTTATGTTCCTTTTTCCTGGAAATTAGTTTGAGAACTCTCCAGACTCTTGGAGATAACCCTTCTATACCTTGATGATTTCTGGATCATCACTTCATGTGAGCTTGAAGGTGAAGGGTGTCATATAACGATGACACCTCTTGAACCCTCCAGTTCTCTTTGGCAGCACAAGTGTCTTACATAGGGTTAAAACGTGGATTTAATGGGAGAGGTGGGTCCTCATATTTAGGTACGTACACACCCTCTCCTATACTTATTGCAGACAGAATCAACACAACAGGGTAGACCCCAACTGATAGCCTAAAAATCAGAGACCTTGCCAGATGGACTAATACAGTTATTTTAGGATATGGGTTTGATGAAGTGTAATGCATGGACATGTTTTGGAGGTAAAGATTGATGAAACAGAATTATAGTCTTTAAAGCAATTGTCATTTTCAACTTATCCTATATAATAAAAGGCTAATATGCAAATTGTCCCCTCGGGAGTTCAACCGCTCGCTATGACGTGCACTGACCACCAGGGGGCGGCGTGGAATGAAAGAAGGCCCTGGCCGGCAGCCAGAAGGCCTCGATTGGCCCTAATCACCGGCCTGGCCTAGGGACCCTACCCATGCACAAATTTTGTGCACCAGGCCTCTAGCATTTAAATAAATACACACACACACATACACACACACGCACATATACACTGAACGTTATTTGCAGATAACAGCCTTGGCTAAATTTTAAATTTCTAATCACAACTTGTGTTCTCCCTTGAACTGTGTTTCTCAAAGTATGATCTATAAATCCCTATAGCAGAACTACTAGAGGGGAGCTAGTTAAAATTCGGATTCCTAAATAAGTAAATAAATAAGATAAAATGTAGATTCCTGGGCTCTCGCTCAGACTTCCCAAAGTCAGCCTCTCTGGTAGGCCCAGCAGTCTGTCAGGGGAGTCTTTCACAGGCTCAAGTTTGAGAACCACTGCCCTTGAAAGTTGCTGGTTAATCAGCTTAACTGTTTTATTTTTTTCTAGCTAGAAGTGAATGGTTAAATATCATAGCTTTCATCCTTCCCTCCCCATCCATTCTCAAAATGATCCAGGAACTAGCTGAATTACTGGAGGAAGAAAAGCTAAGTTGTGTTCCAGTGCTCATCTTTGCTAATAAGCAGGATTTGCTCACGGCAGCCCCTGCCTCTGAAATTGCAGAAGGACTGAACCTGCACACCATCCGTGACCGAGTCTGGCAGATCCAGTCTTGCTCAGCTCTCACAGGAGAGGGCATTCAGGTGAGATTACCTGGAGGCTTGGTCACCTGGCAACATGACAGCCAACCAAGGTAGTCTGTCTCATTGGCTGGGCTGATCTAGATAGGAAAGATATGAAACAAATAGCCTTTAATTGGTAGATGAACAATCCAGGATGTGAAGGGCATGAAGAGATTAGTTCTTTTCTACTTAGCAGCCAATGTGACATCAATAACTTTTCTAGGAAAGACAAACCCACCCCACACAAGCAACAAACTACCCTATTAGGTAGGAGGTCAGAACAGAAGACTTAGAGCAGCGGTCACCCATTGGTGGTCCGTGAGGACCGAAAGGTTGGCGACCGCTGACGTAGAAGATGCTTTCTAACTCTAGGATTCTTTGATGATTTGGTTGGGGTTTTTGTGTTGTGTCTCATGTTGTGGCCAAGGTAACAGAGCCATCAACAATTATGCACACTGGTTATCCTGTAGAAGTGTTCTGTTTTGTTTTCTGTTGGCTGTCTTCACTGCCTTCAGGGTTGGTGTCTGTTTCCTGCTACTTCAGTTTGGTTTCCCACTGGTAGGCTTCTGCTCACAGAGGGCCTCGTGCTTTATACTGAGGCACTACATACCAGAAGAGCAGGCTCCCCTCACTTGATATTAACTGAGAGGCTATATCCTCAAAGAATGATGAAGAGGTTCAGCTCTGATGCTTCCTACCAAGCAGACGCAAACCAGGTGACACTTGGAGTCAGCACTCTAGGACTTCTTTATTCCAAAGCCCCAGCATGCCCACATGCCTCACTTTAGACATCTGGTGGACCTGCCGGGGAAGTGACACCATGAGGTGAGAATCGGGCAGTACTGCTCCGGGATGCTGTGGGAGATTAGCAACATCTAAAGCAGTGGTATCTTCCCTCGTTGCCATATGGCGTGTGTGTCTAATGGCATGACCAGTTTGCTTTTCTCTGAACTTGGTGTATTGGGGTATGAGCCTGCAACTTCTCAATCGTCCTGCAGCCTCTTTCCATTTCCTTTCTAATACTCTCCTTCTCTCTCTCCAAAGACATTTGACATTGGTTTGTCTTAAAACTGCCTGACTGCTTTTATTTCAAGAAAATAGTCACGTCCTAGAGTTATCTCACTTGTTCCATCTGTTTGTTGCTTGGTTTTTCTCTTTTTGTTATACAAACAACCAGGGCCTGTTTCTGTGCTTGGCCTTTAGATCTGAGAACAGACCAGTCAGCACAAGACAAGCACCCTCTCCTCTACAGTCCTTAATATCCACACCCTCTGTGTGTGTGTGTGTGTGTGTGTGTGTGTGTGTGTGTGTGTGTGTGTGTGGTGGGGGCTCTAAAATAGCCAGAGATGAGCTCAGCTACCTCCCCAAAATGGATGCTGTAGCTCTGTGAGTCTCTCTGTGAGGTTTTAGTTTAGGGAGGGGGGGATATTATGTCTTATTTCCTTCCTTCCTTCCTAGACTCTGGTTATAAAAGTAATATATTCTCATTATTAATCATATAAAAGTATATAAAATTTAAAACTGTAAAGTTTTTTCCTCTCCCCTAATCCCACTTGACAAAGGAACTATCATTAATAGTTTTATTCTTAAGTCTCCTCTTTAAAATTATAATCACATATGTGATTATAGATCTATTCAGTTTTGAATTAACTGCATTTTTCCAGCTTCATTTAGGCTGGTCCAACAAGTATACTACAACCCAAGATGTTATTTATTTATTTTTTTATTTTATTTGAGAGAGGAAGGAAGAGGGAGAGAGAGAAAAAAACATCAATGATGAGAGAGAATCATTGATTGGCTGCCTCCTGCACGCCCCCTACCGGGGAATCGAGCCTGCAACCTGGGCATGTGCCCTTGACCGGAATCGAATCCGGGACCCTTCAGTCTGCAGGCCAATGCTCTATCCACTAAGCCAAACCAGCTAGGGCCCCAGGATGTTTTTTAATAGGTAAACTCAAATCCTTTTATTTAGCTTCTCACTTAAAAAAAAAAAAAATCAAGTTTAGCCTAAGGTATTTCCCTTGATTGTGCATAAGATGGCCTTCATGAGGCCTAGAGTGATTTGGGTTTGGATGAAGCCTTCTTGTGTTTATACAAACCACTTCAGCAAGAGAACTCTGCCTGTCTAAATGGCCTCAAACACAAATATAGAGAGAACATCTCAAGGTCGGGGGCTCTAAAGGTGGGACTAGAGAAAATAAACACATTTTGTGTGCCTACTGCTAAGAAAGTGGCAGCCCGTAATCTTTTTTCACTTGGTCAGAGTGTTGAAAGGAAGAAAAAGCAAAGCCGGAATTAACAGTAAGGTCCTTGTTTCTTCAGCCAGCCTTAAGCAGGGACTAGAGTTATCTAAAATCAGCATTTTGAGTAATGGCATTCAAGTCAAGGGTGCTTCCTCAGAGCCTGGAGATTGGGAGGGAGCTCTAGTCATTGTCCTCCCAGCCCCCACCCACCACACCCCAACCTGTCAGGGGCGGTTACAGGGATAGAGCTCTTGTTCTCGGCTGTGTAACCACCATAGAAGTGGCGTTCCCTTTAAGTCACAGGATCTTTAGACCAAAAAAGCAGCAGTGAGCTATCAGACAGAGTCGGGGAAGGCTTTAAAATCAGTCAGTTTAAATCAAGTGAGACAACCATGTATGGTTTGTTTTTGTTAAAGTTCTTCTTACATCAAAGACCTTCAGCAACCAGATTCACAGGAAATTATGTCAAGAAAAATCTAACAAAGAACTGTGAGCATATATATATATATATAGATTTTATATGGAGGAGAAATAGTTTGAAGGTCACTTAATTAGTTTAGTAGATAGTACCATGGTGTATAGAATTGGGTAGTTAAGACTGGGATTTCAAGGTTAATGAGATTAGATTATGGTTAATAGAATGATATAAATTTAGAGAGTTTAACCATTATTTGAAATGAGTTATTTAATAAAAATGTTAATTAAGAAGGGAATCTGCTGTCTATTGTCCTTTAATGGTAACCTTTGGGGACTGCAGAAAGGTTGTGGAGTCTTCTGTGGAAGCATTTCATTGTGAGGCACCCACTGGCCATGTCCCTCCCCCAGGTAACGCCTGTGACCTAAGTTCTTGTCCACTCAGCCAGTGTCATGGTTTTTACTTTAAAGAGTCACTCAGGAGGAATTGCTTTCCTGCGTTGCCTAATGCAAGTGCAGGCCTTTAATGATTCTTATTTACTAAGGTTTCAGTATTCCTAAAAAAGGAAAGACCTCACTAGAAAAATGTCCATAAGATCACTTTCAGACATGGATACTGTGTAGTAATTACTAAAATTCCCTAAATTCTTATTTCATCTTCCCTCCTTCCTCCTGTCCTGCTGCCCCATGAGAGCTGGTCAATAATGGGCAGAGCTACTAAAATGATCAGACATTCAAATAACATCTGGCACCATAGCTCTAAAGACCCTAAAAGGAAAAATGTACAAAGGTTAAAAAACCAAACAAAAAAACCTGGATTTTTACTGATAAAATAACACCGTCGAGTGAGCGAGCCAGGAGAACAACCACAGATCCACTAGATGGTAAGCTACACCTTCTGGACTCATCGGGCAGGTGTATCACTTCTTAGCCGAGCAGCTTAAACACATGATTTAAGGTTATGGAAGTGAGTGATTCCTGGGATGGATTTCAGATTCTTGTTCTACCTGATGTTCTGATGACAAATATGTGCAGTCTTGACAAGGACAGGCAATCCCATATGTTGTTCAGCCGCCCCTGTCCTGGGTGTGGAGATGGACTTCTGAGGCTTCAGGAGAGTTCAGAACAGGTCTTTCTTAGCCTGATGGATGGTGACCAGGAGGCCAGCCCATGGTGTAATTAAAGCAGGTTTTCATGAGAAACGTCCAGAGGAGAGCATAGGTAAAGGGCACTAGCAGCTGAACGAGAACATCAATCTTGGAAACCCTGCCTGCTGAGGGGCCCAGAGTCCAGAGGAGCGATCAGAAGAGACCCAGTTATGTCACGTAGATGAAGGCAGAAAGGGGAGAAACTGAACAATGTCTGGGAGGGGAAGCCTGCGGCCCCTGAGCCAGGCTGCCTCACACCTGGAGGCAGTCCCCTCTGCGCCCTGGGCTGGGCCATGTTGCTAGGGCCTCTCCTCGTGTAGGACATCGAGCCCTGGGACTCCTTTTCCCTGGGTGTCTAGAAACAGTGAACCAAGGACTTGGCTTAGAGCCAGAGAAAGGTAGCGAGAAAGCAACCTCTTCCACCTACACATCTGAATTTAACCCAGACCACCGCGCTGTCCTTTACTGTTGCAGTGTCAGGTGTTTGAAGACATTTTCTCTCTAAAACATCGTGTGTGTGTATGTGTGTGTGTGTGTGTGTGTGTGTGTGTGTGTGTGTGTGTGTGTGTGTGTGTGTGTGTGTGTGTGTGTGTGTGTGTGTGTGTGTGTGTGTGTGTGTGTGTGTGTGTGTGTGTGTGTGTGTGATTAAAATTGTACTGGAAGAGAATTTCCTTTCAGTGCAGAGATCAGCAGTTTCAAGCTGGTCTCTAGCCTTCGTCATAACAGAGACCTGCCTCCACCATAGCTGAGCAGAAAGTTCTCTTGGGTATTCCTCTCCATGCCCCCACCTCATGCTCACATTTTCTTTTCACATCTCTCCCACGTTCCCCGTCTTCCTTCCTTCTCTAAACAGGAGTAATGGTCCGGCTTATTGTCTCACCTAGAAAGGACCACTAGCAGTCGGAGCCCTGGTGTGTGAGCTGTACACCAGAGTGCACCTCCCATGTGAACATTACACATTTCCTAGCCCAGCTCCTTGTTTTTATTCCCTTTTTCCTTGGTCTAGGGGGCTTTTCCCTTAATGTACCAATAGAATTTGGTATTTTTAAATACGACATTTACCCTTCTTTCAAGGCCTGGCATCAGTTATTTTTTACTCCAAGTGTACATGGAACTGCTTATCTGCAAGTCAGACCTCAGGTTTATTTTTAAAATTTCAAACCTCTCTTTAGACCAAGAAAGCAAGCTCAGGACATCCGATTTTGCTACCTCTCTGGTGCAGTGCCCTTTGTCACCAGAAAAAATATTAATAGCAAGCAATATTTTATGTATGCAGCATCCAGCTGCTCCTTGACCCTGGGGGCCTGGTGACACAATGGGATAGGCTGCATTGCTCAGCGAGGGCCTGAGCTCCTCCTCCTCTTAAAGCAATTACTGATGTGGCATGTAGTCCTCATGGCATAAAAAACCAGGCCCACCCAACCATGGCGGCCACTGCTTCCTTCCAACCATTGAGCAGTGATGGATGCCTTGTAGGGTGATCAAATTAAAGGGAGCATTGCAGCCAGAGTCCACCCTTCCATAGAAAGAGGCATCATGCCTTTAATGCTGGACCACTGAGATCTGTGATGAGTAGGTTTCCACCCCTGTGGTTAGGGCAGCCTTATATTTTCCCCAATGGTCATATTAGGGGATAATCTCATGACATAGCAAAATTTATTTCCTCTCCACAAGGCCAAACAAAGCTCAGTATTTGAGGTTCAGTGCCTCACTTTAGTCTCTATTATTGAATTAAAGCTAATCAATTTAAATTCAGTTTCAGCAAGATTGGCCAGAAGGAGGTGTGGTAGAGGAAGGAAGGGGAGGACTACTCATGCCATAATATTGTCATCCCCGTGATGAAGATCAAATGTGCAGAAATTTGGTCAAACCAGTTTTTAACAATAAAGGTTCAACCATTAAACAAACTTATGAGTTCATTTCCTTCTTTGGAAGCAGAGCAGTAACCTACTTCAAGTAACTGATCACTTTTTCTCAGTCGTCTGTTTTGAAAAAAAACACAAAGCTTTACCAAATTAAGGCAAGAGTGATGTGGAGCACTAATTTAAACTTGAGAAGCAGAAGGTTCTGCTTCTTGCTATGATGTTGTCTTTAAATGTTAATATTTCCATTGAAGGTGGTGGTCTTGGCGGAGAGTTACTATGCTAGGATGTGCAGCAAGGTAAACATGCAGCTTCCACACAGAGATACCGGGCAGCCCAGGAATCCTGAGAGCTGAGTGGCCAAAACAGCCTCTGGCATCGTCAGAGCTGCAGCCAAGCTCTGCAGGAACCTGGCCTGGGCTACCCCAGGCTCATGCCCCTTTAGTTGGAGGTCCTAAGGAAGAAATAACTAGCATCGCTCTTTCCCAGCTTTAGGGTGGTTCCCAGCTTCTCCATAAGCTTGAGGCAGAGCTCCTCCCTCCAGCACTTGCCCGCACGCAGTGAGAACCGGTAAATGGTTAGAGTGTGGGTGCTGGAGCTAGAGAGCGGGTTCCCGGCCCACCTCTGCCACACACTGTTTTGTGCTCCCATTTGTAATGTGGAAATTATAGTCCCTACTTCACAGGGTGTTACAAGGGTTAATTAAAAAGATATAAGTACTGTAGGCCAGACACCATGCTAGGTTCTGTAAACACAACCTCAAGCCAGTCTGACTTGGACCCTCCCCTCAAGGATCTTGGACAACATATTATCTTTCCTTTTCCGTGGGCAACTTGACACAGCTTGTCCTGATTTGAGTGGAGAGGTATTATCCCCATTGACTAGTGCCTCCCCAACAGCCCCTCACCTCCAGCTCTCTTTCTCCTCAGGTAATAACAGGAAAGGTACAACTCCCCAAACCCCAAACACTCCCGATCAGGGCAGAGCAGCCACAGGGCTTGGCCCCTTTTAAATCTCCCTGTGCTTCCCACACTCCAGACTGCTGGGGGCAACTGCAGAGGCTCAGGGACCAGCAGGATAGCTGGTGGGTACTGACCTCTGAGCGCCCTCTGTTGGCAGGACTGTGGCTGAAAGGGCTTTGCCACCGCTGACCTCACAGACATCTGGAGCACATGGCTCCCCAGCAGGGCTCCCGCATTTAAATCCCCTCTGCCTCCATAACAGATACCAAAAAGAAAGCTGCCCCTCACCCTCCACATTCTGCTTCGGGTTCCTGCAGCTGAGTAAATATTTTTTCTATCTCTTTGACTGTATTCATGTTTAGTTAGTTACATATAATAAAAAGAACAACCCCCCTGAAATCAGCCATAAAACAAGGGGGGAAGCCGGTATTCATATAGTGTGGGAACACTTGATTTCTCTGAGATGATTTGATAAAATACCGCAAGTCTCCATAGAGGAGAAAATATTGAGGTGCGTACCTTTGATAGTGTTTGTGCAGGTTTCTGAAGATGGAAAGTGCTACATAAGTGCTGAGCTATTCAGCTTGGGAAGCAAAGAGAAGATGGTTATCTTATTCATCCCTCTTTTATTTGTAAAATCTTTTCTGTCTCCTGGCAGGTGATCATTTTTTTCCTGGAAACCAATTAGCTACTAAAATTAAACATGCTTCTCTTTAAATTAATCCTTTTCATAAAATGGTCTTAAAATTGGCCTCAGCTTTTGAAGTCGGTAGCTGACCCAGTTGTAATTGGAGATGTATTTGGAGGCCACCTTTCTCCCACCTTGGCATCCCGCCTCCCTTGTCCCCACTGCTGCCAGGTGCTGTCCACCTTCAGGCTTTCGGCTGAGGCCAGCCTCATCTTGGCAGATGCCCTAAGGTCTGCTCTGGAACAGCCATCAGATTATCTGGTTCTCCTACCCAGGCATTCTGATGGCAACTGGCAGAGTTTTAATCACTGTAAATTCAGGTGATGGTCAGATTAGCCAGGAGATAGGGTGCCTGCTGGTTGTTTTGCAGTGATGTATTGTTTATGGGATTAATGCTCCGAATGCCCAAAGGTGTCAGCTGATATTTATTACTTTAAGCTGGCTCAGCTGTTCAGGTTCAACCACTAGCGCCGTGGTCACAGGAAATGCAGGGCTCTGCGTGTCATGTATGCCCTGAGATGTGCACATGTGACTGGGACCTCAGCAAGCATGTATTGCAGACTCGGGGGGAGTGGGGGGAGGGGATTTGTGCAGGATCCTGCTTTGATTTTGTTCTGAGCTTCCAAAGGAACTCTGCACACCCCTGAAGGTCGGAGAGACTCTAGGGCAGTGATTCTCAACCTTGGCTGCACATTAGAATCACCTGGGAACCTTTTTAAACTCCTGATTTCTGGGCCTCATCCTCCGGAAATTCTGTTTCTTTGTTATGGGGTGAGGCCACAACATTAGTAACAAAGAAACAGAATTTCCGGAGGATGAGGCCCAGAAATCAGGATTTTAAAAAGATTCCCAGGTGATTCTAATGTGCAGCCAAGGTTGAGAACCACTGCTCTAGGGGAAGGGAGAGTATTGAGGGGTGGCTCCAAAGTGGGTTGAAAAGGAGGTCATCTCTGGCAGGTCTGGCATCCAGGAGAAAGCATGCCACCTGCCAGGTGGCTGTAGGCATTGTGTGGTTTTTACCGCTGTCCCTCTCCAGCCTTCTAAGAGAGGACACTTTCAAGGTCACTGTGCCTTTAAGGGAACCTTCTCCCCAGTCCCTCAGCTTGGTGGTGCTTAAAGCTACAAGAATCAGGCCCGGACTCTCTAAACCTATCTGGAGAGCTGCAGGAAGAGAAATAAATGCACATTGCCCTAGTGTGTGTCTAGTAACACACACTGCATTTGGTTTGTTTTTCCAAAAAGAAATTTAATTTAACCCGTGTACACTGCCACACTGTAAACACACCGGGCACCAGAAGGGTGGCTTATTGAATGGAATGCCCTAGCAAAGGTCAGCTTTTAGAAAAAGCCAAAAAGGGCTGGAATCTTTCCTGATAGCGCCTCAATCAGGCCTTGGATCCAAGCAGATGTGTTTATTTTTTCAGAGGGAGTTCCTGAGAACCCATCTCAAGTTCAGACACTGGGCACTCCCACTCCTATCTCCCTCCTGTGCTCTCAGAGGCCTCCCCACGAGGTCACTATCGCTGGTCACCCAGGTGGGCCCCTGGGACAGACTCCCTGGAGCTAGTGGTAGGGGAGGGGAGGCCCACACCCCCACTCCCCCCCTCCTGGGCTTGCGTGTATAGTGTCTTTCTTATAACTAACACTGCCTTTCTCTGCCCATTTCCCTCAAAGGACGGCATGAACTGGGTCTGCAAAAATGTCATTGCAAAGAAGAAATAAAATCTAGACGAATGGAGATGCAGGAGCTTCGGGAGCTGAATTCTGTCCTGAAAAACACTAATTTGCTGCTTTCTGACCAAATGTTTTTCCATCTGTGTACAGCTACAGCTGTTTGAAGAGAGGGTACAACACAGTTTAAAAAGAATCCCTATTCCAGCAGTAGATTTAACTGATCTCTGAGGTTCAGTATCATTTTTCAAATAAAGGAATTATATTATTTCCTCTGCATAATTGAAATAGTATTAAATGTCTCAAAGCACATGATTAGAAAATGAGATCTTTTAAATGAGCAAGAGATTGCATTGCAGTTCAGACAATTCCAGTGGGCTTTTTTTTTTTTCTTCTTTCAAAAAAAAGAAAAGAGAAAGAGAAAGAAGCAGCTTATGCTGCGTTCATTTATTTACTGACCTGTCCCTTGTTCTCCCCATGGTTTTGGAAGCATGGACAGTGTTTGCTGGTGCTGGTCAGTGATTTTTACCATCACCAACTGAGCCAGGGCTGCATTCCGTCCGGAGGGAAGCTGCTGGGGGGAAGGGAGGAAGAGCAGATGATTAAACCATCTTGTCATGCAGGTAGGAGACTGTGTGTGTAATCCTCACCCTTTGGAGAGGAAAAAAAAAATCCTTTCTTGCAAACAAGTCACCACATAAACATGGCCCATCCCAACCCCCCAGCCAGCTATACCGGGAAGCAAATTCTTATGACTTTGGACTATAATGACATCTGGAATGTCAGGAGAGGTGGGAGGTTTAATTCCAGAAAAATTACAAGGTCCTTAGAAAGCCCTCACATGGAGGGCTCGGGCCAGCGTAAACAGGCTTTCTCCAGTTCAGTGGAGCAGGGAGCAGCCGACTGAGATTAGCTGGCTTCTGCGCGGCAGTCCTATAGAAGGGATTTCTAAAGCTCAAAGAATTCTGTGTTTAAATGATCACAATAGGCCGTTGCTATCAGATTTTTAAAATAAATGCAGCTTACCCATGAACCTGCTCCACTGAGAAAAGGCAGGCAGATCGATTTTTTCAAGATCAATTTTTACAATGCTGGCAACTTGGGGGTGTGGGAAGCTCATAGGCGGAGAGGGTTTGCTGCTGGGAAGAAGGTGTGTGATTGCAGGGGCCACTCCCAGGGAAGCCAGAGTCACCCCAGCTGCCCATCTCCCCTGCCTCTCTCCAGCAAAATGTGTCCTCTGTTGATTGATTGGAGAGGACTGGAAGGAGACTTCTCCCGCCCTGTGTTGCAAAAAGAGCTTGTTTTCCTGAGTCTTAAGAAATCCCTAGCTTCAAGCATGAAAGCTGGCCAGAGCATCACCCAGCTCCTGAATTGAACTCTGTTCTGGTGCCTGAGCCGAGGGGTTTTCAGAGAATGAATAAGAGACTGTCCAGTGGCTGGCTGGTGGGCCTCAGGAGGCCAGCTGCCTTCTCATCCCAGGAGGTGGCCCTTCCCAAACCCACTCAGGCCTGTGAGCAGAGGGGGGGGCCACTCCAGCTTTTCTGGACAAAGTTGTGCAGGTGAAGCTGAAGCATGTGCAGCCTCAACGGCGTGCTGGGCTGGAAGTCATTCCTGCCAACATGAAAAGCTGCGCCGGGGGTGCTGTGGGCAGACCTGTAAGGGCTTGTAAAACAAAAGGAGGTGAGGGTTTTCCAAACCACTGAGCTACCTGCTTCCTGCTACCTCCTCCTTGGCTTCCTTGTCTCCCCCAGGGCCTCTCCCACTTTGAACAAAGGAAAACAGAATCGCAAGAAACCAAAATCCCCCTGCCATCCAGCTGGAAATGTGGCTCTAGGGCTTGAAAATGGGTTTTCCCTCCAAATAGGGCACCAGGGATGCGAGCTGAAGGGCAGCGGCCTGCTTTGAGGTCTGTGATTTGGGAACAATGTGATAGGAACTTTGGCAGTGGATAGTCTGTAAAATACTTTGGTTCTTTTGCCACCAACTTAGGGAACTCTTTGCAAGAGTCCTCCCCAGGCCTGGGCCAGCAGGCAGAAGCCACTCCCCTCCTCTGATAACAGCCTCTGTGAACCTTCACATTTGCTTTTCAGCTAAAGACAGAGTGACATGGTAGATGTCACAAGCTTTCATCTTCCCTTTGAACCCTGCTGGACCCTCCTGGGGGCTCATGGGGTAGATGAGAGATGCCTGAAAAACGCAGACTTTAAAAGCTCCCATTTGTAAAAACAAAATACTCCTAAAGTCCCCTTTCCTCTCCCCACCCCACTCCCACCCCCGGGGCCATGACCAGAAGATAGAATTTGAAACTAGAAAGGGGATACCCGGTCTCCCATCCTCCCGCCCCCAGTGTGTCTGGGTGAGACTTGCTCTGTGCACCTCTGCATCTGAATGTGCGGGGGAGAGGGCTGGGGGGCACCACGGCCCGGGACGGGGGCCCCAGGATGTGTGCTCAGACCAGTTGTGAGAAAAACTCCCTTCCCCTCCTACTGACCTTCCCTGTGCAGCTCCTCCTGGCTGGATCCCCGAGCCCAGTGCAACACACCCTTTCCCCTTCACTCTCCCCTGGTTACTATGGAAACAAGGGTGTCATTGATGTGGGCTGAGCCGGGGAACATGTCGGGCGGGCGCAAAGCTGAAAGTCAGCGATTATGCCGGTGGGTACACATGTGCGGGGAGAAAGAAGTCCACAGGTCCCGAAACTGCTGGAAGGACACAGTCCTGCCCCCTCCCTCCCTCCTCTCCTCTCTATCCGGGCTTTTGACAAATTTCTTTATTCCCCTCTGGGCTAAAGCGGCGGCTATTTTTGTGTCACTCTGTGCCTCACCCTCACTGTGGGCCGCTCCTTATCCGGACCTGCCCTGGAGGGTGACACCATGTCAGCCTCTCCGGGGCTCGTCCCTTGATTCCCGTCAGAGTTTGCTTTGATTTCTCTTTCCTTCTCAGGGGCAAGTTCTTCCTTCCTTTTATTTTTAGCTCTGCACTCCATGTGGTTTCAGGGTTCAGTCTGATCCATCGAAAGTTTCTTTTTATATAGCCCCTTTTGAAAATGATAAAGAAATGGACGTGGTATTTGGTCATGTGGAAAACCCACTGTATAATTTAGATGTCTGTCAAAAATCCAACAAATAAAATTTAGCTGAAATGAAGGCCGCCTGGAATGTGTTGTGTTCTTTGCTGAAGCTCAGAGAGGGCCTGAAATCTGTTTGTTATTTCAGAGGTTAGCATTCCTCAAGGTGCTTTTTTTTTTTTCCAGAAGGATGTAATATTAACACCACCAATAACAAAAATAAAAATAACTGCTTAGTAAGCTCCTCCCACCTACCAGGCACTCTGCATACATCGCCGGGCAGCACTAGGCCTACTTTACAGTGGCGGAAACTGGGGCCCTTGCCTGGGTGAAGGGTTTTACCCAGGATCACAGAGCTGTTAGTGCAGGAGGGGCCTGGAACCCAGGTCTGAAGGCTACAGCAAGCTGCCACCTCTGGGAGCTAAAGACAGTAACAGCCCATTTCCCAGTAGCCTGAGCCCCTAGCCTTCCAAGCCCACACCATGGGTCTCCTCTGACCAGCACTGCTCCCTGGGCATTTCTGTCCCAGGTGTTGGGTAACTTCTGTCCTCACAGCACAACTGTTTGTTTGTTTGTTTGTTTGTTTATTTTAAAATATATTTTTATTGATTTCAGAGAGAAAGCAAGAGGGAGAGAGATAAAAACATCAATGATGAGAGAGGATCATTGATGGGCTGCCTCATGCATGCCCCAAAGTGGGGATCGAGCCCGCAGCGCACACGCCCTTACCGGGAATCAAACCCATGACCTCCTGGCTCATAGGTCGACACTCAACCACCAAGCCACACCAGCCAGGCCACAACCGTGTATTTCGTACCATCCTTTGCACAGACGGAAAAAGGGGTGAAGACATTAGGAAAGTTAGGGCTGACAAGGATGTTTGCAACTATCTGATCCTGGGTCTTCCTTTTCGAGAGAGTTCAGAGAGGGGGATAGACTTGCCCAAAGTCACACAGGAGGTGGCAGAGTGGGCACTGGCCCAGGGCTCTGCCCTCTAGAGCAGAGGAGCTTACCTTCCCCTTTGGCAGCCTCGCTTCCTCGGTCTGGAGACACCAGCATGGCTCTGGAAGGGCCCCCTTTAAAGGAAAACTGCTGGCAAAATAGAGGGGAGCTTGAGGCAGAAGGAGAGAGGTCTAGTGTTGCCAGATAAACGGCAGGACATTCGGTTAAATTTCAAATAAACAAGGAATCATTTTTAGTGTAAGTGTATCCCATGCAATATTTAGGACATACTTATAATACTAAAAAAAAGTCATTGTTTATCTGAAATTCAAATTTTCACTGGCCATCGCGGTTTTTGGTTTTTGTTATTTTGCTAAATCTAGTAACTCTATCCAGAATGCCTGGCTCTGGGACAATTTAAGTGTGTTCTCTGGAGTCATCTATAAATCAGCTCTGTGATCTTGGACAAGTTGGCTACTCTCTCGGAGTCTTGCCTCTTCCCCTGTGGAATGGGATTAAAATTATAGGGAGATTGAAAGGAGATAAAATGTCAATAAAATACCTAGACCTTGGGCAATAGTCAGCCTGCAGTAGGGACACTCTGTGCCTCCGTTTCTTATCTGTAAAGTGAGGTGATAGTCATCTGCCGCATGGCATTCTCTAGAGTCTAGAGGATTAGTGGAAGTTTGGATGTCCAGTGTGTAGGCGATGCCAAGTCATCGGTAACTATTATAACTGGGGGAAATTCTGAATCCAGGCCGTCCCAGACCCTCAAGACCTCTGCCCTGCCACCTGGCCCCTCCACTTGGCGAACTTTCCAGGCAACAAGCAGGCAGCCGGCAGCCTTCCTGGAGATGCTGGCAGCCCCCTCCTCACCGGGGCTCCCAGGGCCACCCCAGCCACACCTCCTGCAATTAGATTTGTAAGTGGGAACATGCTCTTGTCAGAGGCTTCTGATTGGCTCCGGGCAAAAACACAGTTTAGTGCTCAGTCAAGCTGCATTTTAGGGCCTCTGTCTCCCTCTCCCTCTTTTCCCCCCTTAATTGCAATCTGTTCAGTAATTTCCTTTTCCAACACTGCAGGAGCTGGGCAGGGAGGAGGGAAAGAGAGCTCCCACTCCCTGCAGTGGATCTGCTGGTCCAGCACTGTCAGGGGTGTGTGTGTGTGTGTGTGTGTGTGTCCACAACCAGCCACACACATGAGCATGTGGAGATCTGACCAACCCCCCAGGGTCAGTCAGACCAGGGCAGGTTGTTAAGGGGGCACCCACTTGTGGCAGGTACTTCACAGTTAGCATTTGATCCTTGCAACACTATTAACTGCAGGTAGTATCACCCACAGTTTGGAGCTAGGGCTCACCGAATTTGACTCACGTGCTCAAGATCACACAGGAAGAACAAGGCAGAGCCGGGATTTGAACCCAAGCCTGTTTGACTACGGGGTTCCAAGTTCATAAGATGGTTCCCTTTTCCCTTTAGGCTTCTAAGCCCAGAAAAGGGGCTAAGGAATCCTCCTGCACAAAGGGACATGGAGAGGTTTCTGTTCCCAGAGTGAATAGCAGCGTCCCAAGGACAAAAAGACTTCGCTACAGAAATGAAATATTCATGGCAGATCTGCAGCAGCTGAGTCAAGGAGGGGCAGGGTTTAAGGAGAACTTGCTTGCCTACCTGAAGCTGAAAGCTAGAAGGGTTGGGGGCAGGACTGCCACTAAGCTGAGCAAACTGCTCCTCCTGTTAGTCATCGACTGGTTTGATCCCTTGGCCCTACAAGGCAGCCATTCCTATTGCTGTTTCCCAGTTGAGGAAACCAAGGCCTTCAAAGGTTAAGTCACTTGCCTGGAACCACACAGCTAGGCAATGGCTTGGCTGGGATGCCTGCCCACTCGAAAGCCCGTTTTTCTCCAGGACGCCCTCTTGACTGAACGAAGGGCCATGACCAGCTGGGAGCGGGGCTCCAGGAAACAGGGAGGTGGGTGGGCCAGAGGCCTCTCTGTGCCACCCCCTCTTCAGGACCCACAAAACCCTTCCCCAGAGTCCCAGCGGTGACTGCTGCTCTGGAGGCCACCAGCAGAGGGGGCAGGGGGTCCCAGCCCCAACCTGACAACAAAGAGGCTGGATAGCTGTTGCTCTTTGGGCCCTGACCTAGCTCAGCTGCCTCCATGCTTGCCCAGGGCTCAGCAGCCCCCATCCAGCCCGACGCCCACTTAGACGACTGCAGGGGAAAGAGACGGGCCCACTGCAGACACACGCACGAGGCCACTGCCCACCCACAGTCTTCCTTTGCCTTGTTAATTCATGTTCCTGAGACTAGACAGGCCTGTCACCTGGGCCACCGCTGGCCCATATGGGAGAGGATGCGCACACCAGGGTGCAAGGCTTGGCATTAGCCGAGGGCCCCTCAGCGGCATGTCCTTGTGTAGGGCCAAAGCTGCACCGCCATACCTGGTGGCCCTAACCAGTACACCAACCAGTCTGGCTCTCAATACCTCCCCCCCTCCCCCGCAATTACCCAGTCCTCACTCCCACCTGGGTGACCTGCTCTGGGGAGTTGGAACCTAGGAGTCGCTGCCACGATGTCAGAATCACATACAATCTTGCTGGCACACCACCCCCTCGCCCTTGGAATCTGTCTGGGGGCACAGATCTGATCTAAGGCTTGTGAACATGAATGGGGCCTCCCTGGAGCCTCCAGATGACAGGACCAAAATGTTTTCCTGCCTGGATGCTGCAGATGGCGTTTGGAAAGAAGGGGATAAGGAGCTTTGGTTTGTAAGCAACAGCCCATCCTGGGGCCAGGGGATGCAATCTAGCCCAACTCTCCCTTCAATTCCCCCAGCTCCTGTGAGGAGTCAGTCAACCCCCTAGCCCCCTTTCCTACTCTGAGACCCCCAGATCTGCCAGAGTGGTGAGTTGGAAGGAAGAAAAAGAGGGAGGAAGGGGCTGGGATGCTGATCCAGGCAGGGGGGAGGTGTCTGCACAGCTGCAGGCAGCCCCCTACCCCCAGTCTGTGAATGGGCACATTACTCCCTCCCGCCCGCCTGCCACCGCTCCTGAAACAGTTGGTCCTAATGAACGCAAAGCAGGCAGGGCAGCTGTGTGCATTATCCATATGCATGGGGAGGTGTATATTTATCCTCACGTCCCACCCCACCCTGCAGCTGCTACCGTCCCCTATGCCAGAAGGGTGAGTGGGCACAGCACCCAGGCTGCTCCCAGCCCTGGGCCTCCTCCCCCCCCCCCCCCCCCCCCCCCCCCCCCCCCACGCCCACAGCCTTCACTTGACCCATTTTGGAGGCAGAAGTTTGTGTGTATGTTTGAGAGAGAAAGAGAGAGTGCACACTTCATTTCCCCCGTTGGTGCTTTTGATTTCCTCTGAAGTATCTTGATTGCGGACGTACAATGGCATCTTGCTGCCAGTGCTCCCTCAGCAGCTTCTGGCTCTGAGCCGCCGCCTCCCCAGGGCTGGCGTTTTCTGCTGACTCTGGGGCCCATGGCTGGCTGGCAGGGAAGGAGAAGGCCTGGTCTGGGCTTCCAGCCCTTGACCTGAGCTGCAGGACCTGCCAGTCCTTCCCAGTCCCCAGGCTGGAGCCAGCCTGCCCCCTGCCCCCTACCTCCTCCCTGACTTGGACCTGCTGCTGCCTCCTCGCTCGCCACCTTGTCCCCTCACCCACTTGGTTCTGAAATGCAGTTCTCCCACTCAGATGCCTTCAGAGGCCCTGCTGCTATGGGGCACTCAAGGCCAAACTGTTTATCCTGTCATTCAAGGCCCCTCTGATCTGACCCCAAACCTTCTTATAGACCTGTCAATCATGGACTCTCACACTTACCCTGAGCTTCAGATGAGCTATCCTCCCTGTCCCTCAACCTCACCCCAAAATTTTATTTCCCTACCTTCTCCCTGGGGTGTCTCCCTCCTTTTTTGTGCTTTCCTTAGCCCCTTTTCAGGTCATGATTCAAATTCTGTCCCCCCAGGAAGATGGCCTGGTACCTTCTAGCCCACAGGGCTCCCTATGAAACTTTCCAGAGCCCTGGCAGCCGAGGCATTTGGCATTCATTCATTCATTGTTCATTCACTCATTTACTCAGCAAATATCTCTTGGGCAGAGACAAAGCACTTACAATGTCTATGTCGTGGCCCTGTTTCCTCACGCCTTTCTGACCTCATCACTCACTGCTCTGCCCCTTACTCACTCTTTCCATCCACACTCACCCTCTTGCTGTTCCTGAAACAAGCATCATCTGCCCCAGGCAACACTTGTTCCCTCTTCCTGGAACAGTCCTGCTCCAAAGAGCCCCAGACTTTGCCTCCTCCATTCTGGAGTCTCTGCTCAATGTCACCTGCCCTGACCACTTCCCTATATAAAAACTGCCAAGCCCTCTTCCTTCTGCTGACACGCCCTATACGCCCCCCCCCAC